>NC_143552.1:1291666-1614583 GCF_054136105.1 Typopeltis vanoorti | reverse complement strand
AAAAAGATGTCATTTTGCCATTTTGCCTCTTTACAAGGCTTTGTTAATATCTCACTTAAACTATAATGCGTAGGTCTGGTCTCCTGGTTTCTGTTGTGATTCTGATATATTGGAGAGAGTGCAGAGGAGAGTGCTACAAATGATATCAGGATTGTGGAATACTGATTATGAAGACAGATTGAGAATTTGTGGACTGCAGACACAACAAAAAGAAGAAAGAGGGTGATATGATTGAGACTTACAAACTTCTGAAAGAATCATACAAGATTTCAATTGATGAAACTTTTCAATTTATGGAAGATAGGAAAAAAACGAGAGGGCATCCTTGGAAGCTGAGAATGAAGGCAGCCAAGAAGGGTGTGAGGGGCTAGACTTATCTTTCAGAGGGTGGTGCACGGTTGGAATGGATTGCCTTTGCATGTTGTCAGTGCAGGTAGCATGAATGAATTCAAGAATAAATATGATAGCTGGTGTGTTTAGTATGCGGCCTCTCGATAAGTCTCTGTCTCCCTGGAGGTTTTTTTTATCCAATTATAATGATCATCTTTAGTGACATTCCAACTTGTAATTTTTACAAAATTCAGCACTAAGTGCTGCATAATTGATTTATTTTCTACATTGTATTTCAATTAAAATTTTGATAATACTTTTTTGTAAAGGCCTGTGTAGTTCAGTGGAAGTGACGCTTGCGTCCTCTGCAGTTGGTAGCTTGAAGTTTGACTTAAGTTCAAGTCTAGTTGCCGACTAGAGGAACTGTTTCTAAGCCTTTCTTCGACCTGTTCCAGAGTTAGTCGATCTCTGGCACAGGCAAGCGGGTTTTTCCTCCCAGAAACCTCAGATTTTTTATCCCGTAAACTCAAGAAATCGACCGTAGTACCCACATTATTTCAGACAGTGACATATCTTGTTAGGGTTAGGTACCAAGAGATGGCAGCACTTCTTTTTCAGCCTCTTCAGTGGTGGCTGCTGTAATTAGTGATAGACATGGGCCAGCTATCTCTGATTGGCTACCGGTGGAGATTGAACTGCACACTCAGTATCCAAAAGCTAGATAGGGTTTAAAGGCCTCACCTACTTCCTATAAAGGAATAAAAGGCATTAGATCATGGGTTTGCAGCCCAGCTAAGCTTTTGCCAATGAAAGTGATTACTATATATAGCCATGTTGCATGCATTTCCTTTACACGCAGGCGAACCATTTCCCTCACTATTTCTACCAGCCGATAATATATCTACTATCACGTGGCAGTGCCATGCCCATGTCTAGTCGTCGGTCTTGTTTGAAATGACTTGTTTGGTGTGCGTAACAGGAAATATTTCGCTTTCGGTGAACAAGAAAAATAAGTTTATTACGTTACGCTTATTAATGCGTGCAGTTATTTAGTGTCTGGTAAGTTGATGTTCAAGAAAAAATATCAGTTTTTATTAAAATATTCAGCATGTCTCTGTCGAAACCAAGTGATAGTAAAAAACGAAAAATTGCTGACGGACATCGAAATTTCCAATTAAAGTGGGAATTGGAGTATTTTTACTGTGAAGTAAAAAAATAAAATAATCTGCTTAATATGTAATAATGTTATCAGTGTACCAAAGTTATACAACATTAATCGTCACTATGAACAACGTAAATCAAAATATGATAATTCCGAGGGATTAATGAGACAAGAAAAGTTGAAAAAGCTCAAGTCGGGACTGAAAAAACAACAGTTCATGTTTACTGAAGTATCACCAGAAAGTGAAGCGGGGTGTATGCAAGCTACGCCTTGTCGGAGTTGATAGCTAATCACTCAAAACCTTTTACTGAAGGTGATTTCATTAAGGAATGTCTAATTAAAGCTGCAGAAATTATTTGTCCTGAAAATATGAAGGCTCTTCAAACAAGCTTTGTCACGAAATACAGTTGCAGAAAGAATTACTGATTTGGCCGACAATTTAAGTGTTCAGATCAAAGCAAAATCATCTAGTTTGCTTTTTCCTGTGACGAGAGTATGGACATTAGGGGCGTAGTTCAGTTAGCTGTGTTTCTTCGTGCTTGTGACATGGATTTCAACATTTTTGAGGAATTATTGGAACTAGTACCAATGCATAACACTAGTACAGGACAAGATATATTTAATTGTGTTTTTGAACTTCTGCAAAAATACAATCTACCTCTGCCAAAATTAACTTCTGTAGCTAGAGATGGAGCTCCTTCTATGACCGGAAAAAACAATGGTTTCGTGGCATTACTTCAAAAAAAAACAAAAAAAAAAAGTGAAATTTATGACGGATCCAAGATTCATCATACGCATTGCATTATAAGAAGTATTATGCGCGAAAGTAATAAACATGGAAAATGTGTTGACATCTATCAAAAAATCATTAATTTCATACAATCTGGAGGTTTAAATCAGCGAAAGTTCTCTGCTTTCTTAAGTGAATTAGACAGCGAATATTCCGGTTTGTCCTAATTTACCGAGGTACGTTGGCTATCCTGCTCCAAGATTCTTTCAAGTCCCAGAATTGTTTAAGAAGAAATATGTCAGTTCTTCATAACTAAAAATCAAGACACAAGCCTGTTTTTTGAGACAGTGTGGTTGCAAGATTTATCCTTCATGGTTGATATAACAAAACTTTTATATGATTTAAATTTAAAACTGCGAGGAAAAGATCAGATCATTACGAACATGTGTGACCAAGTTAAGGCATTCAAATATAAACTAGTTTTTTGGGAAAAGCAGTTGAAAAATAAAGATTTAACGCACTTTCCAACATGCAAGATGAACAAGTCAAGTTTAAGTGAAACTGCATCGTATCAAAAATACGCAGAAAAAATTGTAAGCCTTAGAACTGAATTTGAAACAAGGTTTGCAGATTTCAAATTTTTGGAAGACAAGTTTTCTTTGTTTTCTTCGATTTTTTCAATAAATATTGACTCAGCACCTAATCAAATGAAAATGGAGGTAATTGAGATCCAGTGCGATTCAGATTTGAAGGCAAAATTCAGAGAAGTTGGCGTGCTTAGATTTTACAAATATTTTCCTGCCAGGTTTAAAAATACTCGAAAATTCGCATATGAAATTATATCCATGTTTGGAAGTACTTATCAGTGTGAGCCTTATTTCCCTTCATATTTAGAATTATGAAGGGAAATAAGTCTCCTGTCAGATCCAGAATTACTGACATTCACCTTGGATTAGTTTTGAAAGTAATCACTGGGAACAAGATTTCCCCCGAAGTAGGAAAGATAGTAGCAGATAAGAGATGCCAAGTGTCAGGGAGAAAACATTCATTTTATCGTTGTTCCTGTTCTTTTTTATACTGTACTTTTCAAAATAAACCAGCGTTTTTATGAAAATTGAAGTTTTTGGTTTTTGCGGCCCACCTAAACTTAAACCCCGTTTATTTGGCCCGTGTCAGCCTTTGAGTTTGACATGCTTGCGTTAGGTGATTTGATTACTTTTTTGCATCTATATTTACCACACGTGTTCTCCTAATATTAACAATGAAGATTACACGGAATTTTTGAATAATGGATAATAATAATATGATAATGTCTCAGATAAATTACATACATATGATTATTACAGACATTTTTACATGTTTACACATTATGTATAATACAAAAATAGAAAAATTATGTATAATATAAAAATAGAAAACTAAGTTTTCTATTTTTATCGTACAGAGTATTTACATATTTACAATTAATGCATATTACACTTGATGCTCTCTACATTATACTGTACGCAGTTTAAGAAACATTTCTTTTCAATATTTTTTTTCCCTTTGAATACAAATTCATATTCTTTTTTATATCTGTATCTTCATTATTTTTATACACCGTACTGACTGTTTTGTTACACAATTTGCAGTCTTTGATTATGAGGATTACGTGTGGATGAGCGAGGTGTATTAATTCCACCTACTTCGAAGCTTGGGTTAGCTTTTATGAAGAGAGTGGGATTAGCCTTCACTATTTATGTTGTTGGTATTGTTTATGGATGGGATGTAGGCATTGGATGCTGGTGACTTGTGATGAGTATATTAGTGTTAATGGTATAGTAACTTTGTTGGTATATTTTCCAGAGTTCGTGTTTTAATGTTCTGTATTTGTCTATATGTTTTAAATTTCTTGGTAGGTTGTTGAGTAGCGTGGGTATCTGACCAAATAATATCATCTTAATAATAATAGTAATAATATTTTGCATGAAGAATTGCATATGAAAAAGCTTTGCGCAAGATGGGCGCCGGGCTTGCTGACAGCAGATCAAAACGCACTCGCACGAAAATATCTGAACAGTGCTTGGAGCTTTTTAGCAAGAATAAAACTGATTTTGTGCGTCGATTTATTACTATGAATGAGGCTTGGATTCATCATTACACACCAGAATCAAAACAGTGGACAGAAGACGGTTGGTCAGCGCCAAAGAAGACAAAGTCGGTTCCATCAGCAGGAAAGGTCATGTCATCGGTGTTTTGGAATGCTAAAGATAATTATCTTTAAAAGGGTAAAACAATAACCGGGGAATATTATTTCGATCTTTTAAAAATCATCTTTCATCACGACAATGCACCTGCCCACGCCCACAAAGGTGTTTTGGCAATGGGAAAATTAAGGGATCTGCACCATGAATTGTTGGAACATCCACCCTATTCCCCAGATTTGGCTCCCTCTGACTTGTATCGCTTACCCAAACTAAAACTGTTTCCCTGCTGGTCAGCGTTTTTCTTCGAATCAAGAGGTGATTGCAGCTGTAAAGGGGCATTTTGCAGATCTTACTGAGAACCACTACAGGGACGGGATAATGGCGCTTGAGCATCGCTGGAATAAATGTATTAGTTTTAGAATACTTTTGAAATTGTAAATTTGTTTTTTCATTGGTAGGCCGATTTTCAGACCACCCTCGTAAAATACATTTACCCGTTTATATTCCGACTTCGCAATGTTTTAAATAATGAATGCACACCACAACGAAAGATCGTGTTCACGACCCATGAGCTCCATAAACAGTTAAATGAGAAACGATCATTCATGTGTCTACTCATTAAATATAACTTTTAATGGCAGCAGGGCAGCCATTAGGCAATAAAAGTAGAAGATATTAGAAGAATTTGGCTTCTTTACTAAAGAGACATTTCAACATGGGGATTGTTGTACAGTGACTAACAGACAAAAAGGGTTATCTCCATGTGCTGAAAATCTCCTGCCCAATTTTTATAACAGAGGTAGGCAACCTTTCTAAGTGTGCGTGCCAAAATCGCCAAATCTTTGATTCAAATTTTTCTCCCGTACCAATTTTGGAGAACATTTATTATTTGGTCTTAAGTGATTGGAGAATCCTTTCCCATAATCAAAAATCACACTAGAGCGGGAAATTCAAGGAATATTGTACGTGATTATTGGAAGTCATGTGAGATTGAACGAATGTTATAATTAGTGACGGAATTTTTACTTAAAAGTCCCTCTACTCTGTTGATAGTGTACAACCACACAATTTAAAGACGCAATTTTTAATCAACAAAAGACCAACCAATTCTGAATTCCTTTTATGTATAAGCTTTTCCCCCCCGTTTTTCCAGTATATTACAGTGCACAATCTCACAGTCGTTTTACTTGACTAAAGCACAATAAAAGAAAATAAAAGTAAAGCTATTCTTTTATCAATTATTAATCCTTTACGAGTAATACATAGAAATTACAGACAAAATAAAATGTTAAATTACCTACATAATATATCAAACAGAAGTTAATCTTTTACCATTTTAGCAGAAAACATCAAATCAAAACTAGAGAAAGAAACATAGTGGATTTTATTTATTAAGCATCGATGAGACTTCTACTGCTACATTACTGTTGTCATAATTTATATCAGGTTTATATTTTGTAATCTTTAGGAATATGCATGCCCTACTAGTTTCATCTGTAAAGATACTCCTATTATGAGACTTAACAAAATTCATCACTGAAAACAATGATTCACGAGAATATGCTGTAGATACAAAAATGGATAGTAATGCTGTTACAAGGATTTGTAAACATCCAATAGTTTCTGGAATAGTATTCCAAGAATCTCTCTCTCTTTTCTTCCCGTCTCTAATCGCTCCTTTTCAGTATTTTCCAAGTCAACTCTGAGGTCAACAAATTTCTTCCTCTAAATCGAGCTTCTTTGAAACCCCATCAACTGCATTTCAAAATCATCCATATTTATCCAAGAAAACATCTGCAAGTTTAATTCATCCAGTTTTAAGTGTCTGGAAACTTAATGAATTTTGCAATCTCTTATAATTCTCTAAACTTAGCAAATCTTAGAAAGAGCTGCTCCACAGTTGACACAATGGCGTTTAAAAATAGCTTTTGAAGACATTGGCGGGCTGTTTTGTCATCCTTTTGGAGACCAGTATTTGGAAAATATCTCTCACCGTCTCCATCCCTCTTAAAAACTCCTAGGTTTCAAATGCTTTCATATCATCAAACAACATCAAGAGTCTTATCAGAGCCCTGTAGTTTAAGGTTTAAGTCATTTAAATGTCGCAAAATCTGCAAAAACACCAGTTCACGAACACACACAATGTCATACATTTCTTTATAAGAAGTTTGTTGAATAGTCAAAAAGAGATTTTTTTCCTCATCCATGCATGCAACAAATTGTTTCAGAACAAGACTTCTACAAAGCCAACGAACATTGTTTTCCATTATTAATCCTTTGTACTCCGAATCCAGCTCATTCAATAGATTCTGAAACTGTCTTTAATTCAAAGCAAGTGCTGAAATGTAATTAACAACCTTGGTTGCTGTTTGCATCACTTCTTGGAGTTTATTTAGGCCAGCTTTTGCACATAACGTCTTCTCATGTATGATACAATGAAAACTCCTCAGTGGATGACCAACATGTTTTGCGAACAGGTTTACAAATCCTGTTGTGACGGACACCACTCTTGAAATATCAACTTGCCGAATAGATAATTCGTTCATAACTGCTTTATATATTTTAACCCCTGTGGTACGCTCAGGTAGTGCTACAAGTTTAATCATCTCTTCGCATACTTCGTCAACCCTACAAAATCGAGCAAAGATTGCTAGCCTAGCTGATGATGTAATGTCTGTGCACTCAACATAAATAGAAAAGAACTTACACGAAGCCAAATCTTTTGTTCATGGTTCTGCTGTATTCCTTTCCGACTTATGCATCCTACACTGCTTTTCTACTGACAGACAAATCTTTAATGCGTTGAATAAAGGATTCGTTCAAGGAGCACATTCTAGCCATGATTCTTTAATATACTTCCAATCACTGAGTGGTTTTCCATTTTGGGCAATAACTTTTGAAGCCTCAAAACTAGCAGAAACTAAGTTGGAACTAGGCCTACCTCAAATGAATTTCATCAAAGTATGGAATGTTTTTTGTGTCTTACTCAGTTCACGAAAAATTAATTCTCCTTGTTCTTGCTCATTTTTATTGCTTAAGTTCTTATGAATAGTTTCAAAAGAAGAAGTCCTACAAACAACCGATTCGGAACATAAAATGCACAGTGCTTTATTATCTTTCTTTATCATCTCAAAATTTTCAGTCCAGCATTCTTTAAATTTTCTAATATCCTCTTCTTTTGAATGTCTGTTTCTTTGCTGGTGAATGTGACATTCTGTACAATCTGTAAAGGGCAGGAAGCAAATAAAAACATATTATAATAGTATATTTATATATACTAGCATAAATATGATAAATAAATAAATGGAAGTCAAGAAAGGAATAAAGTGAAAAGCAAAAAGAAAAAAAGTAAACTACAGATGAATGCCAAAGTTGTACAACCAAAAGGTACACACAAAAAATAAATAATTCCGCCTTTAACATGTTCATTGCCAATCGCGCGATGCGAGCCCTCACCAAACGGCAGATTACGCGTTATCGCGTGAACGCCGCTAACTAAATAAAAAAAATTTGGCCACCACACGACATTCCAATTTTCAGCTTGGCAATGAAAATGTTAATGAAAATCAGATCATGGGTCTAAAAATGTGGACACTGACAAACATAATTTGGACACAGAAAATCTCATCATAATTCCTCTCTGCATACACCCACCAAGTTTAAGCAAACGAAACATTAGTACAATTATAAGCTTACCTACACACATTCAAATGAATGACAAGGATACGCATGACATCTAAATCACGTGCAGATAACACTTCATAATCCTGAATATTAATAATACATTTCATATAGCTTTAACAATAACTTATGTTTATGTAAAGAAACGTTCTATTTATATCTAATAAATTAAACATTAATTGACAATAAATACTTCCAATCCATATTTTAATAACTTACGATTTAAATCCAACCTCCACATATGTACACACTTTAGAAAACCGATGAATTCTTGACGAAACGTGACAAAAATATATAAAATGATGGTAAAGGCGTTACGCGATGTCTGGCGAATGATGCAACAACTCTTTCTCTATGTTCACTGGGCATCTACAGTTGCCATATGGTCACGCGATGCTCGGTGATGTTCCACACCAGGCCTCGCCATGTAGTCCTGTTGTTTGCTTTTCTGGCAGCCTCAACTCTCTGGATCAGTCACTCCATACACGACATCCATCCATCTCATTGATGGTCTACCCCTGCCTCTTTTTCCAGGAACTTTACCTTCTATTACTGTTCTGAGAAGTTCTCTTTCCATGCTTTCAATGTGTACAAAATATTTTAACTTTCTTCTGTCAATATCCTTAAGGATCCTTAAAGTTCTACTAATCTTTTCTAACACCCATTCATTTGTATGCCTTTCAGTATATGATATCCTCAACAGCCTTCTGTAACACCACATCTCTAAAGCAGATATCCGTTTCTTATCTGATTACTTTAGGTTCCAAGTCTCGCATCCATAAGTCACTGTTGGAAAAACAACTGTATCCAAAATCCTCAACTTTGTTCCCATGGAGATAGATCCATCCTTCCAGATTTTAGACAGGTCTCTGACTGTTGTTTTAGCCATTCCTAACCTTTTTCTGACATCTTCTGAACAGCAATTCTTCACATTAATAATGGATCCCAGCTACGCGAACTTGCTGGTCTACAGCTTCTGGAGATTACCCTATCATTAATCAAGTGTAATTGGCTGAAGTGGTTGGCTGACGAACTGTGAGCCATTTTTGGCTGCTCATAAACAAGTTTCGGGCACAAAAACTTTTATCTCCGCACGAAGCGGTTTCTCACAAATTACTTCACAAGATTTCCTTTCATGTTACAAGAATCTAACGCAGGTCTTTCCAGGCCAGCACAGGATGTGCCTTTTATCTTCGTTTCTCCGGAACACTCCCGATGTTTCTTGATATTCTGTCACGCATTAGAAATTAAATAGTCTTTCGGATACGATGCTCGCAGTAGAAATGACATTTTGAATCCTTTTGGAACAAACATTTAGGGATCCTTTTTAAGAAGTCCCTAAAAGCACTTAAATGAGCTCCATCGAGAAACACATTTCACTGAAAGCCAGAATGAAAAGATTGCTTCGGTAGCAAATCAAATCTTCGAGTGTTGATGCCTCAGGAAAAAAGTGATTTGTGCAGAAAGCCATTTTTGCTTTTCTTTAAAAATTCCACGGAGCGAGTCTGAAATCCATTCGTTGCAGCGGATTTTCATCTTCTTCTATATTCTGACTAAGCGAACTACCTGCGACACTAAGAGCAGGAACCGATAACGCCAGCTACAATAAAGCCTTTTCTGAAACAGCGATTCTCTTGAATCCGCATTAACTTGCTATCTGCTTGCTCTGTTTCATTCAGTTGTCAAAATATTACGTGCGTCCTACTTCCAAGAGGAATTTTATGCCCCGAGTGAGCGTGTAATCCATTTGGAGACCTGCCAAATATTTCTATACATTACAATTTATTCTACTGAAGTCGTTTTTTCGTGCAATAGTGAATGAGAACAAAGTACAATACGGTGGTGCCTACGATTATGCCACAGCCATTGAAAGCGATAAAAGGACATCTCTTGAAATGGTAAATAATTCCAAAAACTGGCGAAAAAATTATACGAGAAGGCGAACTAAATTTTGATCATTACATGAAACTAGGAGCTCTTTAACAATCAGTTCTTGCAAACCACAATTACAGAAGTTATCGCGGCTTCTCCGAGATCAGAAAAAATATTCGTGTCTTGCTCCAAGTAAACGGATTAATTCTTAAGAATTTTGAATAAGACCAGACACGATAAAAGAAAGCGCTTCAAGAGATTTAAAATGTTTCGTAAGCTCGGTTGGAAAATAAATCAAATAGAAAATGAAATATTTATTTTAATAGTAAATAAAATTTAATCAAAATGCTCTTTGCTGCTATGAGTAATCACTTCACTAAAATAATATTTAGAATCGCCGTCGTAGCCAGTGTTCAATTTCAAGTGTCAAATTACACACGCTATAAGACGCTCACCTCAGTTTATTTCGTGACTTCTGTAGTCATGAAATGGAATCCCAAGGACATTAAAAAGAAAAACGCGTTCAGTAAATGAGAAAAATATTCGGAAAATGGATAAATATTTCCCATTATGTGTTCTTTCCTGCCAGCTTTGGCAGCATTTTTTAAGGCGTAAATACTCTACTCCTGTCTCGTACATTTCTCCGATTGTCCTTGAATGTTGGTGTACGACGAGGATATACTAAAATAGAATAGCGGATTATTTCTGTGTTTGCCGACAGGTGGTACACATCCTGGAACAGACTTAGGTCTTGTATGTATTAAAGACATTCCCATCCTACCATAAACCAAGTGCGACTTTGACATTCTTTGCCTGTGGTTATTAGTAATAGAATGTCAAATCAAAGTCGCATTTCTTACATTCTATTAGTAATAGAATGTTTCTTACAATGCTGCTATTGTAAGAAAAAAAATCGTATTTACTTAAGCTAAACACGAACCTAAAAAATTGGAAAATACCAGTGCGCATATGTACTACGCATCTTCACCTGACTGCTTCACATGTCGCCATGAAAGTATTAAGTTGCATGTCTTGGTTTATGTATACTGTATTTTATTTATTTATAAATGGTGCGCTCAGAGATTTGTATGGTTTTATTAAAAAGAAAACCTATCTTAATTTGCTTTTTAATATTTCAAAAATACACAGTTTAATTAGAGATCGATTCATTTCAAGTTATATTTGAAACCAGGTGGCGTCTCTATATAAAATACGTGTTAAGAAAGTTGTGATGCCCCTGGCAACCAGTGTGTGCGCGCGCTCTGAGAGAATATAGAGGAAAATGTCAGAAAACAAAGCAGCGTGTAAAATTAGCTAAACACATTATAGAAGTCGTGGATCGACTTTGGTGAGAACATAAAAAACAATCAGTGGTTAGTTCATATTTTATACAAAATACCGTCAATAGAGGACGCATTATTATTCAATTGTTTAAATGTCATCATTTTTTTTTACTTTATACGAGGTATAATCGTTAATTACTTGATGTTTCGGATGACGTTAACGTTATTATGGAAGCAGAAGTTATGTTCACAATATTTATAATGTGTTGCTGCGATATTGCTCGTGATTCCATTAATTGCATGTATCCTCTGGCCGGTTTGCAAGATCTGCTGTAGACCAGTGGCGCAGAATTTTTCCAGACCCACCCCCCCTCGTGGAAAAGGAAAAGATGACTTTTCCTTCTAGTAAGAAGGAAAAATCATCAGCAATAAAAATCATAATCCGGTGACGTGACACAATGTCATTCTTCTTTATATCCCTTTCGTACTTCATCCCCTTGACATTTCAATCCTTGATCTTTGTTCACTCGTACGTAACCATGTGTAACGGCAACCCCGCCAAGTACTGGAGATAGCCGTGATACCGAAACATTATGGGATGAAGAACGAAATTTCAGCTAACGTTTTAATTCAACTCGTTCTCATGTTGAAAATTCGTTGTGGGCAAAGATAAATACGAATTATAAATTTATTTTTCACAAAGTTTTGAGTGCAGTGCTATCAAGTCAGACATTTCAAATTTGTGTGAAGATATCTTCCTCTATTTCTATCATTTTCTAGGCACATATAAATGCACAATTAATTTAGAAGCAGGAGTTAACACGTTTACGATGCTGTTTCACTTTTTTTTTTTATTAAAGACTTTTAAAACTCTTTTCTGTATATTGCGGTGATGATTATGGAAACGTATTCGTACTTATCATCAGGGACGTTTTCATTTCGTCTGCTTCTTTATCTTAACTTATCGTTTTTTTTTTTTTTTGTTGAAGAATTCTTTTTCAAAAATTAGAAAAATTTGGGGAATAAAACACGCCGCATCCTTTATCAAATTTGCATAATCAGATCAATGAGATAAAAGATCTGTTTAACTCGAATTCCGGAATACCACTGTGATAATCAAAAAAATACCGAAAAGAAAGATTAAAAGTTATCGCAACCTATATTAATGAATTACGTAGACGGAAATTAAAATCTTTTGTGTTAAAAATAAATATTTCTGAATGAATTTCATTTCACTTTTTAAACAACTCGTAGGCTTACCAGCATCGTTAAACATTCACTACGTTAAAGCAAAGAAAATCTTCCTCGCTGCTGTTATGCTTATGAATTACTCAGATTGGAATTCTGAATTTAACACGCGTGCATATTAAAAGACTGACTCAAGATTGCTGCAGCTGAAGCTGTGTTGTCAAAAGTGGAATACACGCAATCTGAAAGTGAAAAGAACTCTCAGTTCTCATTGAATACGAACGAAGTTGTCCCTTACGGTAATCATTATCAACGTGCGGTTATTCTGATATGCAGGTCAGCTCAGAACCTAAAGTAACTTCTTTATTCTTTATCATTTCCGAGCCATTTTTTTTTTGCTAATTAATGAATGAATGAATACACTTCATGCTTTCCGTGTGCGCTGTGTGAATTTCATTTCACTTTTTAAACAACTCGTAGGCTTACCAGCATCGTTAAACATTCACTACGTTAAAGCAAAGAAAATCTTCCTCGCTGCTGTTATGCTTATGAATTACTCAGATTGGAATTCTGAATTTAACACGCGTGCATATTAAAAGACTGACTCAAGATTGCTGCAGCTGAAGCTGTGTTGTCAAAAGTGGAATACACGCAATCTGAAAGTGAAAAGAACTCTCAGTTCTCATTGAATACGAACGAAGTTGTCCCTTACGGTAATCATTATTAACGTGCGGTTATTCTGATATGCAGGTCAGCTCAGAACCTAAAGTAACTTCTTTATTCTTTATCATTTCCGAGCCATTTTTTTTTTGCTAATTAATGAATGAATGAATACACTTCATGCTTTCCGTGTGCGCTGTGGACGGAGGTGAAAGATCACTCAGTGTAGCCGTTTTAAGTAGAACAGCCAACTCTTGTGTAGGAAATTTCGAAACTTGTTACGAATAATCCCGCTTGCGACCCAACTTATTTGGCATACATCGTGAAAAGGAGGAAAAGACCAATAAGTAAGAAACCGAAATGCTTCACCGACCTGCATACGGGAAAACAATTGTCATGTTCGAAGTCTCAAAAATGCGGACGATTTCTTCTAAACGTAATTCAATTTCACTTTAAAAACCCCTCCCCTGGGTACATTTGAAATGATATCACTCGCATCAACGGAAAGATGGCCCATGCATAGCACTGTTTTGGGGGTCGTCGACCATGACGCGGAATGTCAGCTGTTGAAAATGTAGAGCACCGATAAAGCATTGAGTTCGAGAGTATTTTTATTATTTTTTTCCCTGTTTATGATAAATCAGCTATTTGTTTGTTTATTCAGCTGCCAGCAGGCATAAATGAATGCGTCTTACAAAAGCGTTGATTTAGGTGGGCGTGAACAATTCCGAAGTCTTTCGACATGCCGCTAAACCGTTTAGAAGAGACTTCTAAATGCTACGGTGTACATTTATCAACCGAACTTGTTACGCATAATTACTTAACAAGTAACACGTACATATTACAACATAAAATATTTTAATTTAAGAAAAGAAAAATCGGAGACTTAAGCTCATACGAAAAAACCAAACCGAAAATCTGAGTTCTGCTTTGAAGAAAAACACAAATTCTGTTGCATCGAACCGGTAGTGAGATATTGCAAGACTGAAAAGCAAATATTGTGGCATAAATTCGAAGATAATTTCAATAATGACATCACTAAATGAATTTTAGTATAAATAAATAAACAGGCATAGATGTTGAACAGTTTAGCAACTGCAAATGAGCCTAATGAATAATAAACCATTTACACTTAAGGTGAAACAGTCCTACGAAGAACTCTTCTTGTTGTAAATCAGAAAGTTGCAATATTCACCCAACTGAACCCTGCCGATTGTATTTGTAACTTTATATGAAATTTGAATACAGATCATCGGCAGAATCGCTAACATAGTTGCAGTATTTACAGATCCTTGTTGCGAGAGTATGTTATTCATTTTTGTGCTTTCATTTCAGTTAGCTTAAAAACGGTCTGCCTGTTGGCAAAAGAAAATCTGAATAGCTGGCGGAAAATCTCCCATCGGCTGCCTTAGGTAAACCGATGGGAGATTTTTTGGGGGGGGAGGACGCCCCAAAAAAGAAAAAAAAATTTCTCCGATTAAAACCAGTTGTCATTACTACAAATCCCCTGATACATTCGAAACAACTTCAGAGATCAAGTCTCGTTAAAATAACGAGACTTTCAAGGAATACAAGTGAATGCAATGAGGATAGCTGAAGAAGGCGACTAATCGATCTTTATCAAAACTTCCAAATGTAGTACGACGGTGAACAAAAATCAGTACTGAATAGCTTCACAGTATCTCTTGCCGCAACAAGCAAATATTATTGATAAGGAAGTTGCTACCGATAAAAATGACGCTATTCACATTTTCTGTGTATTAAAATATTAATGAAATTGTTCTTTGCTAATTACATCAACTGGTCTCATTGTTAGGCAAACTGATGTTCATTATCACTAAACAGCCAACTAAATTATTCCAAACAATGGCCATCGGTAAATAATACAACGTTGTTCATTGTTATCTGCATTATCAGCAAACAATGAAACATAAACATATTTTAATTCCTAAGCAATTTATTTTTTATTTGATGGCTGCTATCGATGAACAATGAAGAATGCTTCAACGCACAGTTAACATTGTACATTTCATTGTGCTGAAATGTAAACAATCACCATACGCTTCTGTTGAAAATTAAACGTGGCTTTGTATTCATAATTAAATAAAACCGTAACTTTCGATTAGAAAGAAACTCTGGAACACATTTATAATAGAAATAAGAGAATCAAACGATTTTACTAAGTCCAGTTTCTTGTTTTAATATTAAAAGTCTGAACACATTCATCGTTTTTTTTTTTTTTTTTTTTTTTATCGTTAAATGGTAGAATTCCACTTACCATTAAATATTTGCAACAGACGTGTTAAATAAATAAACAGTATCAGAAGGAAAACAATAATATACCTGTGTCATCATTTGGTTCTCACGGCAGTGTTTCTAGAAACACATGCCACGACAAATGTCCTACGTGGTTCCTCTTGCGGAGAGATGTCGCGCGACAACGGATGGAATAAATCACTGTCAGAGCTTGTTGGCGCAGTTTGACAAATGACAGGGAAAGTGGCGTGTAGACATTTTTAACCCGAGCTTACATTTTTGTAATCCTGAAAGGAGGCTCTGCCAAGGTTGGCCGAAGGAAATTTGAAATATTTGCACACTCAAAAGATGATATGCGACTAAACTTTAGGAAGGGAAAGAATTTAAAATATTCAGTAGAGCGAAGTCATCACTGAGAGAGCAAAATGTATATATATATATATATATATATATATATATATATATATATATATATATATATATATATATATATATATATTTGTTTATCTTTTTCCGTGGTTTAAAGTAATTTTGATTTCCCACGCAGCTCCGTCCAGTGGCTATATAGGAACACATTCCTCCCACTATGCCTCTGTACAGATGACGATAATGAAAGAAAGGAAATAAAAAGAACGGAGTCGAAAAACTTACAAAAGCAAAACAAGAAAAGAAGGTTCAAGAGTGAGTTTTACCTGTTGTTAGAAGATTTTCTCCTCCCGCCAGCAGTTTTAAACTATTCACAGTTAAGAGAGGGAGGATAAATACGTAAATAAATATAATAAGATACCAATCTTATTTGATATACACGTTTCTACTTAACTAATTTCGAGGCCATTCACGCAAACCCAATGCTCCGCTCTTAAAAATTTAATTTTTTCAGGTTCGGTGAAAGAATTTCATTCTATAAGATGATTTTGATTGACAGAGAAATGTCTTTAGAGATTGCAAACTGAGATTTACTGCAAAGTGTCGTCAATCAACCACCTACACATTTACAATTTTAGGACACTAAAGGCTTTAATAGTTGGCTTTAGTTTTACGGACTAAACGCATTTAATTAATAAACCGCATTAAAACAATCTGATACGAACTTCTACTCTCAGTTCTCAAAAGCAAGCATCGAGAAAAGAAAGTCAACAACCAATATACACGTCGAATGGGAAATTTTCCCTTAATTCCCTTGCTAGGGAATTTCAAGTCAACTTCTAGATCGAAAAAAATTCGAAGTTTATAAATTGAGATGGTGTTTGATATCTACTCAGCAACAAGTGTTCTTAAGTGATTTCTAAATATTTAACAATCTTTTTAAGGATATACTTTTTTTTCTAAAGCCTGCAGCTATTCATATATGGGAATTCTATTTAAAAAGTAATCAAGATTTTTTTTTATAAAGTAAATTGTTATTAAGGATTGCAAACATTTATCTTTATTACATCAACTGTTAAGAAATTCTTTTTCAACTAACAAGCAAATTAACGTAATTTGGAGAAAAGGAAAATAAGACGGCAAAAAAGCGAGGAAATCGCAACACGACTAGTGAAGAGAAGAAAAAAATAAAGCGATAGTAAAAGTAAATGGGTAAAGTCGCCTTCCGTGTTTAAAAATGCACCTTCGGCCAATGAAAATCATCTTTATAAGGATGGCGAGATTAGAAGCACCTCAAGGAAGTGCGCAGTATGGAAGAAATCAAAAGTTAACCCACGCCGAGCGCCGCCTGTTTCACGCTGCTACAAGAAAATGTTTTAGGATTTAAATTGCGCGGAAAGTTCCAGCAAAAGTAAGCAACAGTGAAAAACCAAAACTAAATAAAAAGGTTCATTTGCTGTGCAATAAAGCAGAGCGTTTACAACTAACAATAGATTACTTCAAATGTAACTTATCGCAATTCATTTTGAAATAGTGATAAAGACCAAAACATTAAGCAAAAGTTCGGTTGTAGAAAGTTTTACTCACAAAGTTTGCTACATTAGACAATTCTTGTTTGAATCCTTATTTAAATGTGAACAAACGAAGTTTGTGCGTGAAGTGTCTTCACGACTAGACTACAAAGACACCACTAGATACAAGTGGATGTGTTGTGTAATAATTCACGTGCAAACTTTCTTTGATAAAATGTGAGATTTCTTGTTAAGCATAATATATTTAACTTATAGAAAATCTTTCAATAACTCTTTTTGATTTGAGTGATATAAAATTGTGACGAATCCTTTAATTACTTCTTTACAGGAAATATGATTTCCGCATTGATTTAAATTTGGTATATTCCATGGTAATACCATGGATGTGATTTTTTGTTGATTTTTTTTTTGTATCCGATGATACCAATATCATCAATTTATACAAAGTCCCGTTTATTGACTGATGATAATGAACTGTTGCAGCAGAAACTCGACCATCTCAGCTGATCTACATCGGGGAAAGCCTTCAGAATCGATCTACATCGATTCTGAAGGCTTTCCCCCGAGCTGGTGAATGCTCGAGGAATTTAAAGTCTGCAAGAAATTGTGATGACGTGTTCGACTAATGCAGTCGAACTGAAATACTATTAAGTTGGTGAGCAAATATCAAATGAATGAATCGTTGAGAGACGAAATGATGTTACACAAAGCATTTAATGAACAAAGCACTGCTGTTAACAAAAATTGTCCGAGTAATACGAGTATTCGTAACCAACAAATTTTAAAAACTAGCGAACAAGTTTAACATAAATTTCTTCCTGATATATTAAGGTTAAATGTTGTTGAAATTAGAGAAGGAATTTTTAATTAAGAGTGTCTCTCGGTTAAGAATTTTTTTTATTTTTTTTCCCCAAAAAATATCGCAACATTCATTCACAGATCTTGTTTAGAATGACGCAACACATATTATTATTATTATTATTATAAAAACCTCTATGGAGTCAAAGACTCATAGTGGCAGGTCCACTGTTATACACACAGTTTATCATACTGTGCCTTAAATATATTCACTGTTTCTGCACACACCACACACTCGGGCAAAGCATTCCAATCACTCACCACCCTCCATGCAAAAAACCTGCTCCCTTGCTCACACCCTCTTTATACAGCTTCCAGGAATGACCTGGAATATCCGCCTATAACTGACGTAAAATCAAGCACACAATACCTCAACACTGAGGTTTAAACTATACTAAAAGGCTCAATAATAACATCCAAAAGACTCAGAGAAAGTAATAAAAAAATGTTTTTACTTGAATAGTAACTGCCACTTACCCGCTTCGCTATAAATAGTATTGTAATTACCAGTGAAAAATTTAAAGAACAATATTAAATTAAAAACTGAAGACGTAATAATACAATGTAGATATTCGCATCCCGTTTATTGGTCGGAAAAGGCATTCGATAAGAGGCACTGAATATATTCCCAAAAGGACAGACAGCATTCTGAGAGCTATTATGCGTATTAAGACAATGCAAATGGAACTCTGAACTATCATCTTGGAGACAAAGAAGTTAGGCAAGTTTTCTTTATCGCCAAATATTTTACATATTTAAATGAAATAATAATTGAATGGTGGAATAGAAAACTTAACATATTCAAGTATCCTCTGATGTGAACATTCCTTTTTAGCGATGACCAGGTGATAATTACAGAATCCGGAGATATTCGAAAGCTATTTTCCACCTAAAAAAATAGCTGCGGCTTTACGAATGATAATCGCAACAGAAAAATCGCAAACTAGTTTTTAAAGGCCACAGTCCCCTCCAACTAAAATAAAATAGCAACGCATAACAAAACGTCAGAACAAGTTAATTGTTTTGCATATTTAGGATTTCATATGAAAAGGACATAAATGTGTAAACTAAAAAACAAATCGTAAAAATAACAGGCAAAATAAATTATGCTTAAACCTAATTTGGTATACAAAGACGAGCTGGTTTATGAGTTCATAATTATAAGCTTGACCAATGTTACCTTGGAAGCGATATTTCGATAACGAAACCAAAAAAATAAGCAAAGATTAATAGCAGCCGAAATGAAATTTTTGAGTAAAAAAAGCAAAACATACTCTTGAAATTAAAAGACAAAGGAATAATGGAGGAAACCAGTAGTGGAGAAAATAATTTGTATATATATATATATATATTTGGTATATATATACCCGCTCCTATATCGAGTTTTCCAATTTACATTCCCTGCCTAGAATTTGTTACGAAATTTTAATGAGCCAATCTGTTGTTGATAAGCACCACAGAGTCACAGCGACAGGGAAGGTGAGTGGCTCGCGTAATTTAAATTCAAAAGTATATATTGTAACATCAGTGAAATTTAGAGCAGTTGTCTGCCTTGGAGAGACGTTTCAGTCTCTAATCAATGACATCGTTTCATGTTAAAGCTATTAACAATCCGTCTTTAGACTAAAATTATGTGGTTAAGTGCAGCTGGGTCAAATAATTGCGTGTGTTCTTAGATTTTAGGAGGGGAACCTTTCTACCTTTGTATGAAAGCGAACTTGATTTGAGTTTCAAAAACTTATAAATGCTCTGGATTCGTTAAGGGGATCAGAACCCAGGTCTCTCTCATCCCGCTCTCCCGAACTATTACGTATATAAATATAACCGATAAGTTGTAAGGATGTTACTGAGGAAAGTAATGCAGGATTCTTTTGTGAGATGTCCGGCAAATATGTTTTCACACTTTAATGCAATTTAAAGATTCACCTATTAACATCTTAATTGGGATCATAGTTTAAATTCCTAAATAAGAAAATATATCGACACGTTCGCTGCCTGTTCTCCAACATTCGGAGTATTATTAATGCTCGAACATTATTAGTACACCAAGCATCTGCCTTTCTACTTGACGCGTAAAGATTAGAAGGGAAATTTCATGTACGAGAAACAGCATTATGGCAGCCAGAGATACAAACTAAATATTTCGAGACAGCATTCTTGTGGTTAGATCGAAAAAAAAAAAGTGCACTATCCCTTCTCTTCAATCAATCAAAGAATGGAACTGAATGGTTGAATTGAAGACTACTATTAGAGCTCAAGGAGATGAACACCAGAACAGAATAAGGATGCACACGGTGCCGTTTGACACATCAGAGATCTGACACGGAGGATGAATGCTCTGAATACCTGCAATCCGGAATTTAGAAATGGTTGGTGCCTACATTCTGCTTACCATCAGACTGTGGATTCGACCCTCCCCCTTCCGTAGCATCAATATTTATGAATGTCGTATATATCAGATGAATTTCATCTTCTGGTGTGACAACATCACGGTGCTTATTAGCAGCACGGAAAAGTTCGTGTTTGGTTTCAAAAATGTGCGAGATTGCTGCAAGTTTTTCTTTTGTGAATAGTACGGATAAAAAAAAAGTTCCCCACCTCCCTTATCGAATACGAAAATAAGAAAATAAGTAATATGGGAGGCTTATTGAAATTTAGCATTTGAAATCTTTATGACAATGAGATCTGCCATTCCAATTATTGTTTGGATAGGCCCATTTTTTAGCCATATACATAATACCGTACTGTACATAAAAACTAAAATATGTGAAATTAAAATTATATTTTAATACTATTTGTAATGGCATAATTAATAGCCAGATTAGTCAAAACAAAACTGTGTATATAGCACAATTGTGTATATAACCAAACAAAAAATATTTATTTTATGTTGTTTTGTTATCTTCTTTTATTCTACCGAGAGAATTCCCGATTAACGCAGGAAGCATATTGAATCAATTGAGTTTCAAATCCTATAATCTTAGGTAAAGCTTTAGATTGCATCTAGTCATCCTTTGTGTTTACACACCTGTCGGCGCGCCAGTGAAGATGTCAATTTAAGTGGAGTGCAAATATTGATCTTAAAACTGCTTTGTTTTCAAACAAAGCAGTTCTAACCAAATGCCGCAATATAACTCAGCTATTTGGAAACGGAGGGATTCCGAGTAGATCTGTGAAGATTTCTTGAAAAACAAACTTACTTCTTTTATATTGCACAGTATATCCCCCTAGGATCAGCAGCAAATCTCGCTGTTCACATTTATGTTATCATGCAAAAATCTTTAGTCAGAATTGAATTCATTCAGTAGCACAGTTATCGGTATTCTAATAATAGGTATACATAATAGGTAGATAGTACATCACCATATACTTCATTTTAGGAAGTTGCATATACTGTAAAAATAATATATATAAAGGGTGTCCCAAAATTCACGCAAGATTTAAATTTAGCGCTATTTGTGCGGTAAAGTGTTGCCAACGAGAAAAAAAAAAGACAGCGTGACAGCTGACAGTTCAGGGTTATTAAAAATGGAGCGCTACACGAAAGAACAACGCATTTTCATTGTTGAGCAATATTTTAAAAATAATGAAGGTTTGGCAGCTACAGTTCGCAATTTTCGTACAAAATATGGTCGGAATAGTGATTTAACTTCATCAACTGTGAAAAGATTAATTAAAAAATTCAAGGAAACTGGAACAATTAGTGATCTTATACACTCTAGCCGTCCTTCAACAAGTCGTTCAAAAGAAAACATCGAAACAGTTCGTGAGAGTGTTGCTGAGAGTCCAGGAACATCAATTCGGCACCGTGGTCTTGAATTGGGCATTTCGAGAAGCTCTCTACAGCGTATTCTCACGAAAGATTTGCGTCTTTATGCTTACAAAGTTCAACTGACTCAAGAACTGCCTACTGACCACACACAGCGAAGAGAGTTCGTTGAATGGATTATGGAACAACAACATGTGGATGCTTATTTTTCGAACAGAATCATCTTCAGCGATGAGGCTCATTTTCATCTTGATGGCTTCGTTAATCGACATAATTGTTGCATTTGGGGTTTAGAAAATCCACGAGTGATTGTTGAGAAACAAATGCATCCACAATGTGTCACTGTTTGGTGCGGAGTTTGGGCTGGAGGCATCATTGGTCCATTCTTCTTCGAAAATGCGGCTGGTAAGGCAATAACAGTTAATGGTGCTCGCTATCACGACATGATAATCCAGTTTTTTGTGCCTAAATTGCAAGATATGGATGTGGACGACATGTGGTTTCAACATGACGGTGCAATACGCCATACAGCCCGAGAAAGAATTCAATTACCTGCATGAGTCATTTCCTGGTCGTGTAATTTCCCGTTTTGGTGATCAGAATTGGCCGCCCAAATCATGTGACTTAACGCCGTTGGACTTTTTTCTTTGGGTTTTTTTGAAGTCTAAGGTTTATGCCAACAAGCCCACGACCACCCACGCCTTGAAGGAGGAAATTGAGCGCTGTATCAACGAAATTCAGCCACATTTATGCAAAACGGTCATGGAAAATTTCGACAAAACAGTGCGTATGTGCCAGCAGAGCCGTGGAGGCCATTTACCTGATATGCTATTCCATGCATAACCCTATACTGTATACTTTATGAATCAATAAGAAATTACAATTTTTAATTAAAAACCTGTGTTTTCTATCAAAATTACTTCTTGCGTGAATTTTGGGACACCCTGTGTGTGTGTGTGTGTGTGTGTGTGTGTGTGTGTGTGTGTGTGTATATATATATACAGGGTGTTCGGGATAAATTTGACATATTTATAATTAATTATATTTTTCCGTAAGTTACATGTATTAACACACACTTCTCTTCATTTAAAAGTTTGGACTCTTCTTCATTTATATACAAGATGTCAGAAAGGATGGATAGCTGGAACCCACCTGAATCATGGAAGAGAATAACTTGTATCATGATGATTCGTGCCCGCCATCAAAATAAGGATATTACGACTGCTGCCCAATGCTCCCTGAATACAGTAAAAACAATCAGGCATGAACTAGAGACTTTCAATGGTGACTACGAGGATGTAGCAAGAAGAAAGATCCCTAGCAGACGATCTGATTGCGTTCGTACAGCAGAATTCCTCGCAAATCTGCAGGAACAGGTGTTGAAGAACCCTGGCATTGGAATTCGGGCTTTGTTCGTGGAGTTGCTAACTGTAGTCAAGCCCTGGATAACAAGGGTAGCCAATGGTAGGCCATATGTATGGCAGCAGGATTCGGCCCCTTGCCACACCTCTGGGAAAAGTCAAAAATGGTTGTCTGAAAATTTCTACGACTTCACCAGTCCAAATGTTTGGCCTCCAAACTCCCCAGACCTTAACCCCATGGATTATTTTGTATGGGGCGCAGTTGAAAAAGACACCAATCGCACTTCCAGTAATACAAAAGCCCAGTTAATGGATAAAATTAAAACAGTTTTTGCGGCCCTTCCCAGGGAGACTGTAGCATCAGCTTGTTCGAGGTTCCGAAGCAGAATTGAAGCTGTGATCGATGCTAATGGTGGTTATTTTGAGTAAATCTTGTTGATAGTATTGTAATTAACTCTGCCTGTAATGTTTTTTTGTCAATTCATTAAATTTAATAGATACAAAGAAGATTTTCTTTTTCCTTACGAAACTGTCAAATTTATCCCGAACACCCTGTATATATATATATATATATATATATATATATATATATATATATATATATATATATATATTATTTTTTCCACATGTGTGGATAAATATTGTCTGTCTCTCTTCCAAAGTGTGTGATATTGCATAACAGTATATGCAACAGTTTTTTTTTTTTTTTTTAAATTTCATATTATAAAATTATTTTGACGTATGCATAACTTTTGTATAATACTTAGCGGATGAAAACATACAGGAGATGGATGGATTTTAATACAATTTGGTGTTTAGGATCTTGAATAAAATGTGTCAACAAGTTTCAGATTTTTATTTGAATCGAAATACTTGTGGTGACAATGTGCACTATTTCATTTTAGAAACGAGTATCTTAATGACTGTACCAGAGCATTTCTTTACGCTGAAATTTATGAATGCTTTTTTGGATATTTTCCCAACTTTTTTATTAAAAAAACTTAATAACTTTAAATAAAAATCTTTAAACCTGGTAAAAATACATTGTTTCTGTGTACAACACAGAAACAATGTGTCTGAAAATACAACACAAGCAACAGAAGTAGTGTGAAAACTAAGATATTTTATCGTCTAAATCCATTATTCTCTGCACCCTATGATTAAGGTTTGCTTTTTCCACAATTAAAACAGGTGATCAATGAGAACTGTAAAAGGCCTCCTCTGCTACTTATCGGGAGTACACGCGCTTTACCATTAGCGAGAAATAAGTATTCCCATTTGTCAAATTACCACCGTTGTCCTTTCTCCTAAATTTCACAAATGTCAACTATCCAATCATTTTCTGGTGTGGCACACGTGTGTTTGTAAACTCCACTAATCTCGCTATAGCAGGGAAACAAACATCAACCACTTCTTCATACTGCACTCTGTTCGTTACTTAACACCGCAATGTTTTAATTGATTAATTTAGTCTTCAGCTGAGTATACGGATAACGGTATAACACTGCTCTGGTGACATCCTTCATTAATACAGCATAGCCTCCGTAGCTCAGTCGGTATGGACGAAGCCCTTTGGTGGGAAGAACCTGGGTTCGATTCTCGTACTTGACGTGAGGAACCTTTATTTGCTCTCTTTCAACAAAAGGTGAGTTAGCCTCTCTCATACGGAGGTAGGGTTTTTTTCCACCACGAAACTCGGGATTTTTGTCCCTTAGAACAGACAAACGGGCGCCTTGAACACACACGGATCTACAGTCATCAAATGCATACTTAATTCCTCATGAGGAGTGCCCAACCAGTCCTAAGGGACAACGGATGAGGAAGGGGAGAATAAATACGAATAAAAAAAATACAGCAATTAAACTTGCAACCACGGAGTAGTTTGATTTATTTCACGCAGTGGCGAATTCTCCATGCTTGCTATGCAAGCTCATTACTTGAGAAAGAAGTAATATTTATTCGTTAATAAATGCACGCATTTATAATCATTCCATTTAGGCTTTTATTTTTGTAGACAGAAGACGTCTTAAGCTTGTGCGGCAATAATTAAGCTTTGCGTTGTGTATCGAAGGCCGATGCTTGCTCGTCTAGTCAAAGCTACCTTGGCTTGCTCGATTGTAGGAGCTTACAGGTCCTCGCAGCAGCACAGTGATTTCCTGGTCGCGCATAGCCATTTCAGGTCGTTTCACTCTGTTGCTTAAGCACGTACGCAGTCAACGTAGCTCTAGCCAGTGAGCTTCAGCCCCTTTACAAGTGTGGGTGTTGCTTGGGAAAATGAAGTTACAACCAACTTTTTATGACGATGCTTTTGACCAGTTCATAAAGAAGAACTGTAGGGTGGAATTTGTATTCAAGTAGCTAAATTGAAAAAGATAGAATATCATTTGTAAAATAAATGTTGTATTTGTATGATTAAATACACATAAGGGATATAATATCCCTTAACTTAAATATGTTCATGTCGCCGAATTGAAGCCTTTGGCTCTTCATATAATTAGTATTTATTAGGACTACTTCTTGGCAATTCTCATAGAAGGGATGTAAGTTCTGTTCTCTACAAACTTGGTCTACCAACTAGGTCTACCAACTCACTGATGAGACCTCAATAAAGGTTGAAACCGGTCTGGGTATTGACCTTCTCTCATAATGTAGAACAGCAATACAGCTCCTAGGAGCTCAGTTCACATTATGGGTAAATACCAAGAATAGTGATCGGCGCTTGCTCCACCCTTACTATGAGTTGCCTCAGTTTGCACTACCAAATGGGTCAGGTGTTGCATTATCCAGGTATTTGCTTACGCTTGAACTTTATATATTTTCTATTCGGCTGAGAAACAATATGGGATGTAATATCCCTTAACTTAAATAAGTTGATGTCGCCGAATTGAAGCCTTTGGCTCTTCATATAATTAGTAATCTAAATATATAGTTTTAAATGGTCAGTACAGGTAATCCTCGTATAACGCGGTACTTATACAACGTGGTCTACAAATTGTAGTAACCTTTGTTCAACGCGGTACTTATACAACGCAGTTTTGACAAAAACACAGTATAGAAATTGTAGTAATCCTTTATCTTTTCATATATTTTTCACCGCACGACTTAAAAATCAAATTTTATCTTCGGTAAATTTGCGTCTGCCCGTATCGCGCAGGTAATAAGTAGCGAATTTATAATAGGAGAAACACCCTTTAGCACGCATGTACGTCAATTGTATACCGTATAAAGTGTTTATTGTTGAAAATTGTCTTCGTTTTTTTTTCTGTCAGGAAAGCGCATTAAAAATCATAAATGTGTTATCTCAAGCTGAGCACTTTATTTTCTGGTGAGTTACATACATAATTAATATGTAATCCTTTTTTATGTAAAAAAATTATTTTTATAGTAATGGCCACAAATTGCATTGAAAGGGAAGAAATAAATATTCAAAAGAAAATTCGTCTCAAAGAATAAAAATTAAAATCATGGATCGGTTGAAAAATGGAGAAAAACCAGGATTTGTTGTAAGGACTTTGAATTAAAAAGAATCAACAATCAAACACAATGAACATAAAATCCGAGAAAGTGTTTATTGCTGGGTCAACGGTAAGTGCAAATCTCGTTGCTCGTGTGCGCAATTTTCTAAGAGAAAAATGAAGAAATCTCTAATGACTTGGAAAGAAGATGCACTCAAAAGAAAATTCATTTGGATGGAAATCTTATTAAACAAAAAAAAAAAAAACTCTCAAAGTTTATAAACATTTATTATGTAGACCAGGTGTTTAATGCTGATGAATCCGAGTTATATTGGAAAAATATGCCAAAACGCACCTACATTTCGAAAAATGAAAGATCAGCTCCTGGATTCAAAGTTTCCAAAGACAGAATTACTCTCCTGTTTTGAGTAATGTATCAGGTGATTACATGACAAAACTAATGTTTATTAACCGATTCTGAAATCCTCGTGCTATGAAAGATTAAAACATGCTCTTATTTTTATTTTGCCTAAAACATTTATGCATTACGTGCAATGAAGCTTAATTACAATGTGTAATTTTTATAATTTTATACTATGTATTTGTGTCATAGTTTATGTTTTCATGTTTTCTTAACCTACATGAATTACCTGAATTAAATAACAATTTTTTTTGTTGGATATATCATTGTTGTTTATATAATTAAAAAAAAACGATTTCAGAACATAACCCTACTTTTTGTATGTGATCTGAGTCTCGCATAATGCGATTTATATAACCGGCATTTCTATGGAAATGCCGGTTATATAAATTCATCCGCGTTATACGAGGGTTACCTGTAATTCACTATTCTGATAATCAGATTTCAATCATACCCCTCACTTCCTGAATGATAACAAAAGCAATCGTGAATTTCAAGACCAGCATTCACCCCTGATTTCACGTAAACTGAATGAGAAAGCGGCTCAACTTTTGATGATAATTACAAGTCGCAAATGTTTCATAAGCGGAGGAATTTATTGAGTCATTACAACAGGCAGCCCACAAAGAAAATGGAAAAAGTGGTCCTTGTTGGACATCTTAACGACAGAGTAGGAAATGTATCCCACCAGGCATATAGGAGCATTTTGGGAAAATTTGGAGAAAAGGGCAAAGCTAATAATAATGGTAAGTATTTACAGAACTTCTGCTCAGGACAGATTTGTCGTTACTAACACCATGTTTCAGCATCAAGATGTGCACAAGTTCACATGGAGAGAAGACAAGAAATAGAAAAAGTATCGCTATGATGTCACTATCATTGACTAAGTCAATGTCATCATCATGCTGGTTCAGTATACAAGTCTACAGAGGATGTGAAATTAGAAGTGACCATTACCTAGTACAGTACTAAGCAGGATAAAAAGAGATATCACATTGAAAACAAAAGTATGTAAGAAAGTTTTAAAAAACAATTAAAGTAGAGCAGCTTTTACAGGTAAATTGTAGACCCGATAATACTTATAGACTGACAGGAAAAGAAAAAAAAAGGTAAATACAGGTTTTATTAATTAAGTTAAGGGATATTATATCCCATATTGTTTCTTAGCCGAATAAGAAACTCAAAGAGTTTCATGCCGAATATAGTAGAAACTAGATAAAGTTCGGCGATTCCAAGCGTACGCAAATACCTGGATAGAGCATCAACTGACCCTTGAAGGTAGTGAAAGCTGAGGCAACTCATATAAAGGGTGGAGCAAGCTCCGATCACTAATCTTGACCCTTTATTCTCCACCCTTCATATGAGTTGCTTCACTACCTTCAAGGGTCAGTTTCTGCTCTATCCAGGTATTTGCTTACGCTTGGAATCGCCGAACTTTATATAGTTTCTATATTCGGCATGAAACTCTTCGAGTTTCTTATTCGGCTAAGAAACAATATGGGATGTAATATCCCTTAACTTAAATAAGTTCATTTCGCCGAATAACGAAGAGCCTTTGGCTCTTCATTATAATTAGTACAGGTTTTATTAAATTCACCTAAATATTCACATGGTGTGAGGAAAACTGGTCGGTTAATTAACATTCCGTGTAAATCTTTCCTTTAAGTATTCCAAATTAAATTGTCCATACTTTGTTTTATTCTAATAACATTGTGGTTTTTATGTGTACACATTTTAATAAATGTGTTCTGTTTCACAGGAGAAAAATGAAAATTTTTAAATTTAAAAGAACCAAAATGATGGCCAACACTTAGCACGAAATAAAGAATGAAACGTTCCTTTTATTTTAGTGTTACACGGTGATCAGCATTCATTTTAGAAATTATGGACTTTACAACCGGGTTATAAATAACTATTTTAATATACCGACGTTTCGATCTTCATATAAGATCATCATCTGGAGCATATACAAATATACAGGACAAGCTGAGTTACATTACATACAGTAAGCTAGAGAAACAATGAATTGATCACAAATTATTCTACTGGCATGATCCCTAATTGAAAAAAAAATTATATATATATAACTACATCAAGCTAAAAATTCCATTTATGATAACAAGAATAAACATTCTTTCTTACAGATAGTTTTCGTTTCAGTAACAGTGATGTCCTATTTTTAGCATTACAAGTGTTATTTTGGATTTAGGATCCTGGATTCTCTACAGTCCTGTTTAGAGTTGCTCTTAGAGAATTCAGGTTCCGTTGGTCGAATATATTCCTTTCATACGTTTCGGATTTTTCGACCATCATTATTGTTCAGATTGGGATGGTTGGTAATAATCTCACGGGCTTCCTTAAATATGCGTTCATACCATGTTTTGGTGTGATGTAGACAACTAGTGCTTTTCCAGTCAATTCTATGTAAGGTGTTCAAGGGCATTATCAGAAAGGCGATCTTAACCATAATTTTTATACTTAATGTGTCATTTATGTTCTTTTTGTCTGATAGGAATTGTGCGTCCTGTTTCTCCTATATATGGTATGTTACAGGTGCAGTAAATACGATATACTCCGGCGGAGGGGGTGGGTCTTTGGATGAGTTGAGTAAGCTTTTTAATTTTGCAGGAGGTTTAAAGGTGGCTTTGAAGTTGTATTTTTGTAGTATTCTGTTTATTTTATCTGATGTCCCTTTAATGTAAGGAATGGTTATAGTTTTATTGCAGTCTGGTTTGTCTTTGTTTCTTATTGAGGTCTTGTAGAGAATTTTGTTAATAGTGTTTTGGTTGTATCCATTTTTTTGAAAAGTATTGCTGATAACCATGAATTCGTCTTTCAGTGCCTGTTCACTGGAGCAGATATTCAGAGTTTTTGTGTTGGGTGGTGGTAGGAGTCTATGTGTATACGTTGGCCAGTATGTGTCGGTTTCTGCTGAACCGCGAAGGAGAGATTGCCAGAAGGAAGACGTGTGACAAGTGTATCTAGAGAAATGGAAGTGTGTTCTGTTTTTCAATCTCAATTGTGAATTGTATGCGTTTGTGTTGCTTGTTTAGGTGGCTAAGGAATGTGTCTAGTGTCTGGCGGCCTTGGGACCAAATCGCGAAAACATCGTCAACGTATCTAAGGCAGACTTTGGTTTTAAAGGAGAGGAACCTAAAGCAAGTTGCTCAAAATGTTCCACATTAAAGTTAGCAAATGGGGGGGGGGATAATGGCGAACCCATGGCTGTGCCTTCTTTTTGTAGTTAGAAAGCGTTTTACCATACAAAATAACCAGAACACAATATATGTGCAAAGAGCGCCTTGATATCTGGAGGGAATTTGTTCTGTAAATTTGTTCTGTAAATATTTCAGGCTAGCCGAATATTCAGATGGATATTTTGCCTTGATGAAAGGTAAGATGACTTTCGTTACAATGACCAAGAGTTCCACTTCTAATCTATTTCTTGAGTTGGATTTGGCTAAATTCATGAGAGTAAAACCGCTTTCACAATTGACACTTGAACGCTTCAATGTTTCCAAATATCCATCAAAATTGCTATTTTGACATTGATGTACCTTTAAGACAAATTCAAGTAACTCTTCGAATTTCTTAATTGCACCAGCCTTACCGTTCTTCGACAACAAATTTAGAATCACAATCTTACATCCTTTTTAAAGAATTTATACGTTGTTGTTGTCAAGTTACACAAAACAGTATTCAAAATTGTCCATCCGTCGCACGAGTTTGTGGATTTTTGAGAATATTCAGACAATATTTGTTTGCTGTCTGAATATCGTTAGAAGTTGATAACTTATTCCCCGTGCAGAAGTCAATCAACATATTATTTCGCATTAGTTCATTTACTGCAAAGTGTATCGATAAATATTTCACTTCGTTTAGAATTTAAAATGCCGCTGCACCACACTCTACAACTTTGTGTATTTCTTCAAACCTTCCTTTATTTATAGATGGCTTGTGGAAAATCGTGTGTGCTGAGAGGAGGGCATCAATACTGAGCATTATTGCAACCTCTTTGAAAGCATCGGTTGCCATATTTTATCTGTAAATAAAAAAGGCAGCAGTAATGTCCGAAGGGTGGCTTGAAAACCATTTGAGATCCAGGTCAAAATTATATATATATATATATATATATTAAGAGTTACAAAGATATGTAACTTCAATGTTTAAGATTTACTCTATAACAGCAAGAAAGTATGAAAATAACTTGGAACAAATTAAACCATTGATTATAGGAATGTCTCAATGGTAGGTGACAGTTTTTGCCTTCAAAACCACTGGATCACGCAGATATTACATCTTATTATGGCGGATTTATTCCTTTTCATCGAGTAATTAGTTATAAATTTTAATATTCAAAATTCTATAATTTAAACTATTACAAATAATAATAATAATTTGTTTATTGTGTTATCTGTTAGCTTTTATCAATATAAGATGAAAATGTAAAAAGGACAAAAAGAATACGAAAAATGAAAATTTAAAAAAAATATAAGTTAAATTCCGCGAAAAGTAAGATAATGAAGAATAACGGATATTTAAAATATTTTCGTACCAAGTAATATTTAATGGCTAACTAAAACCATTTAATATCTCACCGGATAAGAAAAGAAATTAATTATTCACTTTAAATGAAAGTGAAATTAGCCCACGTGGATTAATGGCTAATACTCTTCTCTTACTGCAAGACAGCATTACCCGCAAGCAAGAAAAAACAGAGAAGGTAATTCTCTGAAAGGTGTTCGCATTTCAACCCCGAGACTGTTCATATAAATAAGACCTGATCAACTTTGCTTTTAAAATATGATAGCACAGAGTATCAGGTCTTATTTCCCAAGTTCAAAGAAGCAGCAAATTTAAATTAAAAAAGGCCACTGCCGGTCTGCTTCAAATTAATATATGTGTATTTACGTAACATATATATGTAGAAAGTATTTACCTTGGGTATAATAAATGTTAAAGATACCAAGCTATTTTAAACTTGGTTTTACTCCATTTCCCAAGTAAGCAAACAGACAAATAAGTCAAGTTTGCCCCTGCACATAATGCAAGTCTAGCTGACCCTGCAGGTAGTGCAAGACCAGGGTAACTCATGGTAAAAGTAGAATAAGCTCTGATCACTAATCTTAATATTTACCCATAATGCAAAGCACATCTCCTGGAGGAGATGTATGATGCTTTGTATTAAAGGCAAGGGGCCACTACCCAGACCGGTTTCGACCTTTATTGAGGTCTCATCAGTGGGAGCTAGGCTAGAAATACCGAGATTTTAGTAATACAGAGCTCATAAGTATTTTACCAGAACAAGTTACCATAAGGTGTTTTAACCTTATTATATATATATATATATATATATATATATATATATATATATATATATATATATATATATATATTTTTTTTTTTTTTTTTTTTTTTTTTTTTTTTTTTATTGAGACAAAGCAGATATCAAGTTTGAAGCCTTTCTTTGCAACTGTGTTCGTATGATGCAACAGCTGTTTAGTTTTAAATTAACACGCAGCACTCTGCTAGTAAATTCCCTTTGCTATTAGAATGTCTCATGAATTGCGTTTAAAATACTGAAAACTTTTCGGAGGAACATATCTTCAAATGCTTCTATGAAAAGTTCAATATTTTTTCAGGCTGTAGTTTTTTTTCCCCGCTTAAATTTGGAAAGAGATGTGATTAATAACATTTGTCTAATTTGTCTAATTGCAAGGCACCAGTAGTTCGAAAGAAAAGGAGGATAAATGGATTAACAGGACCTTTGTTAAGACTGACAAATAAAGTTCATGCTCTAGACTATATATAAACCTCAGTGTGGTTACTGATGAACATTTATAATTAGAGTACAATTTTGACACAGATGATGGAGTGTGGAATTCAACTGCAGTATGCTGATGTGGTGTGTGTATCGGTTGAGGTGTAGCCATTCAAAGAAGCGGACAGCACATTGCTTGCTCAAATTATGGATATTCAAATGATAGCAAATATGCTCACTTCTGATTTTCTAGGAGTGGAGAGTGACTCCATTACCGTCTGAGTATCTTATTAAGCTTCCGCCCTTCCTGTCACAAGAGATTGGCAATTTAAAAATAAAATTCGTCGCATTTCTTATAATATCTTTAATTCATTATTTTTCATTATTTAACCTGTCTGAACTGAAAAATTAATGGAATTTTTTTTCCCTTTTGATACAGAAACAGACTCCGTTTAATAAATACATTAAATCCAACGAGATTTTTAAACCCACAAACACAGATTGATCACATATTTGAACTGCTATTGGATAAAATATTTCAGAAACTTAATGTGTGTAGAGAGTTGCTTAATTTTAAATCGAACCCGAGAACGTATCAATGGTGTTTTATATGACGTTTTATAAAATTTGATTTTCCATATCAGCTTTGCTCAATTGTTTTATCGGAGGAACCTTTGAAATAATTTTCACAATTCAGAGGACTCCTACATAAAAATTATATCTCTATTTATATTATTATTATTATTTATACGATGTTTGCATAGGTTTTTTTATCTCGATCTCTTGCGGAATCCCAGATAAGTTATACTGAATGAGTCGTAATAATCATCCTCCTTTCCAAACAAAAGAAAATAATCATTTTCTTTCTTCAGAGAAAGTGCATTTTCTTTCTGGTATATCAATCTATCGTTATGGTCGTTCAGGGTGACCAAGGGAAGAGAATTCTGTCTGGTAAATAAAAGGGCTTGTATTTTTATTACGCTACACAATTTCTCTCGACTTGAAACTTTAGTCATGTTAACATCATATCGTTTTTCAAACAGCGTTTACTCAATGGAAAACTAATAGGCAAAAAATATAATTTTCTGAGGTTGGACCAGCCTTTTTTTTGTTTATGAATGTGCAATTTTTCACATCAAAAAAAAAAAAAAAAAAAACCGAGACAATTTAGATTTTTTTCGACTTTAAATCCATGGTTGTGTAATTTAATTAGGCTTAGTAATAATGGATTGAATTCATCTCGATTTTCTTTATATTCTAACTTTTGACAAAGAATACAAAAGAACTTTTCACTGAATTTTGAATTCTGTTTAAGAGTTTTTAATTTCCGTATTTTCCCCATTTTATTGTTCACTCTTATTCACACTATCATTCTTTTAATGGTGACTATTTAAAGGCCATATGTGCTTATCAGCTGTGTCTGACGTGTTTCTTTCACAAAATCTCTTGTGGTTTATTTATTCACTTCTAACTTTATTTCATTTTCAACAAAACCTGAGGAGAATTTTATTTTTTATCCTAATTACAATTCATTTTCAGCATTTATTTGTTCGCTAATTCTGCACTTTGCCATTCATATTTGCCGATCTCTTGTGTTGGATATTGCTGGTTGTAATTGTAGCTATACTTATTCTAATCTCCTAGCGTCAGTAAGCAAGTATTCATTTACTCATTCTTTCTGTAATCGGATTACGTGTATCAATCACTTCTGATATTTTTTTAAAAAAATAATTGGCAAAGATCCGCTTTAAGTGCATTTTGTTTGGAGTATTTTTGGATTCCTTATTCGTATAATAACTCCGTTTGTTGGACATATTTTCCTGAAATTTAGTTTAATTTAAATGTTTTGCTTTAGTTTTGCTACATAGTAATGTCTCTTCCTATTATCTTCAAGATAAAGCTTCCTTGATTATTTGCAATATGACGTCACTTCCTGCCTGCATCACTTATGAAACTCCTTTTGGAATTTTCAGAGACAAATAAATATTTCAAAGCAACCATCTAATTCTTGAAGGTGAAAAATAAACCTCGAAGTAAATCGTATCGAAGACGAAGAGCATTATGGGAGATTTTTCCCCACCTTTGGAGGAAGTTCTTAGAAACAGCGCCGTGATAAGCAACTCATTTAATACTCCCTTTTTCAAAACAACTATTTATTGTTGCTATCAATGGAAATCTAGCAGATGACTGCTTTTGGAGCTACAGCAGGCTGCAGTGGGAGGAGGAAAGTGGAGTGGAATTGAGATGTAGCAATCAAAAGCTCTGCCCAAGTAAGCGTAGAGCACATGGTACTACCAATATTCGTTGAAGAAAATACTGTTCGTCTTAGAGGTTCAAATTCTTGAAAGAACTTGAGCAAGTTTATATTTCATTTCGTGTGTGTATTCTTGGGAGAGATTTAGAGACGGGCTTACATACAGATGACCAGACCACCTGTGTCAGCAAATACATTTTTTCTGCCAATAAGTTGATGAGAAAAGATGCCAAAAGTGTCGAGAGTAAAGGATGTTGTCTATTCTAGAGTTCTTTTCCTTAGTGAATTACGGGGATCGGATTAAGTATTTCAATCTCTTCTGGCCTTTTTTTAATAATTGACAACGATCCGCTTTAAGCGAATTTGTAAGAGTTGTGTATTTCTTACTCGTATAATAACTCCGTTGGTTGCACACATTTTCACGAAATTTGGTTTAATTGAAATGTTTTGCTTTAATTTCAATTTAAATGATTTTTGCCAAAACAAACGAATCCCAATTAATGAACTTCATTTGTGGTGCACAATCGAAAGATGGGTCTGCTTTTGTTATATGAATCATTGCCAAAGAAATATGCCACTGCAATTCCGATTGGCCTAACTGATCAGTTCCACTACCAACAGTGCAATAGGATTTCAAGATTCTCTTGGATCAAACACTGCCATATTTGTTCAATATTTTGGCACATGTGTTCCTGTGAGTACTCCGAATAAGTCCTACTTCAACCTCTCTTTTCTTCCCCCCTAATTTTGTATTTAGTATATATACTCAAGGAAGCTTCAAAGGGGCAGGCCTTCATTTGACTCCCATAAATTGTCCAAATCGGAACAAAAAAAAAAAAAAAAGAAGTTTTCGAATTATCCTTTTCGAAACGGGAATTCCACAAAATGCCAATGATTTTTAGTTGTGGAGCCACTGAAAGTGGAAATTTTACACATCCCCTCCTCAAAACAATTCCGTTCCAAAGACTGGCCGAAGATTTTTTCTTGATGAATCTCCACTAAACATTTTGTAATGGATGCTCGATTTCAGTAGACTGTCGACGTGCGTTATGGCAATGTGACTGCGCATACTGCGTGTGTGTGTGTGTGTGTGTGTGTGTGTTGGGGGCGGTGTATATCATGAAAACACGGTTAAATAAAAGGCAGTATGTATATTGGAGTATTATCTGTGCTTATGCTTTAATTGATTCAACGTAAAAGTTGCAAAAATTATGCGCGCAGTGTAATTAAAATGTATATTATTTTAATAATATACAGAAACAGCTGATTTTCCTTAATTATTTTAAAATAAATTTTATTTTTTATTTAGAGTGCTTTATTTATAAAATATTTCCCAAATGGCCGATTTTAATTGTGCATAGCTTGAAATTCGATATAAAACTGGTCGTCTGACCTCCAATGGTAGTAATGAAAAGGTTAATTAGCACATTACAGAACTTACAAAGTTCTGTAATGTGTGCGCAGCAACCTGTAATGAATAATTTAAATTAATGAAGTTCTTTAATCGCTCAGTTTACTTTTTTTTTTTGCGATTATTGTCCACTAAACGGATAGTAAAAAATAATGAGAAAAGATATCACGTAATGCTTGCATAGCAATCATCTTCAAGAAGTATGCGTACCGACGTGCGTTTCAGTTTTCTGTGTATGACATTTTAGAAAAGATTCCAACCGTTCTATTCTTTCATTTTAGAAATTATGGACTTTACAACCGGGTTATAAATATCTATTTTAATATCCCGACATTTCAATCTTCATATTACGATCATCATTTGGAGCATGCACAAATATACAGGACAAGCTGAGTTACATTACATACAGTACGCTAGAGAAACAATGAATTGATCAAAAATTATTCTACTGGCAAGTGAAAAAAAAATTATATATATATATATATATATATATATATATATATATATATATATGTATACCTACATCAAGCTAAAAAATCCATTTATGATAACAAGAATAAACATTCTTTCTTAGAGATAGTTTTCTTTCAGTAACAATGATGTCCTATTTTTAGCATTAAAAGTGTTATTTTGGATTTAGGATCCTGGATTTTCTACAGTCCTGTTTAGAGTTGCGCTTAGAGAGGAAGGTTCCGTGGGTCGAATATATGCCTTAACATATGTTTGGGATTTTTAAACCATCATTATTATTCAGATTGGGGTGGTTGATAATGATCTCACAGGCTTCCTTAAATTTTCGTTCATACCATGTTTTCGTGTGATGTAGACAACTAGTGATTTTCCAGTCAATTCTATGTAAGGGCATGATCAGAAAGGCCATCTTCACCATAATTTATATATTTAAAGTGTCGTCGTATGTTCTTTTTATCTTATAGGAATTGTGCGGTATGTTACAGGTGCAGTAAATACGGTATACTCCAGTGTTGGCCAGCGGAGGGTGTGGGCCTTTGGATGAGTTGAGTAAGCTTTTTAATTTTGCAAGAGGTTTAGAGGTGACTTTGAGGTTGCATTTTTGTAGTATTCTGTTTATTTTATCTGATGTCCCTTTAATGTAAGGAAAGGTTATAGTTTTATTGCAGTCTGGGTTTTTTTTTGTTATTTTTTGATGTCTTGTAGAGGATTTTGTTAATAGTGTTTTGGTTGTATCCGTTTTCTTGAAACGTATTGCTAATAACCTTAAATTCGTCTTTCAGTGCCTGTTCACTGGAGCAGATCTTCAGAGCCCTGTTTTTTTAGAGTATTAATGACACCTAGTTTTTGTGTTGGGTGGTGGTAGGAGTCTATGTGTATACGTTGGCCAGTATGTGTCGGTTTTGGGTAAACCGTGAAGGAGAGACTGCCAGAAGGAAGACGTGTGACAAGTGTATCTAGAGAAATGGAAGTGTGTTCTGTTTTTCAATCTCAATTGTGAACTGTATGTGTTCGTGTTGTTTGTTTAGGTGGCTAGTGTCTGGCGGCCATAGGACCAAATCACGAAAACATCGTCAACGTATCTAAGCCAGACTTTGGTTTTAAAGGAGAGGAACCACACGCTAACCACTAGGCCAACCGGGCAGGCTAGTCTTATAAAGACTAGCCTGCCCGGTTGGCCGAGTGGTTAGCGTGTCCGTTTTCCAGACAAATGGTTGCGGGTTCGAATACCCCCGTGAGCATGGATGTTTGTGATTGTCCAAAAACTTTGTGTGGAATGGGAATCTGCGACACTTATTCTAGCAGATGTCATCATTGCCAAAACCACGTGAGGAACGGCCGTGACAATAAGGCGTCTACAGACGTCAAATGTGATTTTTTTTTTTAAACTAAACATCAGCAAAATAATAAAGAAAACTTTCTCAGTCCTAATATGTATTACATACACTGATTTGTTTGTATTTTTAAATTTATAAATAGTGTGCATTTTGCAAAATATTTGTGACTTTGTTGTTTATGTATATATGATAATTTATAATATTGTATAACATAGTAAAAAATGTTTTGATTTGAAATTGTGTTGTTTGCTTAAATTATAAATAACTAAAATACTAAAACCGGAAATTAAAGCGACTCGTTGATGTGTTGTCGTAGGGCTGAAAAATTCATGATATCCCTGCTCTTCATGCGATGATCACGTGTAAATCTTCCCAAGAGATTCTTACAAATTATGATGCGAAGGACGTCAAATGAAGCGAATTAAAAAAAAAAACAACTACGCGCTCTTTTGTAATCATTGTTGCTTAGAAAACTTCCTGCAAGTTATCAGCAACGTTTATCTTTTCTACATAAACACTTAAAAGATTCATTGTTTTAACAATTTAAATGTAGGTCGTGGTGACACGATTTGTTCTCTTATCTTCATTTTTTTCCCGGATAGTAGTACATTATAGTCCGCTTCAGATTCAGGTTATTTGTAGCTTCTAATAATTCGGGAGTATTATCAGAAGAGAAAATATGAAAAAAAGATACTTTGGTTTTATAGATAACCTCCTCCCTGCATTGGCATAAAACAGACTGCTAAATCGCAAACCATTTTATACGACATCGAAAAATAAAATTTATCAGAGTTCAAAGAAGCCAATAACAGGAAATTGAAGCCTACATATTAGGAAAAAAACGTAAATTGAATAAAATAACGTTTTTGTGAATTAAAGATTTTTCGTTAAAAATTGGGAATCGAGAAAATATTGGTCGAGGTGGTAATTTTAGAAACACTTTCTTCCTTGCTAAGATGACTTTTGTAAATCTCTTTTGGATGTTTGAGTTATTTAACAGAAGTGACGGTTAAATATTTTGGAACTACCAAATATATCGACCTGCACTGGACGGTTTCTTTCTTCTCGTTCTGTGGAATGAATAACCGCGATAACCAAGTATGGATGCTCTCCGCTAAAGCGTTTTTGTAGCATTGCGGGTGGCCCCGCTGAAGTGAGTGGCCGAGCTTACATAACTATAATATGCCTTTACCAGCAAGCTGATGTAATGATTGTGTGAAATAAATTTGTGAGCGCGTTCGTTTTATAACACACACACACACACACACACACACACACACACACACACACACACACACACTTCAACTCTCTAAGAAGGAAATTCTACTTAAAACTATTGCCTGCTCAGAAGGAATGTCTTAACAAGAAAAATCAAAGTTTACTCAATTATCAACAGTCATTACGGATTTCTTAACTAGTTGAAATATTATAGGCTTCGCGTTGGTATTTGCAACAATCGATCAAGAACGGCTCTGTTAGGGAATTAGGAGTATTCATTTACCGCAAATCAAACTATTTTGCAATTTTTTAGTTTCTGTATTCGGCTTTGAAATGATGTTGGATTTAATATCCACTTGATTCATATAATTTTGCATCGCCAAAGTGAAGCCTTTTGGCTTTTTATTTTAGTAAAATATTTTACGCACCTACCGAGAATTCGCTTACGGAAAATACATCTCTACACTCTCGTCTCTACACTTCGAGCTGCTTAATACTATTAGGGAGCCGAGAGAGTGAGTGAGTGATTGAGTGGCCGAGTGACGGATAGTGATTTTCTGAGTAGTAACTGGAGAGACAGTGATTAGATCGTTGAGTGAACAACGATTTGGATTAACTACTGTGTAATGAAACAGTGAGTCGTGGAACTGTGATGAAAACATCGAAGGTAAGTTACAACCAATTTTGTACTAGTAAAAACTACATTCAAGACAATGGAAAAACCCTTTAACTTCGATGAGATATACAGGGAATTCCTAAGGCTAGGAAAACTTCTTAATGACAACTGGCCAGGGAAGGTCAAACTACAGGAGTCATACCCCCCCCACACACACACGCCGTTTAACCTTTACTCTAAAGTAGAAGAACCCGAAGGCACTGATGACGAAGACGAGGAAGACATAACCGAGGGGAGGAACGCGTCCCTCCCCCCAGCCGAAGTTCCCAAGTAGGCGAATCCCTCGGAAGAACACACCAGTAAAAGGCGTAGGACTGCGGACACCCAAATGGAAGAAGACACATCTGCACAAGAATTCCAAGGGAAAAGATCCCCCAAATAATCCTCCGCGATAAATATAAATGAACCATTGTAGCACAGACCCCTCAGACAACACAACATAGATTACTCCTGCGCCAAAAACACGGACGAAGGGGTTAAGATCCAACCGACAACGGTCACAGATTACAGGCAAATCACCAAAATAATGCACAACACCAAGACTCAATATCACACCTTCGCCCTAAGCAGCGAAAGAAACCTCAAGGTGGTACTCCGAGGGCGTAGCTGACGGCATAACCATCGAGGAGATCACAACAAGGCCTAACCCCAATCAAAGTCAGTCGGATGTTCAGATTCGACAAACGACCGATGCCACTGGTGTTAGTTGAGGTTCACAACACTCAAAGAGAAATCTACGACATAACCGCGGTCTGCGGCCTTAATATAACAACGAAACAACCCAGGAAAAGGGCATCAGCAGGGCAATGCCACCGGTGCCAAAAGTTTGCTTGCCCAAAAACTATGCAAAGCTGAGCTCAGATGCCTGAAATGTTGAGAGAAACATCAAACCACAGCATACACAAAACCAAGAACCACACTAGCCAAATGTGCCAACTGTGGAGGGCCCCACCCAGCCAACTACAAAGGATGCAACCACAACCCCAGAAATCGCGGGGCTATAAGACCCACCCAACCTTCCCCACTGAGGACCTCTCAAAGCAACCTGGTTGACCATCCATCAAGCCAAAAAAACCCTAACCAAAAAAGTCAGGAAAGGGCTCAACACCCCACCAAGACCTATGCAGAAGCAGCTCACCCAAAGGACACAACACATAGCGACCAAACAGGCTCCAACATCACAGCAATACTGACTACCTCACTAGCCCCTATGCTACAGGAATTCAGCAGAACAAACCCAACGCCATCCTACACAAAGAGATTCTTGCTAGGAACCATTCCATACTGACAGCACTCAACAATGAAGAAAACCAAAGTAAAACCTAACTCTCTCCTGATTGCCGCCTGGAGTGCCAACGGCCTCACCAGCATGAGACTAGAACTTAAAGAATTTGCACTCAGACACAATTATGACATAATGCGGATCAACGAGACCCACTAACAACCCAAAAGTGAGAGGATGCACAATGTACCTAACGGACAGACTCAGCATCAGAGGGGGAGGCGCTGCCATCTATATCCAACCGTACCTCCACCACAATGCCATATCCAACACACAAACCACCAACCTGGAGATTACAGAATACAAGTCCACACAAACAACGTAGAAAGCCTCAAGATATATGCAGCCTACAACTCACCAAGCAACCCCTCTACTGACAGCAGACCTGGATGCTGTCCTTGGAACCACAGACCCCACCATCATAGCAGGAGACTTAAATGCCAAGCATACAGCCTGGTTCAGCACTACCAACAACAGAAGTGGCCGCATATTGCACAACTACACAACACTCAACTCAGTTGTGGTAGCAGGACCCACCGAGCACGCACACATTAAAGCCCTCACGGCAGATCAGATGTACTTGACACATCGCTATCCTTAGAAACATCAGTTACCAGTACCAGCTAGAGACGATCAATGAATTATCATCTGACCACAACTCAATCCTGCTCAAGCTTAGCACGCAAGACCAACTGGCCCCCCTACACTCCTTCATAGCATGGGAAAAGCCAGTCAAAATCCTACCAGAATACATTGGCTCCGCACCGATCATCCACAAAAAATAAGAAATAGACAAAGCAGTTAGCGGTCTAACAAACCAAATCAAAAATGCACTAGAAGCAGTCACCAAAACCACAGCCAATCACCCAAGCAGATGGCTCCCAGAAAGCATCATGGACCTAATCAGAACAAAGAACAAAGCCAGGAAAAGATACCACAACACAAGAGCCCCACAGGACAAGTAACCTCTGACAACTTGACTAACCAAGTCAGAAAAGCACTACAAACCCGCAGGAATCAGGACTGGGAAAACAAACTATCATCGCTCAACCCAGAAGATCACACAAATTTCTGAAGAGCTTGCGCACCGAACGCAATCCACTTCTCCCCCATCCAAGCGGCGCACGGAACTGCACACACTGATACAAAAAAAGCGGAAGCAATAGCAGACAACATAGAACAACAATGCAGTCCATCATATGACAACAAACATCGGCTGCATTTATAAAATCCACCAGCAGGTCAAGCGTACCCTACGGCTGACCACGGACAGGTCAGAATGCATCACCCCCACTACTCCAATGGAAATAACGAACATCATAAAACATCCAAACAACGAAAAAGCTCCAGGTCCAGATGGCATTACCAACAGAATCATCAAACTGCTTCCCCGAAAGGCTATTGTGCACCTGATTAACATAACTAATTCAATACTAAGAATACAGTACTTCCCCACTGCATGGAAAACAGCAGACATCATTCCAATAAAAAAGCCAGGAAACAACCCCCAACTCCCGTAAAGCTACCGTCGCATCAGCCTGTTATCCAACTTAGGAAAGATTGCTGAAAAAATCAATCATCCTCTCAAGACTACAAGAAAAAAGAGACAAACTAGGAATCAATATCACATGAACAATTCGGCTTCAGACGTGAACACAGCACAGCGCAACAAATACACCGACTAGTGGAGCACATGACACAGGGATACAACTGGAACCTACACACAGCTGCGGTATTCTTGGATGTGGCCAAGGCCTTTGACAAGGTATGGCATCATGGCCTTCTCTACAAACTCATACCAACAAACCTCATCTGACTAATAAAATCATACCTCACCGACAGAACCATGCAGATAAAAATAAATGGCACCATCTCAACTAGGCGCAAAATCCTGGCAGGGGTACCGCAGGAATCCCTGCTGGCTCCCCTACTTTTCACAATCTACGTAGCCGACATCCCACAGAACTCGAGGACTACCATCACAGCCCTACATGCAGATGACACAGCCATAATGAGAAGATCTCTCTGGCCACACCTGGCAATCAGTCATCTCCAGGACACCATCACAACGCTAGAAAAATGGTTCTCTGACTGGAGGATACAAGTAAACCCCCACAAAAGCTCAGCTGTACTATTCACCAGACGCAAAGCCTCCATCCAACCCACTTCTGGCTACTGAGCCAGAAGTGGATTGGAAAATACTGAATAATCAAGTGCCGTCACAAACGTAATGATTTAAAAGTACCTTCGACTTACTGAGACCACCCATCGTACCTCTAAAGTTAGCTACAGGAATTCACTTCAGTGTGCAGCCCATCCAGTTCACACGAATGTACCTTTGGTTCTTACAATGGACGAAACCGATTCATTTCTTCTCCACAAGGGTGAGCAATATGTGGCCGTAACAAACAGTTACTGTCCAGGAACGGCGTGATGACACCAGTCCAAAGGTTGAGGAGAGGGGTGCTGTGTGGTTTGTTTGCAGCAGCTCTGCCTTTGTAAATTAAGGCATGCAACTCTCTACACGGACGGTTCTAGGATTGACAAATGACCCTGCAGCATTTTACTGGTTGACTGTAAGCTCTGCTGCTGATGACGTTCAGGATGCCCGAACATTCCGAGATCTCGGTCAGTGAGTGTCGGCAGACCTTCTAGGGCGCTTCCCTGATGTGGTAGCACCATCAACGCGTTCTATCTACGAATGACATAGCAACGATGGATTTCGATATAACGAGACGGATAGAAATATCACGGACAGAAAGACCACCGATATGACACCCGACTACCATCCCACGTTGGAAGTCTCTCAATTGAACTGAATGTGGTATCTTGTCATCGAGTACAGTGCAAAGCATGCAGCACGTGCCACCTTTTATTACCAGACATATGCAGACACTCCCTGAATATTTGACTACGGTAGCTTCTGAAATTTGCATGGCACGTAAGGTGACGAAATACTTTTGTCAGCATAGTATATGCTGTACAAGTGCTATATACATATTTTTTTTTTATTTCCGAAGGTATAAAATCCCAACCGAACCATACTTTTTTTTTTTTTTTTTTGGCAATATTAGGTTAGCGTAATCAAATGTAAAATATATCAATTAAATTTTCTAGAAAATTTAATTGAAAAAGGAATTAAAATCGCTTGAAATATTGTTACTGAATATATAGTATTATAGAAATAATTATATGAATCCGTTATTCCAAAATCAAATTATTTTCACTAATAATTATTTCATAATTGTGATTAGTATGAATTTTTACGCCCATTGCTAATTTCTATCACATGCTAGAGGATGGTTTTTTCTTTGAAAGTTGTCAATGATAGTACATGGATATTGCGTACTCTAAGAAAATAGTTTGTCGGAGGGTATAATGCACTTTGTCTAGATTGCTATAAAACGAAATAGCGTGTAATTTTAACACTTATTTGATTCGACTAACAAAGTGAATTAAATTAATTTTTAAATCGTGCAAGTCGTTTCCATAAATGACAGACACGTATTTTGTTCCATACTGAACACGAAATATAAGAATTTGGATATAAGATTCCAATTTCATTAAAATGGTGTACAATATTTAAATCCCAAATATAATTAGAAAGAAATTTCTTACAAAATCCGTAATAAATTTATTATTAAGTACTAATTATTTCCAAAATTACATTTATTGAACCAAATTTTAAATTTTATAAAAGGGTTTAAGAACAACACTTTTATAAAATAAAAATCGAAATGCGTGATATATATATATATATATATATATATATATATATATTTCCAATAAACCTAAAAGCTATTGCGCCTTTTAGTCTAGCGGCTTCTTAACTTGTTTCTTACTGGCTATGTGTACATTGTATATACCAGGGGTGGGCAAACTGCGACTCCCAAAGCTACTCTGTGCGGCTCCTGAGATGATATTGGTTTTCATTGCCATTTTACTAAACTCTTATATTAATAATCTGTAGTATGTACCAATATTAGAATATTTTATTTCGTAAATGCTGTAAAGATAAGTAAAAAACAGATTTTTTGAAACCTTGACATTTTTAGCTTTTAAATGGTACCGGCCAAATGGGTTGTTAATTACTGGCTAATGTGGATTTTATTATCGTATATGGTTGGTAAAACGTGTTTGACATTTTATGGCCTGTGTCGCTCCCGCCAAAATTAGTTCCAAAAGTGACTACTATGATCGCTGCATTACTCACCGCCTCCGTTGCCTGGACTCTGCATCATCACTCTTCATGCAGTACACACAAGTTATCGCTTGTAGTAGTAGCGGAACATAACTAGGGAATTTTAGTGTAGATAAGTACTTTTCTGATTAATAAATAAGACTGATTTTAGTGAAAGTTATAAAACCCTTGTTTAAAATGGCTGAGCAACAGAAGAGTATAAAACGAAAATACGACCAACTGAAACAATACGAAAGATTGTTTCGGTAAACTTAGAAACACTTTATAATGATTCCGAGAATAGGTTTGATGAACTAAAAACGTTATAAAGTTTAAGGCATGTTTTGAATTTCTTGTGACTCCTTTTGTGATTGATGTCATCAACGATGGATGTCCTGTTGTTGCGCCTTTTACCACGGTGTTGCTTCAATAGAGACAGAGCTTATTGAGTTGCAGGAAGATGTGGGTTTGAAGCTAGTACATAAAAGCTCATCTGTAACTGACTTTTGGAAATAAACCCCAGAAGCAGTATCCCAATCTTCAAAAAACTAGCTTCTGGTTACTCTCTGTTTTTGGGACTTACTGCTGTGAATCCCTCTTCTCTGTAATAAAATTTGTCAAGTCAAAACATCGCTATCCTCACTAAAAACCACCTCAAACCTGTTCTAATGAGCTTCTTAGAAGAACTTCGACACCCTACCAGCGAGATTTTAAATTATTAACTGCAAAAATGAAGAATCAATCAAAGTCTTCAACGAGTAGAGATTAAACATATTATCCTTTGGTAAGTAGGACTACTATATAGTTGTATTTTTTATTATTTATAAATACAATTTTAAAATCATATTTTCTGTGGCTCTTGAACATTCAAAAATGTATTATATGCGGCTCTTATTACCGAAGAACTTGCCCTTCCCTGGTATATACAGTATATTTCTTTAATCTGTAATATATATAATTGCAATATAATAAAATCTTGTGTACAAAAATTTCATGCGAGATCCATTTGCTCATCCGAAGGGAATAAACACACTCAAAATGGACCTTACCTAATACTGAAGGAGTCTGATCCATGCTGGCGTTCCAGCGTGCTTTAAAGAACACTAAATAGCGCTAATGAACGAGACCATTTGACCTTTCTCTCTCTCTACTGATAACTTAATTACCCCCTCACATAATTACAGGTCGAGTGGAACCGTTAAAATGAAAAGTCCATCGCTCTTATAAGAGAATGTCAGCCGCAGATATCGAGATGACAAAGGACACTTCTGTTGAGAGCAGATGTTATTGAGAAGGACAGTTATGAAGAGTCAAGCAAGCCAGTAGAGGTAATAAAATAAAAACATCCTGCACGAAAGACATTTCTCTAAATGATGGAATAGAAATGCAACCACATCGCTACGATCAGTCATCGTACACTCAGGGAATCAGAATATAAGAAAGAAATCTGCAGAACATAATGTTTATATTTCCTATGCGATCCCAGTTATTTTCGCAACTGTAAGGATGAATAGTAACAAGCGTAAAATTACTGATACAACAGAATTGCTAACACGGAAAATCTGTTTTAAGAAACCGCTACCGGAATGAAAATATGATGTTTGTATTAGGAATGTAATTGACAATAAGTTAATGTTCTGTTCAATCGAATACTTTCATAAGCGATTGGCAGATTAAAAGAGTAACTCTCATATGTAAATTACTGTTTTAATCTGCTAATATTAGTTTTTTTTTTTTTTTAAATATCATACCGAAAATGTTTTCAACACACATTTTTAAGGCAGAAAGTTCTTTAGACTATGATAAACCATAGACTAGGCAAGAATTTTAAAAAAATCTCTAAGGCAACAACATAATATTTTTCTGTCTCTCAGCGGTTCAGGTTGCAGATTTTTTATACGACATCCACTTAGGAAAGTTTGTTAACCTACAGTACAAGAGTATCGTCGATGAAATAAATTTTGTGCATTATTGGATTTTTTTCTGGATTTATAATTACATTTTTTATGTTTTTAAATAGTCCCGAAACACTGCTTCAGGGAACAAACATTGAAATTTTCCAAGCCACTTCAGGCATCCATTAGCGGGGAAGCCACAAATTAGGCGATAAAAATTTTCTCCAGCCTAAATATGACAAACCACGTCGAGAACGAGATTCAAATCCATTCTAGTCACTCGGCCAACCACCAAGCAGCCAGCGAATGATTTCAAGTCTTCTGTAATCTAAAGTAGCACCCAAGTTTGTTGGCATTAATTCTACTATTTTTTCCCCTTTCGAGTCTGCTGTGTTGGTCATTTACTTTGAACAATAAAACTAAACATCAATCCAATTAAATGACCAGAAATTAAAAAGGAAATTGAGTATCCAGTTTACAAAAGGTATCCTAAACATATTTTTATTGCCATGACGAAGACCAAACTTCTGTACAACACGAAATCAAATATGTGACCCAGAGCGTCATCAAAAGGGAAATAACAGGAGAGTGCCTTTACTTTTCCTGGTACTGAGAGCGACGTTTATTGCAGTCGTATTTATATGGATCACTTTAACTAGTTAAAGTGTCATAAACATTAGGTTATCCGCAATTATGAAAGAAAAATAAAGTATTTATTTCTTTCTAAATCACACTCTGTAGTTTAATTAAAAGAAAGTGCACATCATAATCTAATAACAGCTTTCGTTTTGAAGACAAACGTGTTGGCGTTTTGTTTTGATGAAAAGATTTGCTAATAATAAAGTGAAAATGAACATTTCAATTGGAGGAAAAACATTTTTCTCTTAAATTTCACTTAAGGCTGATAGCTTTTTTGTTATTTGTTTTCATTCTTCAAAAACTTTCCTTAATTATTCTTGGAGAAAATTTCCATAATCTGTTTAAATTAAAGAGGAACAGAGTTTAATGAAAGCGAAATATCAAATGAAATTGTCTGATAATTCCCCCTCCCCCCATAATGATCACTCGTGATAATTTCCAAAAGATAATTTTTCACAGTTACGGTTAAACATTGGTCCAGGATGCCATAGAATAAAAAATAAATAAATCATAATATTACAAGTCGACAACAACTGTTTAGCTGTGTAAAACATTTCATGAAGAATGAAATTAAAGGACCACAGCCTCTTACAAATCCCTGATCTCAACCATGGAGGGTAAATCGTACATCAAAGACGAAAATAATGCAAATCTGTTTTTTTTTTTTTTTTTAGACTATATAGCGCCTATTGCATTTCTTGAAAGAAGAAAACGGTGTCGAAATAATAAATTATTCAAATTGTAAACTTAGTGCAATAATTCTGAAATTTCTTCCTGCATTTTGGATGCATTCGTTTTGTATAAGTTGAAAACACAAACTTAATATGAAGAGGCTTCAGGGTAAAACTTCTATTTGCCTTTCCTTGTATTCCGGTGTGCAGTGCCGCTGACTAACTAAATATTAAACCTCGATATCAAGATACTTTATTGCATTGCTGCTCAGCGACAATAAGATTCCTTAATTGGGACACACTGTCATGTTTAAAAATCAACATCATTTCAAGATGGAAAATTTAAATGTTTACTACTAAATATTCTCTGGAAATAGAAATATGTCAAAAACAAATTAGGAACTAAAATTCATTCCAGGTAACTGGCAAACAATCAGGGAGGAAAAATCAAAAGAAAAGCAGAGGAAAATATAAAAATGAACTGCTAATTTTTATAGAATGTCATTATATGCTATTTATGCACATGAAATTTATTTTAATTTTAGTACTGCATTCTGCCTCCCCGATTTTCCAAACAGTCTACTCAGAGGTGGAGCATTTCCGCTGGGTTTTTATGCATAGCTATTTAAAATAATTAAACACTATTTGATTATTTTAAATTAATAATAATTCGTACGTAAAATGTTATTATTTAAATCTGAACAAAACACAAAAGCGCGACTCATTTAAATTCGCGATTGCTCGGTAATAGATGAAATTTAGCGATCAATGTGATACCATCTTACTGCTTATTGGTGATTTAAAGTGGTTTAGACATGTTGCATATTTCGTTTGTAGAGTATATTATAAAAATGAAAAACAAAATAGACCAAAAATAGAAAAATCACTTGTTGTTGATGTTTAGTTTTATAAGAAACCTTTCTTAAGATGGGGCAATATAAAAATAATAAAAATTAAGAATTAATTTTAAGTTTCGTTCATTAAGCATTTTGGTTTCTAAAATACGACAGCCAAGAGGGAAAATTTCCAAAAAACGTTTTTGTTTATTGAAATTTTAATCCCACTCTAATATCGTTTTCAGGTTTCGCCATCTGTATTCTTCGGATTTGGTAACTGGCAGCAACTAGTATAAAAGGCACCGGAATGTTTGAAATTTTCCATAGCCCATTGTCTTTGAACAAAAGACTAAGGACACTTGAAACAACGAAGCAAAATACTGCATAATTTATTGCTTTTATAGCATTCGGTAAAACAAACAGGAGAAAAACAACAAACCAATGCAATTTTATTTTATATTTCAAGAATGGCACGTGAAATTGACAATGTCTTATTCCACAACCAACTGCTATAAGAAAAGCTAAATATCCAGAGAGGCTGTATAATTGGAAGCTATTTCTATCCCAGTTATAAACAACTGCCTGAACGAAAGGCCATTCGAGTAATACATTCTATTGTTCAAACAATAAATTATCCAATTACCACTATCGGTACAACTTGATGAGAAGTTCTCATCAAGTACTGTATATATATATAATAATAATAAAAGTGTCAAAGCAGAGTGTGTGTGTTGTATTACGTGTCGAGATGAACGAAAGATGAGTTGCAGATTGTATCGCAATGACGTACCGGTGACGCTACTCAGATCATACAAAAGAAGTGAAATTCAGAAATGCATTTGTCTCGATGAAGACAGTTCGCATTTCCACGAGGAGGAAGCATCAATGAAGTTAAAAGTTAAGTATATAATTGGGAAATTTAAAAACTACAAGTAAAGGTTATACTATATAAAAATGATAAAATACTTACTGTTTTTTCCATTTTATTCTTTAAAGGTTGAAACTGCTGTTCGGCTACTTCAGTATATTAAGGAAGGAACAGCATTTTAGGAACGTATTTCAAGACCGCTTCAATATCCAACGCAAAGGACAAATCTTCTGTAACAAAGGCACGGCTGCAGTGAAATAGGCCGAAGAACTCTCATATTTATATAAATGCATCCAGCAGCTGGGCATTATAGGCTATTAATTTCCTATAGCTCTGATGCATCGACATTCACATTCCGTCATCAGAAACCTGTAATATAGCACATCATCTCTCGAGTACTTCTAATATCCTCTATTTAAAACTATAGAAATGTTTATACATAATTTTTTAAAAAGTAAGTCCCACTCTTTTGAACTCGGCCACGAATAGAAAATACTTAAATCGTTAGCTTAATCGTTGGAGAACATACAAAGAATCAATATAAACATCTTTATTGCATATTGTAAAGCAAAATCCCTAAAGGTTATTAAATCAGTTAACTAGGATAGAAGCACGTAATGACACAACCTTGATACGTTGTGAATTAAAATTACTGTATTTCCATTTGAGATATTCGAGGCGAGAAGTCTTGTTGCCTTTCTGGAAAATGATGACCTTGCATGGTAAAATACCTTCCGACTTGTAGCGAAGAATTTGCAAAATTCAGAATGACTTTCATCAATTTTAAAACGGCAAAATACAGGTATATTGGAATGTTAGGATGCCTCCGCTTTCTGATTCGCCTGTTCATTACGTAAAATTGACCTTTCCGACGGCTACTGCCAACTCGCAATGAGAATATCAACATCGATGTTTAAATAAAACTACTCGTCTTTATTTGAAAAGTAAAAAATCCATCAATTTTTTCATTCTTTTAGGCTAAAATGGGTGAACAAAATCTAGTATTTGTCACTAAGACCAAATTAAAATCTTAATCGTTCTGATATTGTTTTATCAACGTTTCTTACATTTTACCATATTAGGCCGCTAGGAGAAATCCATTATAAGATCATTCCTAGATGCCGACGAGAGAAACTTTTCGAGTCTTTCTTTCTGCCAATTCTCTTCGAGTCAGTCGTCTTGCGGAGACATTGTCTACCCCCCCCCCCTCCCAGAAACCTCGGTTTTCAACCGTTCATTTCAGAACCACATCATAAAACTCCATGTTCAGATAACAATACGAATGTTACGGTTTGTGGTCACGAGACAACAGCAGCTGTGTGCTGTACTCTCCTTTGATATTCGTTTGATTTTGAATGTTGAAAATCATCAACATTCATGACCTTAGCTAATGGCAAAGGAAGAGCAGAGACAGCTCTCCATTTCTAAAAACAGTTAGGGCTCAAAGGCCTTTCTGCCTAATTCCTTTGCGAAGTAAAAAGCCGTTGGTTGATTTGTACAATAAATACAGAAAACATTTCACGCACTTTGGTGGTCGTTGTCATTGGAACATTGTTTGTGCAAAAGATTTTAGTTTATGTGCTTTTTTTTTTTTTTTTTTTTTTTTTAATTTCAGGCCTCGCTACATTTCACAATTTGTACCTGTTTCACTTGCACCATTCCTGATCAATACGATAGTTCAAGTAATGCAAAGAAAACTGGACAGGCGAAACCCATATTTCTTCAAAATTCCGCAAATATATTTGTCTTGGTGAATGATTTCAGTTTGATATCGAATGTGATTCTTGAAGACAAGAAATCCGTTATGAAATATACAATTTAAAATGAAATTATGAATACTGCAAAGATTATTATGCAATGTTCCCAACAGAAGTTCGATTTTGAGACAGAGTTTAGGAACTAATGCTTGATATGCTTCACAGAATGAATTCTTTTGGTTCTGAAAAACATGTCAGCCACCCACCTTAAACTAAATGGTTACACAAGAGCTCCTTAGTAGATATTGCCCGGAATATTTCTGTAAGTATAAAGTGGTACAAAAGTTTAAATTTTTTGTTATTTTCACATATATTTCGATTAATACAAGTAAATATTCCTAGAACAAACAAATATCCATTAGAATGGAATGGAATTCATAATTTACATACAAGTAGTATGCCATGCACTAGTGACAAGATCAAGATGAGATAAGGAATCATGACGTGATTGAAATGATGACATCATTGTGTGACGTCATGAGTTTGGAATTTCTCTATGGGATGTACTAGTGACAAGATCAAGATAAAGAATCGTGTCGTGGATGTTTGTTATCAGATAAGTGACGTCATTTGTTAGTTGTAAATAAGTGACGTCATTTGTTAGTTGTAAATAAGTGACGTTATTGTTTTGAATGGGATAGGAAGCTATATTAGTGGATAAGGATTCGTGGGACACTTTGAACAAGATAAAGATCAAGATAAGATAAGGAATCGTGACGTGAAATGTTTGTTATTATCAGATGTAGATAAGTGACGTCATTTGTTAGTTGTAAATAAGTGACGTTATTGTTTTGAATGGGATAGGAAGCTATATTAGTGGATAAGGATTCGTGGCGTGATTCGTGGGACACTTTGAACAAGATAAAGATCAAGATAAGATAAGCAGTCGTGACATGAAATGTTTGTTATTATCAGATGTAGATAAGTGACGTCATTTGCTAGTTGTAAATAAGTGACGTATTGTTAGTTGTAAATAAGTGACATTATTGTTTTAAATCGAAAGGAAAGATGTTAGTGGATAAGGATTCGTGGAGTGATTGGTGGAATATTATGAACAAATTGGGGGTAGGGTGATTGGGAAAGCGACCTTTGTGTCGTGGATGTGTGTTATGAGTTGTAGATAAGTAAATAGTTTGCATACATTATGGGTGATGGATAGTGATAAGATAAAGTTTGGAATTTCGCTGCGGGCCCCCCTTGTGTCAGGGACATCATGTGGTGTGTTGGGGTTCGCCCATAGCACTGTGGTGATTTTAGAGATAACGAATCGTAACGTTATGTTTGGAAATTTCTGGGGAACATATGTCTCTTTGATATCACATGGTGTTTTGGTTTGCCTATGGAATTGTGGGCGATGTTTTTGAGATATCTTGGAATTTCCCCAAGGTGACACACATCCGTCATTGTTGTCATGTTTTGTCTTTGGTTGTATATAGATGGCTGTACTAATTTTCCAACACAGTTAGGGTTATTTCTTTCCTGTTAAAAGACTGTAGGAATTCTTAGAGTATAGTAGAGTCTAATGGCGGCAGCGTTAAGGCTTTTCTGCATAATTTAATTATATGCTGGTGTCCGTCAAACATACACCTTTTTTATCCATAGCTCAGACATATTTTATTCTATATTCATATTTTATTCATAATTCATCCGAATATTTTGATTTGTCTAAAATTAAGATCTTAAAGTTCAATAAATAAATAAACAAATCGTGTGTGATTTCAAAAGTGATCTTACTTAAATATGCATAATACATCAACGACACTGTTTGTTCTTTTAAGTTGACACATTTATTTCACAGATATTACTTACATTTCTTTCCAGAATGGGACATCTTGGAAATATCGTGGTTTTCTGAATATTCCAAATTGCTGATTTTAAACATATATTCACAGCACAAAACACACAAACACAAGATCTGAAGTGCAGCTGACTCTTTATTCATTATAGGTTACTGGGGCATTTCGTTTTTCCTTCACTCATGGCTATGTTTGTTTTTTGAGGGAAAATAAAACTTTTTTTTCTCCAAAGTTATCAGTATCCATAGGAAGTGACATCACTAAAAGATATCCGCAAATTAGGAGCTCGTTCATCTCCATTAGGCTGAGCAGACATTTTCTGGAGGGCAGAGGGATGAGGGGGTTAGAATATGGGGTGGGGAAGCATTGCAGGGAAGCGTTTTTTCTTTTTTTTTTTTTTCGCTCTGTAATTATTAGTATCAGTTGGAGGTGGCATCACTAAAAGATATCCACAAATGAGGAGCTTGCTCATCTCCACTAGGCTGAGCAGACATCTTCTGGAGGAGAGAGGGATGAGGGGGGTTAAAGCATGGGGTGGGGGAGCATTGCAGGGAAGACCACTGGCACTCTCTCACTACCCTTTCACTTCCACCACCTAATGCTATTTTTTCCCATTCAATTGAACTTTAAGATCTTAATTTTAGACAAATCAAAATATTCGGATGAATTATGAATAAAATATGAATATAGAATTAAATATGTCTGAGCTATGGAAAAAAAATATGTGTTTGATGGACACCAGCATATAATCAAATTATGCAGAAAAGCCTAAACCCTGCTGCCACTAGAATACTCTAAGAATTCCCATAGTCTTCAGAATATGAATATGGAATAAAATATGTATGAGCTATGGGAAAAAAAGTGTGTTTGAGGGACACCAGCATATAATTAAATTATTCAGAAAATCCTAAACGCTGCAGCCACTAGCCTCTACTATACCCATAGTCTTTTAACAGGAAAGAAATACCCAAACTGTATTGAAAAATTAGTACAGCCATCTATAGACAACCAAAGACAAAACATGACAATGACGGATGTGTGTCACCCTGGGAAAATTCCAAGATATCTTATCTCAAAAACTCGCCCACAATTCTATAGGCAAACCAAAACACCATGTGATATCACAGAGAGACATATGTACCACAGAAATTTCCAAACATAACGTCACGATTCCTTATCTCCAAAAACATCCACAATGATTTAAGCGAACGCAACACACCACATGATGTTACGGACAGAAGGGGGGGGGCAGCGAACATCCAAACATTCTAAACTTTATCTTATCACTATCCATCACCCATAATGCCATATGCAAACCATTTACTTATCTACACCTCATAACAACACACATCCACGACATGGATGTCGCTTCCCCATTCACCCTATCCCTATTTTGTTCATAGTATCCCAGCAATCACGCCACGAATCCTTATACACTAATATCTTTCTTTTCCATTCAAAGTAATGTCACTTATTTACAACTAACAAATGACGTCACTTATCTACATCTGATAATAACAAACATTCATGTCACGATTCCTTATCTTAACTTGATCTTGTTCAAAATGTCCCACTAATCACACCACGAATCCTTATCCACTGATATATCTTTCTATTCCATTCAAAACAATAACGTGACTTATTTACAACTAACAAATGACATCACTTACCTGATAACAACAAACATGCATGACAAAATTCCTTATCTTATCTTGATCTTGTGCATCTCATAGAAAAATTCCGAACATTCCAAACTCATGACATCACACAATGACGTCATCTCAATCACATCACGATTCCTTATCTTATCTTGACCTTGTCACTAGTGCATCCCATACTACTCAAACAGTTATTCACATATGACATCAATGATCACTTCCATACCTCGTAGGGTTTTGTGAGTATCCCTTTCTACACAGATTTAGTAGGACAATCACAAGACATCCATGCTGATGACCTGATTCAAATCCTCAGCCTTTGGGATGGAGAGCCGATACGCTAACCAACCAGGTCGAGTGGTTAGCATATTTTTATATAGCAAAGTTAAAATAGATGAATGCATCTTTTCCAAAATTGTTCTACCCTCCCTATTAATGTGAACTACAGCTAGACAGAAACCTACAACACAATCACAGGAGTGTCCAAGGCAACGAAACATGGAGAGTGCAAGCGATTTATTTACATTTTTGATTGATACAAAAGCATAACTTGTTATGAGAACTGACAAGTGGTTAATTTTTGTTTAGCAAAGTAACCAATACTTTGCTAAACATAAATCCTTTTCCAAGAAACAATTAACTCAAGTTTGTAGCTCCCACCGCTGCATGGACGCGATGTTCAGAGACTTTGTTATCGGCACAGTCATAATGCTATTGATCATCCCATCTGCCACAGTGATATATATACACACACATCCGAGTCCTAAATCGTTTACAGTGGATATTGGGGGGAGGTAAGAGAAAGGATATATTTTGAAGAAGTGTTTGGGATGCTACGGAGCGATAAAAAAAAAGACACATTTCCAGGTGCTGTAGTTCATAAATTAGTGGTTACTTCACGAGAAGTTTACCCGGAGTTAGATTTTTTCTTAATCCTGCTTTTCATTATTCCGAATTCTAAAAGAAATTATATCCAAAATTTCATCTTAAATTTAGGAAAGTGAAATAAAAAAATTTACCATGATGAATTATTAGATGAAATCCATTTCAGCAATTTACATGTTTTATGTCGGTTATCGTTTTCGCGTGTTATTACGAACTCTAAAATTGGTGGGTATATTTTTCTCTATTAAAAAGCAAAAGAAAATGCATGAGAAAACTAACAGTGAAGAGAACGAATTATAAAAGAAATTAGAAAATAATATTTAGGGAAAAAATTACTGTGGGAACGAATTGCGAAAATAACGCTTTGAAGTAAAGAAAAGAAGGAAAAATAACTACAAAAAAATACAAAATACGGAACAAGTAAGTTGTGACAACATTAGAAATTCGATCTGATCTAATGAAACTGTTTGGTCGACAATCAAATGGAAATAATTTTGGAGAAATTCCCGAGGTGTTGAACATAGTTTGGGAGCAGTTTCCTCATTTCACCAAATATTTTAATTTTCTGAAATCTGGGCTTGAGAAGGCACGCGCAGATTGGTTGCGTCGTTCGTTGTCAATTGCATTCATATCTGGCATTCAAGGCAGATATCAGGAGAGCAGTGGAAAACAGTTGAAAAACCGCAAGATCCTCCTCCTCTCCCCTGTAGTTAATGCAATTATTAGCAAAACTAAAACCTGCTTTAGTTAAGTAACTGGCCAGGATCTTCACTTTTAAACTTACGCCCTGATTCGAATTTAACTTTGTATGTGAGACTGAAAATGTTTTAAGTGGAAGATGAATTTAATATCACGCCTAATGGGTTCCCGCTTTATTTATGAGAATCTGTAAAAAGGTTTCGTGTTTTATCACTAATATGGGGATACTGAATCATCCATCTTTTAGCTGACTCCTGATACTCCTGTAATCTACGTTTATTATCGCTTGCTAGAGGATTCTTTAATACTGTAATGACGACCTCATTTAAAAAATGATTAAAAATCATTTTTTAAATGATTTCGCTGTAATCATTTTGCAATGATTACAGCGAAACATTCTGCTGACCTTCTGTCACTGCTTTCAATTAGTACTAATTTTGTTTAGCTGTCTGAACGGAGTTCTCCTCCTTTCACCAGTCGCCAGCAACAATAGAGCCGAGTAGCATCTAATATAAGAAGACCAAGACAAATATTCAACAATACACCCTTAAAAGCCATTTAGAATCAATTAGATTTTTCGATGGTAATCAGTGATATATCATTTGCTAAATCATGTAATGAAGGTTTGACATAGTTTAGATTATCCCAGTCATTCTTTCCTCCTAGCCGCCTAATTGGAAATCAGTTGCCTAATCACGGGATTGATGTTGAAATCTGGAATCTCACTGATTCCATGCACACTCATGAATATTTAAATGATTGCATACGGTGTTAAATAAATGGATAATATTCAAATATTTTTTATTGGATTTTATGACTGAAGAATATTATGAACAGGCAGAGTTTGTGTAAGCTGGTATTCCTATGCAAACCCAAATTCTACCGGATTCGCACTAATTTTAAATTAGGTTTTATTTTTTAAATACATTTAAAAAATCTAAAGAAATAATTAACATTGTTTGTTAATTACTTTGTCATTTCTCCCTAAATATAAAATAATGTTTTTGTAAGTTCCCACAAAGACCCGAGCAGAGCAGATAGGATGTTCACTGACTTGGGTACTCTACTCCCAGAATGTAATCTGTTTTGTTTTTCGTACCAATAAACACAAAAGTAGAGAGAATATTATTTTTTGACCGTCGTTTATCGGGCATTTCTTAGCTGCATCTTTAAGTTGATTCTGAAGACTCTATGGAAACATTATCAATAAAACAATCAGTTTGAGATAGACAAAATCTTTAGTTTGTATTAAGAAAAATAAATAGAAATCTCGAATAAATATATCCAATCATTGATTTGATGTTGAAGCTTGGTTGTATTTATCTAAATACAATCACCTATCGGATTCGATTTGCCTTACTTATAATTACAAAGGCCCTTCTCTGCAAGAGTCCTGATATAATATGGTAGTTGAAATTGGTATAAATGCTTGTTCGTGTCATCTCGGTTTTGGTGTAAATCACATTCGCATATGAAAGAGAAATACATATCAAAATGTTGTTTCAGAACATTAAAAATTGTTTACCAACAACAATAATAAACTATCCGCATGTGCATAGGTCTGAAACGGCTGATGCCACTCTCAAAATGCATTTCATGACTGTATGGGATGATATCCGTACAATTCAAATTAACCCACATTTGTCTTTCTTTTTCATGTTACGGTCAAGGAACTTGACCTCTTTTAAATCTAATTGTAATAATGATGGATCGGTGCAATGTCTGTCAATGTATAACCTCCCCCGAATTTTCTTTTTCTGTTTTGTAGAACGAAAAGCGACAATTCTGTGAGCGAATTTCTGTTTTCCTAAGAGACCAATAACTCAGCATAAATCGAGAAAAAAAAAACAAAAAAAAACTTTACGTATTTGTCATCTGAGGTGGTATTCAAATCCAGTTCTTTCAAATGGAAGAGTGTTGCTGCTATAGAATATCTTTCAATAAACAAAACAAACTTCTAGTTCGGAACAAGATTTCATTCCGTTTGAATATTGTAAATTCAAATAGGCTATTAGTAATGTAGAAATTGCAGAGTTAATAAATCGACAGATCATTATTTTAATTAGACAGAATCTTACTGAAGATAAGTGCCATCATATGGAATGTGTGGAACGACAACGGCAGTGCCGCGGAAGCGAATTAATTCATGCGTTTTGAGATCAGATATCAAATGATATTTGTTCAAGCTATTTACTTAAAATTGTCAAGTGCTTTCAATGGTGTTACTTTTTCGAGTAACAAAAAATACGACTCAAAGCATAAAAATGGAATTTAAGAGTCATTATCATCCCTAGTTTATCCTGTTCATAGTTGAGCGAGTTAACATACGTGCAACTAAGGGTAAAAAAAGAGTTTAATTTAGGAGTGGGGCATATGCAGATATAAAATCCGGGGTTTCCAGAGTAGAACATGCCAGCATTTCTCGAAAAAGTCTAACGCATACAGTCGAAAACCGTAGTCCCGGTTTGAAACTTTATTGACGAAGTGAAACCGAGGTTGTTTGTCCAGTTAAGACTATAACACCCTTTATGACCTCGGAGGAGCTAGAGTCTGTCTCTGTAATTAGCCTTTTCTTGCAATTATTACAAAATTCCGGACTATCCAATACAGAAGAATCTTTTCTAGTTTTATTTGAACACACACGTATGCTTTATCTCCTTAGCGATGAGATTAATACCATGGCTTCATTTAAATTAAGCAACACAAGAAAATTTCATTTCGTGTTAATAATGAGTCTGTAGCTGAATTTTAATTATTTCTTATTTTGGCAAATCTCAAGATTATATTATGAAAGAATAGACCATTTATTCTTCTTCTTTAAAAGAAACCCTTTATAATCATTACAATGAAATGAGTAATAATAATCTGGTTTCTAGTTCTTACTTGCTGATTCTCATTGAGTTTTTTAAAAATACCGAATGTGTTGCTAAAATTGTTAAAGTAGGTCACACGACCAAACTTTCCTTGGGTATGCCGTGGCGGGATATGCCTTTGGTGTTCATTGAAAGTTGAAATTCACATGCAGTCAAAGAATCGTCCAACTTCGAGCAGCTATTTGGAAAATATATCGAATACATTATCGAAGTATATTAAATTGGAACGATTTAAATTTATCAAATTTATCGAATACATTATCGAAGTATATTAAATTGGAACGATTTAAATTTATCAAATTGCAATTTTCACAAATGGAATAAAGAGCATTAGCTTTTCTAGGACAGGCAGATCATCCTTTGAGATTCTCAAATCAAGTAGTACTCGAAAGTGTTCTTCACACCCTCGTTCTAAATGAAAATGACTTAATTTCTCCGCTGGCCTATACTGTATAGAACAGCACGCGTATTCATCGTCTGAATCATGAGATGGCAATGAACATGAAAACTATTTCAACAACGGGAAACATTTGTGACCATAAGTACGGCAACGAAACAAACGGCGAAGTTAAAAGGATTCGATAAGATTAAAAGGACAACCACTAATAGAGGCAAAGAGAACATGATGCAGTTAAATCAAAAACTACAGCAGCAGTTTGTGAGCAACACAATCAAACCTTCACATCGTGGAATCTAAAAATGGGAAGGATGGAAGCAGGCGAGAATAATGGCACCACTTGTAGTTATGTTGAACGTGCCTGTACTTAGGAAAGCTCTTGCTTTCCTACATCATACGAATGCGATGCACATCGGTAACTACAAGTGTCTGTGTACAGCGATGATGGAGTGACGATGGAATGATTATTGGTGGGAGTTTAATTGCAAACTCAACAGAAAGATGAAATAGTAGGGAAGATAGATATGCTTAAGTACGGGTCTTGTTTGCTTCTCTGAAATTTTTTAAATAAATATTCACAACATTTACTGAAATATGGACACGCTGCATGTATTATTTATGCTTACAGTAATGAGAGACGAAGTATATGAAGGGCGCCTGCAATATTAACTTCGGCAAACTTTGCTGAAGTTAATATTGTTTAATAACTAAATGATATAAAGTAAGTGATACTTTATATCCCTTACTGAATGAGTGAAATAGAACAGTGAATAACGTAACATCAAAAGGGTACTGTCATCTAACATAGTCAATATAGACAATATCCAATGAGGCATAGAAGCCTCCTTAAACATAAACGTAGAATAAAGCGAGTCATTTATCATTCGAAATCCTTCATCGAATCATTGCGAATCAAAGGGCGTTTCCCATTGTTATTTCCATTCAAATATTTTCATTTTTTATGTACGTTACCTGTTGTAACGTGTTTTATATTATTTACGTATTTCTCCTGATGACGCGAAATAAAAATTCTATTAGTAGAATAAACAGGAAGTTATCCCATTTGGTTCTTTCAAGTGAAGTAATATCGGCAGAAGAAAACACATTTCTAGTTTCTCTCTCTCTCTCTCTCCAAAGAAGCCTACGCAACGATAATGCGTGATAATTTTCATTAGAGTGTGTGCTTGTCATAAGTCAATTAAATAGTGTAATGAGTTAGGTGTGTACGGAGTAATTTCCGAAAGATATTTGCCAGTACACGCAACAATAAACGCATGTTCGGATAATGAAGAGTAACAGCTGATGGTGATAACAGGATGCACTGCACAGTGTGGATAACAGTTCGACACACCAATTTTGGATTGTAAAATTCTCAAAGGAACAAAATAATTTGAGAATTTGACAAGTTTGGAAGACAAATATAATATTGCTTTTATTCTATTTAAGTCCCTACGAATGAAGGAAGCTGCTTTATAATGGCAGTTATCTTGCTTTATTTCATTTAAACGGTAGAACAAAAAAAAAAAAAATGCAACTAATAAAAGTGTTCCAGTTCTCATTTTAGCTCTTTCGTAGGCTGTCCAAATAGCCAACAAGACTAGGGTGCAGTTTTGATCCTACTATGCAGGTTAAACATCCTTCCGCTCACGGCGAATACCGGAGATTGAATCTCACCAACAAAGCAGTCCAAATCAGCTGACAAAAGCAATCGTTTCTAGTCTCCATTTTTCTTCCGCTTAATCCCGTCTACATTTTTTTACTTTCTGGCATTCTAATTATATTAAGCTAAACTCTAAATCTCATTAATAAATGGGATATCGATGAATATCCCATTAATATCCCTGTTTAGTCATTTCTCGTATAAAAATTAACTTCAAGGGGAAAGAGTGAATTAAAACTAGATGAAGCAACGATATGTATTTAACACGTGACCACCGAAATATTTGAATTGGAAAGTTCGTTGGGTTGCTACCCCCTTAAATACTGCTGATGAGAGCTTAAGGTGCAGAAAATAAACAGCTGGCGAATATTTGATGTTACGCGGGTCTTGGAAAACGATGGGCCAAGTGCATAACTCCCCCACAATTCCCTCTAAATGAACGTGAACTGAAAACTGGAGGCTTACATTTTCCTCACTAGCAATTTCGTAGTTGGAAGCTGCTTTGATCCCTCGACTTCGAGAAGCAAGAACAAATTCACTGCAAGAAGTGTGATTCTAGCATAGGGCCGTGTCTTCAATCATCATCATAATAAGAAGAAGAAATAATAATGTAATTTCCTTTTTTTTTTCGAATTTTCCTTTTCCGACTTTAAGTATACGATTGCTTACTAATTTGTTTCCTACCTTGCGTTTATTCTGCAAACATTAACGTCTTTAAAATCAGACCCTTGGACACACCCTTAAACAGTGTTTCAGATTTGCTTTTTACTTTTGTTTAAACGTCTCAACCAATTTTCTTTTCATATTCTCTTACTCTCTCTTTCCAGCGTGCACTGAAATCGGCTTATCAATCAAAATCACTATCACTCGTAATTATAGTGTTCGGCTAATAAATACAGGTCACTACACACTTGGCAACATGCACGTCGCATTGTCATTTAGTAATTTGCTTTTTTTTGCTCGCGGCCATCGAGATTTTTAACTGCTTGAATTACATGCTGTCGTTTCAGCGAAATAGACAAAAACTCGAGTAAGATGAACGCTTCTGCTGATGCAATAAACGATAAAAACAAAATACATGGAATCACGTGAGCTATCATTTCAACAATTAAAACAAGCAGAGAATGTGCACGCTGTATTCGAAGGAATGCATTAGGATTAAAAATAATCACTTTAAAAGACCACAGTAGAAGCTTAAATCAGCAAACTGTGGATGAATATTAAAAAAAAAATAATAATAAATCACTTAAGTTAATTTACTGTGTCACTTTGATCACTTTTCTAATCCAAGAAAGCGATTGGTAAAAACAAAGATTTGCAAAATTAGGATTTAAAAATGCAGCGAGAGTTTGAAAATCCCTTATTACTTAATCTACTTAGGAATGCAACCATATCACGGCTTTCGGTAATGCGTTAGTTCCTAAATTGCATCTAGCGTTAAATAAGTTACTAACGTTTAGTGGGAACGTCCAAATAGTGATTAATTACCTGGTGTAGAGAGAGAGTTCACCAAGCCGCTAACCTCCTGGACTTTCACTTAGGAAAATATCATCCTCTCCCTACACTGGTTGAGAACTTCGCATTTATTGTAGGCAGAATCGACTAAGAAGCTAATTATTGGTTCAGATGCGTAACGAAGAAACTACACGCTAGGATTTCGTGAACAGTGTAACATGCATTTTCTCCAGCCCGTCCTTAAATTTGTAATATATATTCCAATTACGTTAGTGTTATGTAAATACGAGATAAGTAGAGCTGAAATCAGTTACGTGTTTATTCGAATAAGCGCGTAAAAACGATACAAAACTTGTATCGTTTGTATCAGCCCGCAAAGTAGATAATTTCGAAACCCAGTCCTCCTGGGTTTGAATACAATTGGGGAAATGGCGCAGAAGTTGGGAGAATGGGTGCTGCTAAAGGAAGCCACTCACACTTTCTTTGATTTCACGATGCTTCAAAGCATACTTGAAGCACCCACCAATCAGCCCGCAAAAATCAAATCACAGCAGGCTGTTGGTTTTGATAAATGCAATCAACATGCTCAAATGGAATTTTAAGCAAGACAACAATTCAAAGTTTATTTGAGTATATACTTTGTGAGTATATACCTATGTGCACTACTTTGTGAGTATATACTTATGTGCACTACTTTGTGAGTATATACTTATGTGCGCTGCTTGCGCGTTCAGCAATAAACATAGTCAAAGCAAAAACGATATTCGTACTCGTTATTATACCTGGGGACACCAACTTTCAACCAACCAAGTTTCAAAAAGCGAATTTAATATTTCATCGACACAGAAGAATTAAAAGAAAGAGGATCTCTTAAGTTAATTTTTCTCACTCTGGCAGAAAACTCGGTGGAATTCAAATTACTTTTAAAAAAAGATCTTGCGATGCCGTACCCACGGAAATCAAATGGTTTTTTCTTTGGGAATTAAGGGAAAGTAAAACATTAATCCTACTCTCATCGAAAGATCGCTTTAGATATTTGTAAATATTGTCTGGGTGAATAGCGAACTCAGAGCAGAAAAATAAAATCGCAAACCTCGAATTCATAATCAAATCAACGCGATAAACAAAAAAAAAAACCGCTTATAGAAGAATCAAATCCGAAGGTTACATTTGTACAGGCATGCAAATTAAAGTTGAAATTACAGTATTTATTCCTTCCTTTTAAGGGAGGGAAAAAAACTCGATGCAGTAGAACTGTGACTGTGAAGGATAAAACGGGAAACGATGAAAAGAACACACGAGCGCTGCGACAGCACCCACACTTTAAGACTATTTTACCTCCAAAGCTGTAAAATAATGTGGAGATTAATTTTCCCCGATATATTTTCACGTATGTTTGTAAGAACCTTGAAGATGGCGTCAACCTTTATCACAAGTGGCCATTCGATGGCGCATAAACCTTCGAATGGCCAAAAGTAAAATTTTCAGCAAAATGTGCTTCCGAGATCGGAAGCACATTTTGCTAACACTGGGCCTTAACGCGCTTTTCGCTGAACGATCAAAAATACGTTATTAAAAAATACAAAGCATGTTAAAGATTTCTTTTGTTTTACATTGGCCATCTCAAAAGTTTTTCGAAGCAGCAAATGCGTTTTCCACGATTTTCTCTTGCAGGTGGAGAAAATGTATTGGCTTGTTAAGGCATTCAACTGTATGTGACCTCCCCCAAAGGACCAGCGATGTATGAGAAATTCGTAGTCCCAAGAAACTAGGATGCTCTGCAAGTACGAACAATATTTGTGGAAGGACCTCCCGCTGCAAGCGATCCTTGACATTCATTCATCCACGTCTGCATTTCTCAATTTTCTCAAATTCATCCACGTCTGCATCACAAAAATTTGTGACAGAAATATTTGACGATAAATGCCGTTTGGGCATGATGTTCTACGACCACACAAATCTAGCGCACTCATTGCTCCTACATTGTGGATACGGACAGGCGACGGACTGTTTGAAATGCCGCAGCAGTCGATGCAATGCCGATGCCTGCAGAAAACTTATGAAAAACAAATCAACGATTCATTTCGTCAATACCGCTTAAAACTCACATCATTCAGAATATTACTTCATCAGTCAGAATAAAGAAATGCCAACAGTGCTCTGAATGTTTATTTACAAATTATTCGAACCTTCAATTTTTCTGTCAGATCTTTCCCCACATTAAACAGATAGTGAATGCGTTTCTTTTTTTTTTCCTTCAAAATATTCATATTATTTCGCATGCATCTGTTTTTATTTTTAGAATCAAGTCCTTTTTCAGAGTAAATTATTTATTATTTATTGAAGATGAGATTGCTTTTGACAAAATTACGTGTTTGTGCATAGCAACTGTACAACAGAACACAAGATGCTGTCGAATTACTAAAAACCTTTTTCTTTCCTTTTCTCAGATATCCTTTAAGTATCCCAAAACTAACGTACATGAAGTGATTGCATTATGATTAATAAAAGAACTGGAAACACTGAATATGCACTGAAAATAAAAACTTGAAAAAGAAATGCGTCGATGCTCATTAATATCTTTCTTCCAATGAAATATTCTTCGCAACTTAATTTTCGTATCCCCTTTTAAGCGTGAGTGCCTTACTAAGGGTAAAATAAATGCATCTGAACACATAAGTCAGCCAACGTTTCACAAGGAGATCTCGCTGGCAAAGGAAACGCATCCAGAAAGAAGTTCTAAAGCAAAGGAAAGAGTTTTGACAAACGGCAGACATATTTTATTCCTGGTTCATTTGCTTTAGAAGAGAAACCGTCACGGTGTCCTCTGGCCCTAGCGGTACACGTGAAGGTTAGGGCTAAATAAAGGGCACAGCACATGTCGCTCTAGGTATTCAACATCGTGCCTGAATTGGGTTACCCATGAACTATTGCCGTAAAGAATTAAGCATTAGTTTCAGAGTCTGAGGAAGCTGTGGATCAGCGAGTTCATTTTTACGCTATACAAGTCCGAATCTTCGTCTTAAAGGAAGTTTCACGTATATCTAGATCAACTTCATTTTTGGAGCAGTTTTGGAATAATGCTAGACCTATATTTGTTCTTTCCTCCTCTCCCCTCTGTTCCATTTCGTCTGGAGGACAAAATGACTTGGTATTCAGTTGGAATCGAGATTGTTAGCACTTCATCGAAGCCAGAATGTAACCTTTGATAAGAAAAAACATATTTCGTACGTTTTTCATAAGTTGACTAAAAATCCAGTATATTTTAACTGCATCGTACATGTGAACGCTACAATAACTCGCAACGAATAAGAGTCCTTAAGGTCTGTTTAAAATATTTTTCAATTTAACTAACAGTCTAGAAAAAATGAAACATACGGACATAGAATGAAACATACAGAACTTGATTCAATTGGCATCATATCTGCAATATATCGACACTCGTGTGACAAGTAAAAAGCAAGTTGCTTAAATCAACTTGCTTCACATTTGAGGATGGAATACGTTGCCTACCAACAGGCAGTCGGTATGCATTATTGAATGGATGACAAGAAATTCGGATATCAAAGTGTCAGTGTGTGGAAATTGCAGTTAGCTTTAGGCGAGATTATTTTCTCCTACTCTATAGAACTACTGCTGATATTTATAATATATATATATATATATATATATTTATAGGTAGAAGACTGGAATAGACCCTGAAACTCTACAACGGTTGAAACTCTACAAAGTTTTCTCAAACTTCAGATACCCGAGTACCCCTTCTAAAATTTTCATTATTACCAAGTACCCCTTTATCAAAATAATAAATAAATAAATAAAGTATTTTATTGCAGATGTCTATTTTATTTGAATTTATATGTTCATGTAAACAAAATATGATTTATTTTAATAGAACAAAATTTGGAATGGCTTCCTCATTTCCTGTCCATGAAAATCCACATTTCAAGTAATTCATATCATACTTACGAAGATTTTTAATCTTCTTCCTAGTTGGTTCTCTAGAGATATCAGACGACACACCCTTATCAATTTCATTTGATCCAGATACAACATCAACGTTTTCTTGTTGCTTACAGCTACTTGTACTGTATTTGCTATTTTGCTCTCTTTTGTGCCTTTTATAAATCCCGTCTTTAATCAATGATCCATATTTAAGAATTTGAAAGCTAAAAAAATTACTATATTTACTCGAATATAACTTGCGCTTTTTTTCCTAAAATTAAAGCTAAACATCGTGGTGCGGGATATATGCGGAGATGTTTGCAAACAAAAGTTTTCAGAGAAACACTGAAAATGGTGTGGCTTACCAAGAAACTCCTATTCGCCATCACTACTTTTGGCATCGAGAGCGGTTTCCTTGTGTGCATCGTCAAAGTCATCCACCCAAATAGCTTCTTTCCCATTGTTTCAAGCAAAAATTACCAGTAATTTACAAGACTTGAGATATGTAATGAACAATCCTTCACAAATGACTAATGAGAAATAAATGCAGAGCGCGAAACAGACAGCAATGATAGACCAGTAGAGACAGAGCAGCTATGAAGTAGTGCATATGATTGGTGCGGTAAACAAAAGATCGCGCAAACCAAAGACAAAGGCAAGCCAACAGTTGAAATGCTAATTTTCTTCAACCGAATTCCATAATATCTAAACACATTCACTATATATTTCTTAATTTTGAAACGTTCACGATGTGATGCATTAGTTAGTGCCGTTTTTATCCCAGTTGTCTCTAATTGCACTATTTGTTGAGAAATATATTACACAGACTGCAGTTGTCTTTACCTTATTCAGAGACAGAGACACAATAAAACTACTTGTTTTTCTTGCGTATTCAGGATAGTGACGCTGTTGGGGAGGGCGTGTTGTTTACCGCAGGGAGCGAGATAGAATCGCCAGGACTTGAACGTCGTGGCGATAGAAACTCGCGCAATTTGAGTAGGAGAGTTCATACATAATATATAATTTATTGAGAAATATATACGATTAAAGTAATTATTTTTTTCTTAATAATGATTCCATGCGTTAATGATGCATAGCCGAAAATTGCCACGTACCCCCTGAAGACCTTTCGTGTACCCCCGGGGGTTCGCGTACCACACTTTGAGAAACACTGCTCTACAAAATATGTAGAACATAATCTTCATTTAAAAGTTCAGGAACACACACACAAACTGTAAAAGCTGTACAGTTAATTGCTTAAATTCATTCACAGAACTCCATTCATTAATTCAGCGTGTTTTTTTTTTTAAATAAAATTGTCTAAACGAACAACTCTTATTAAATATGTTCAGTTTCCTTGTGTGCTTCGTTTATCGATGCACACGATTATGAAAATATTTGCAATTCTTTAATATTAACAAGAGTTAACATTCAACTAGAAAACACAATAACCGCTCCAGAATTTGACCTCAGCAGACGGAAATGTTGCTCACGCATGGCTATGAAATATCCTCATTTTGCTTCACGAAATGGTTTTTCTAAGTCGCTTTTCGTCAAGCTTTATGTGTAGTTTATTTAATCATCAAATTTAATTTTCGTTATATAATAGTTTAGTCGTAACTATATTTATGAAGTTTAACAAGTATAATAACAGCAGAAAGTTACTTCGCTTGGCTACGAAATGAATTCTACTTCGACAGAAAATTATATCCTTGTTGCATCCTGTAATACCACAAACATAAAAAAAAAAAAAAAAGTAGTAAATTAAAGATTGAATACTGTGCATGCTGAGTCAAATAACATCAAACGTAATCTTAAAATGCAGGTCTTTCCTTGTTATATTCCCATGATTAGTGGAGTATTTGACTAAATAAAATCATTACTGGACCTGAACCCAGCGCAAGCCAATTTAAATGACGTCGCTGTCAAAGGATGTGTTTATATGAAGCAGATCGGTATCTTTCCTACTCTGCCAAGTGAGGGACCTCTCAAAGGATGAAATTTGTTTCATCTTGTTAATCGACTATCGCCTTATTCCTTCGTTGCAATAAAAGGAAGAACGACGAACAACACTTCTCAGTTAGGAAAAAAAAAGAGAGAAAAATGCTCTGGTCAGTTGAGGAAAATGAAACTTTTCAGCATCTGCCAAAGGCAAAACAGTTCGTGATAGTTTTTATTCGCAAGATGCCCAATGTTTGCCTTCCATGTACCACAAGGTATTTCTTCTTTAGATATTGCACAGTTAGCCGTACCTAAATTACCTACTTTAGACGTTTATTATTAGCGGGTGCGGTGAGACCCATATTGACAGAAACCGGTCCAAGCATTGCTGTCAGGACCGACCTATTCGGAATTGCATTTTATATATTAAGTGTTTCATATAATGCAGATACTCATTTTATATACTGAATTCGTTAGCAGAACTCCTTCATTATCATATTGTAACAATTATGCAAATATTTCATATTTGCATAACTGTTACAACATGATATTGAAGGAGTTTGCTAAGAACTAAATCAATTTCGTTAAGATGTAAATGTTCTTTTTATATCTATTAGATGTTAATATTGAGTTTTGCTTTAAACGACTAATTATCTACTCCTTAAAGAAATATTTATAAACTTGTGAAGTATTTGAATGTCCTTACTCACCCCATTTCATTCTCATTTTATGTCTTGCATTTACAGTTTTACAAAAACTGAACAACTCTGTTGATATTAATGACTACAGGACTGCGAAAATTGACTGCAATGCGATGAAGGGCTATGGGGTTGTTCTGCATCATGTTATCACATCTTTCACATCTAGCTCTTCGCTCCGTTCTGCTGCGGAGTGATTTACACGGCACTCGTGTACATTTTTGACAGCAGTTCTTGCTGTCAAAGCAAGTTGTGAAGTTGTTTCTGTCTCCATCTCCATCATATTTCATACGAGTGCGAGCGTACGTATTGGGGGAGAGAAGACAACTTTTCTTCTCACACTTTGTCGTCCTTCCTTTGTAAATTTCAAGTTGGTTTATCCATTAGTCTCGGGTAGTTTAGAAAAAGCCAGAAAACGCAAGAAGTAACTTAGGGCATGCGTGTCAAGGAGCAAAATTTAAATATCTTCAGTCAGTTTGGAAAGTAATAACCAGAACAAATAAGAAGTAATTTCTTTAATTTTTAGGCAGGATAGCGATCATCTGATCACAAAAGCTACAGACGTTTGTGCTCAGAATATCATTTTAAGTCATTCTTATTTCATCCGTTCAACAGGGTTCGCTGTGAGAAGCATTCTTGAGCACTGCCCAGTGTTTGCGCATATAAGCTGCTGAGTTTTAAAATACGTTCACAAGCCTTTCTAGCACTCACCGGGGTGTGAGGGAGAGGGGGGAATTGCATGCGTATATTTAGAATGCATGCACAAATCTCTTTTCTCCACCAACTAAGATGAGATTTCTAAATCACTCCAGTCGGTCTCTACATTCCGCACACTTTACGGACTCCCTTTCTGAAATCAACAAATAACTCTACCGAGGACACGCAATGAGATGAAGCAAGAGCAGTTTTCATCTGCAAGAAAGGGACCTGCTGTACATCAGCCAACTTTAGCCTATTTTTCACTGGGATACATAAGAATCCCTGTGAAACAGAACAAAAAGTATAACTGAAGTGCATGGTTTAGAAAAGAGTAAGATATCATTAGGAAATGTAATGAATTGAAAAATAAATTATTCCGATAGGATAGGGAGTGCATGTACTCGACATTCTCAGATCAATGGGCTCTCTGAACCCGCTGATCTGGAAAGTAGGACATTGAATCCGTTCGTAACGAAGAAAAACAGGAATTACTTAAAAAGCAATTCTTATCTGAAAAGCTTGCGATAAGAGAGATTCCGAAAAACTGTCCCGAAATGAAAGAGTAACATGAATAACAAAAAAAAAAAATTTTAGATTTCTGAATAAAACGCGCAGGAGACAATGTCATCAAGCGGTGATGCCTCAAACTAGTTTTGCAGGTCAGTCACTGTAATTAAGTTGATTACAGGAGTTAATATTCTGTACACGCTAAGAAACTTCCAAGTCATCGAACTAACGTGACTTTCGGGTGAGTCCACCACTAACAATATCGACCCGGATAGCATACTTTGTGCAGCTTTTGTTCGAAGGATCCGTCTGATTTGAGAGATCACATCTTCTACTTTCCCCTGAGGGAAAAAACAAACCTCGTACAAGAGCGCTGAACTCGCCTTCTGTTGAGAACTTGATTTTTTTATCCTCTAGACATGATTTATGACTTTAAAGTATGATTTTCTAATAAGTATTGATGAAAATGGACATTTTCGTTTAATACTTTTTCGTTTCGATTATAATCACAGCACTTGAAAAACGTTTTCCACGTTTATATTCCGGCGTTCCTAATACGAATACAATTCCTTAACTCTGGTACAAGTTTTTTTTTTTTTTTTAATTATTGTTATCTAAATGCACTAATGTCGCATGCAAGTATTGTCCTACTTGCTTGCGATTATAAACTGCAGTTTCAAAGTTGTTTTCGGAATGTTTTTAAGGTGGCAAATGAATGAAGTTTAGTCGAGTGCAAGCCCATACCCACCCTACTTATTGGACAGGGGAGGTCCATTTAAAACGTTCCATGTTTCATTTCTAAAGTAGCATTCCGGATTGTTTAAGTAATTAATAGCAATATACTATTATTATGATTTCCATGTGGGAGAATGAAAAGAATACTCGGAAAAAAGGTGTTTTTAGGGCGCTAATCTCTTTAATGTCAACGACTACCTGAGCACGAATAGCGGGTATTCAATAGTTCCAAATAGTTTAAAATCTGAAATAAGCGAGAAAAAAAAAGGAGTTCTTAATGAAATTAAAATGTTACAATGAAAGTACATTCGTTTCCTGTTAAAGTGAATAAGGAAGGAGATCACGTGAGATCGAAATTTTATTAACATAAGGCGAAATTGAATCTCGTAACAGATATATTGGTGATTCAAATTAAAACGTGAATTCTTAGTTGTATTTGAGTTGTGTCTCAAGTGCAGCAGATAGCACTGACATGCAGTGCAGAGATAGACGGTCAACCCAAGTTCCCCTGAATTGAGGAGCATCTTCCACGATGCCTACACCACAAATCATGATGCAGCTTTTTTTTTTTTTTTTTTACAACATCAAACATTTTTATTTCTTGCTAGGCAGTCTAACAGGACAAACTTCTTTTTTTAAACCGAAGGTGATTCCCGCTCGTGTGATATTGATGTAGCTGTTGCAAAGGAAAACAACTGTTAAGTAACAGTGTGCTGGCGATTTTCTACTCTTTCAAGTGTCTGTAGTATATACACAAAATTCCTTAAATAAAAACATTCACCAAACATTAAAAATACACCCACGTGTAAAAATGACGATGGGAAGACTTCGTTGTTTAGATGACGTCGAAATACCTAAGTTTATGATGCCAATGAATCGTGTCTATAAATTTGCATGTTCTCTATGGTCAGCAGTTTATTTTGGGAAGATAACCTTTCCACCTCTTATGAGAAAGAAACTAAGACTGTTGAAGTTTTTTCCCCTCCCGTGTTCATGCTGGCAATAGCTGGGGACAGAAAAGAAAGAAATGCTGATGGTGAAAACTGATGGTGTGCTAGGCAAGTTGAAAAACAGTAGGCAGGCATTGATCGGATCGAGACTGATTTAAGGTATGCGTTTGCTTTGGAACATGTCTGGCGATAACGACACCTGAGGACATGACAAATATTTCGACAATACAATCAATGTCCTTTGCAGAATAAAAGTGCCTGCTACGTAAAACACTAGATAGTGAATCAACTATAATTTCTAATAATTAAATGGAAATTACTTTCAATCTAAAAATACGAAATTGTCAAGCCACAAAATCATGATTTTGAATACTTTAAATATTTTGCATAGCTGAAAAAATGAATTTTTGGTCTCGCTTAATATTAAAATACTAATCTGAAAACCTGTTGATACAAACATAGCTGCAAAGAGCACAAATCAACATATATACACACACACTATAGAATAAGGGTCCCCTTCCCCTAACAAATATTCAAACTAAGTCAGACAATTCAGGACAATAAAAACAGAATTAAACTTAAAACCATCATAAATTGGCGTGTGTGGCTGTAAAAAGCATTGAAATAATGGACTCCCCCCCCTCTAGAAACAACTGAAGTCGAATTTTATTTAGCAAAGACTCAGTGATGACTACGTACAGGTTGCTAAACACCCAAGAATAAAACCATCCAAATCCTACAAATTTTACTCTAGTCATTGCAGATTCCTCGACTAGTGAATCACCTCTTTGTGAGTTCCCCCTTTGCATGAAAGCAAATCCCTACAAGCAAGACTGACATCAAGTTGCGCAACACAGATAAAAAGCGCGAACATCACGAAAGGCACAAAAGAGCATTGCCAAAGGTTGGAGAAATACGAACAGCTTTTAACAAAGACCAGTGTTTGGAGACCCATTTTTTTATTAACAGCTGTGACAGTCGGAACGTAGCTAAACTTCCAGCTCAGGATAAATAATTCCACTTCTTTTTGCAGCATTATACGGGTTAAGAATGCTACGAACATCCCACAGTGCTATCGGGAATTGTAGTTATAATGCTCTGCTAATGTTCTCTTCTGAACACTCGCAGTTAATGGACATGAAAATTATTTTTCATGAAATTCGCCTGTGCTGCAAACGACTTGTTGCGATCAGCATACGAACTGAATTTGTAAAAGCGGTTAATGGATTCATTCTCTAATCCTTCTTTCTTTCTTTCTGCCGATGCTTTCGAATATCCAGAGTGAATAAGAACAAAATTGATAGAAATAACATGTTGCTGGCAGGGAATCTGATTTCGGTTCAAGAAAAATCAGACAGTTTCACACACATTTCAATTAATGTTTTAATGAAAAAAAAAGTAAAAGAAAAAACGTATTTGCAGTTGAGAGTTCGAAACTGGCACAGTTCCATATTTTGCCAGTTCGGCTTCATTGAACGTGGAACCGCGTGCATATTTTCATCTGCTTAAAATACTGCATTGTGGATTCGAAAAGGACTGCTGTTTGTTAGGTTTGCGATTGGATTTTAACGGAATTTTAACGTGCAATCGGTTTTATTAAAAGAATGAAAATAATAACATCCATAAAATGTTAAACCGTAGTCAATCTTCTGGCAAAAAATAAGTAAAATAAGATACAGTATTTGAAAATTCTCCGAAAAACTTACATTAGCGAAGTAATTCCAACTAATAATAATAAAATCAAGAAATATCTCATTTAATTGCTCAAGTAACACTCAAGTTTTTGGACATTAATAGAAATAAGTCAATCTTAGTTTGATTCTGCTGTTACTGTCAGGTTGGAGAGTAAAGCGCATTAGATTCAGCAGTAATTAAAAGCTCGATAAAAAAAGTGCCACATCTTTCTTTGCAATGCATTAGAAGATGGGCTGAGAAAACGGACGTCGTTTATCCTCGGTTTATCAAGACACCTGGATCGTCTTCCTTTGGATATTTCCCGTTCCCTTTAATCCAAAAAAAAAAGCATGCTTTTGTATCCTTCCCTATTCGCTTACGTGATCATGCATTCATGAATGCCAACAGCTGTTAAGTTTCTTCCTAATATATGCACTGTTGATATCATTCTGTCACTGATGTCATCAGTCCTTTCTCGTGATTTCCTGATTCTTCTCGGATATTCATCTCATATCTGCGATGTCCAGTCCTGATCAACTATTTCATTTTCAACTAGGCTATTAAATACATTTAGTTAAAACGAGTTTAAAACTGTTGTATACAACTAGTTCAATGATTTGGCTTTATGATGTACTTATCCCACGTAAATAATTTCTTATCACTCCCCACCATCTACTTTGCTATAATTTCCATATTTAATTTAATTTGCTCTCTTCACTGAGTTGCTGCTTAAATAGCTGAAATGTTTTATTTGTTCCATAAGTTTCAGGATGCAGCTGATGTTTTCAATATTACAGCGGCTAGAGGTCGCCAAAGTGGTCGATATAACATTGTTAGGGGTCAATTCGGGCTCAGGGGTCGATAGAAAAATATAAGACATCATTGTATGGGTAATATTTAATTCGGTTAACTTGGATTACCTCCATCCTGAATGACAACGAAATTAAGAGTGAATCGTGGGAACAGTGACATGAATAGGACCTGTAAGATGGAGCAAGGTCATGAAAATAGTTACGGAGGCCAATCAAGTAGGCCAAAATGACGTATTTACCAATAAACCAATGTCGGTGGTTCTCGCCCGGCAGGCGCGGCGGGAGCGAGATTGCAACACGTGCGCGGTTGCTTATTTACTTATACTTACACGTATTCGATCCCATTCCCATTTTTGCGCATCGACATACAAGTGAGCGTTATTGTTCTAAAATTCATGCATATTATAATTCAATCGTTATTCATTCACGAACTAAACTTCCCTATGTTGAAGAGTTGAGCAGGGCTAGTTTTGTACATCCTATAGAAATATGTCAGTAGGTATATTATTTAGATTTATTACTTTTGCTTACTGACTTCAATTTTAATTATTTTGTTACAACCCCAGTAACCACAATGGCAGCTTCAGATTCTAAAAAGAAATGCAGACAATATTCGTTAGAATATTTGAAACTTGGGCTTATTGCTTCATTAAGAAACGAAACGAGGCCTATGTGTCTTCTTTGTGAAAAACCTTTTATTAACGATGCAATGAAACCACCAAAAATGAAAGATCATCTTCAAAGACTCCATCTCGATAAGAAAGATAACGATCTTGACTTTTTTAAAGGACTGAAAGAGAAATACACACATCGACCAACTATTATTATTATTATTATTATTATTACGGGAAGCTCCAAGGAGTCCTTAGACTCATAGAGGGAGATCCAACATCATGTCAAGAACAATTATTCAACATTCACACAGAATCTATCATACTTCATCTTGAACTCATTCACGGTCATAGCACCCACAACAGATTCTGGCAGCTTATTCCACTCATATGCCACTCTCCAAGTAAAAAACCTAGCTCTAACAGCCTTGCTAACCACATCTTACCAAGCTTCCATGGATGGCCCCTAGTCATCCCACTATCAGTCCTATTCTCAAAAATATCTTCTGAATTAATTTTAAAGAAATCCTTCAGTAATTTGAATGTCTCAATCATATCACCCCTTTTCTGCCTATCAACCACTTTCTGCGGCCCACAAATCTTCAACCTGCTCTCATAAGGTTCATTCCATAGTCTCCTGCTATTATCTTGGTCACTCGTCTCTGGATCCTCTCCATCAAGAAGAAACCTAGGTGACCAAATCTGGGCACAGTAGTCGAGATGAGGTCTTATCAAGGCTCGGTACAGAGGAACAATAACCTGTTTGTCTCTGCTCGTTAAAGTGGTTTTCAGCAACCAAGTGATTTGATGAGCTGATTTTGCCACTTTTGCAATGTGTGTCCCCTAAACTTCAACTCCCTATCCACCAGCCCTCCCAAATCCCTGGCCTCGTCAATCTCCTGGAGTACAGTTCCACCAATGTGATATATTGCTGCTAATCTTTTCACCCCAAAATACAAAACCTTACATTTTTCCACATTAAATTGACATCCATTCACCTTAGCCCAGAACTCCAATCTACCCAAGTCATCCTGCAAGATTTTGACATCTTCTGCACTCACTATTGCTCTACCCAATTTTGCACCATCCGCAAACAGATGCACAGTTCCTCTCAGATCCTTTCTTATATCGTTAATGAACAAATTAAACAGTAGTGGTCCAAGAACAGAACCCTGCAGCACACTACTAGTCACAGGCAGTCTTTTGGACTCTAGTCCTGAATAAACCACTCTCTGATATCTCTCCATCAACCACCCTTCTATCCATCTCACCAACCCTATATCCATTCTCATATGCTGCAGTTTACTGATTAGAATTCCATGTGGTATCCTTTCAAACGCTTTAGCAAGGTCCAGTAGAATCACTATAAATCCATTACCCTTATCCAGTTCAGCCGTAATGTTATAGAACGTGAGCAAGTTACTGAGGCATGATCTACTCTTCACAAAACCATGCTGTCCCTCATACAGTATCCCATTTTCATCTATCTAATCTTGTATTTTCCTCTTGACTATTTTCTCCAAGACCTTGGCAACAATTCCTGATATGCTGATCGGCCGGTAATTTTCAGCAGCAGTCTTGGAACCTCCTTTATGCAGCGGAACTATTTTCCCCTCTTTCCACCTCCTTGGGACTAACCCAGACTCGAGATTGAAATTAAACAAAATTGTCAAAGGCACTGACAATTCTTTAGCCACTTCTCGTATGACACGAGCTGGTATATCATCCAATCCCGCAGATGAATTGACATTGAGGTTTTGTAATAGACTATTCACCACAATTCCCGTATAAGCTGTTGGTTCTTCAATTTCTGCAATGTTACCACCTGGATGATATACTCTTGCAAAGTGTTCACTCAGTAATTCTACTATATCAGCTGATTCGGTTACCTCTCTACCATCGGCATTCTTTAAAATCAATCTGCCGTATACATTTTTTCTTTTAATTGCAACATATCAAAAAAACTGTTTGTGTCTTTAGCCTGCATGGCTAATGTTCTCTCATAATCCGCTTTTGCTTTTCTTATCATACTTGTTACCCTTCTGGCCTGGGCTTTATACCGTTCATGTGCCTGCAGGTCACCTTTCTCCTTAAATTCCCTCCACAGTTGTTTCTTTTTTTGCAGCTCAAGCTTAATGGTGTTATTCATCCATTTAATCCCTGCTTGATTTATTAATAGGACTCTAGGTATAGAGTCAGCCATTGCCTCCTGCAAACACTTCTTAACCGCCTCCCGTGCACAATCAACATCCAGCCCTTGCAGTTTTACATGCCATGGCACTGAACCAATCAAACTCCTAAGCTTGTCATACTTACCAGCCCGATAATTCCACATGTACCCTGTCTTAATTGAAAATTCTACACCTTTAGCCACTTCCCAAGTCAAGACCCTATGATCACCCTCACCGATTGGTGGCAATGTGGTCATATTTGTTACAGCTAAATCTTCAGATGCAATTACTAGGTCAAGCACTCTCTGACCTTTAGTATTTTCCATTTACATGCTGTCGCAGATAGTTTTCCCTTAATAACCGCATAAAATCCAATTCCTTCCTTCCATGTGTCCTCTCCTTCTTCCAGTCAATGTTACCATAGTTGATATCTCCCATAATAATTACCCTCCTTCCACTCATTTCTCCTATTTGCTTATGCATACTATCTCCACCATCTATTCACCAACTATAAAATCATTTATGAAAGCACCTGCCGACGCTGACAATAAACAAGGATTACCAGCCTCCTACAATATTTCTTTTAATATAGCAAAAAAAAAAAGGAAAACCATATACAATTGCAGAGGACATTCTTATACCCACAATCAAAGAAGTAATTGTAACCATAATGAAAAAGATTCTGACCCCGTTATAAAATGCTTACCACTGAGTGCGAATACCGTGTAAAGACGTATTGGTGAAATGGCTGAAGATGTAGAAAAACCTGTAGCATCAGAACTCAAAAATAGTAAGTTCTCCATTCAACTTGATGAATCTACATTCGACAGTTCTATTCTTATGGCTTATGTAAGATATTATAGCAAAACCAAACATCAAATTATTGACGAATTTCTATTTGTAAAATATCTTGAAAGTGATGGAAAGGTGGCGACAATTTTTCAGCGATTGGAGGAATATTTAAATAAGTATGATATTTCATTTACTAATATAATAGCAGTAGCCACAAATGAATATCTGTGGCTACTGCTCGAACGGCTCAACATTATGCCGTTATCGAGGTTTCGCTGCCTTTCTGAAAGAAAGTTCAAAGTGTACGTACTATTCACTGTGTGTTGCACCGAAACCATTTGGTGGCAAAAACTCTCAGTGACGAACTGCGTGATACTCTAAGAGTGTGTATTAAATCTATTAATCAAATTAGAGCTCATCCTCTTAAATAGCGATTGTTTGCCAAACTTTGTGAAAAAAAATGAAGAAGTATCAAACCAATTACTCTTGCATACTGAAGTAAGATGGTTGTCTAGAGATGCAAGTCTACAAAGATTTGTAGAGTTGTTCGATTCAACCCTAGAGTTTCTTACAGATGTTAATTTGTTATTATTGAGTGATGAACTGAAGAGAAATAAGAATCATATTGTCTACTTGGCGGACTTATTTTCAAAATTTAATGACGTACAGACTCGTCTACAAGGTAAAGATGTCACAATTATTCAAGCTCGGACGATTCTTTTAGGCTTCCAAGCTAAATTAGCCTTATTTAAATCATCATTGTTACGAGAAGATTTTCAGTACTTTTCGAATCTATGGCAATTGGAAGTAAAAGATAAAGACTTAGAAATATACACAAAACATCTTCAAAATTTGAGCGATGATTTTAAATTGCGCTTTGCAGATTTTGAAAACATGCACATTCCAGATTGGGTTATCACGCCATTTTCTGCAGATATTGAAAATATCGAATGTAACTTACAAGATGAACATTGTTGAATTGTCAGTTGATCTCGAAGCTAAGACTCTTTTTAAAAATAGGACTTTAAGTTACTTTTGGACGAATATAAATGTTGTAGAAAAATATACAAAACTTTCTGAAGTAGTACTCCCCTTTTTGCTTGCATTTCCAAGCTCGTAGTTGGTTGAAGCTGGTTTCAGCCATGTTAATTCCATTTTAACAAAGCAAAGAAATAAGCTAGATATAGAATTCCGTGGTGATTTAGGGCTGAAACTTATTAATTGTGACCCACCACTTGTTCTTAACAAGTTTATTGCTAAACTTGTTAAGAGTCACGAAGCACACCCTTCACGTTGACAACTTTAGTAAATTGTATACTAAGTTAATAAAAGTCTCATTTTCATATATATAAGGAAGATTGTATTATTGTTATTTTGTTATCTAAATTAAATTTTATATATTATTTATCCTTCCTATCAAATATGCAATGTTAAGAAGGACGTCAAAAACAAAAACGTATCCCTTTGACGTTAAGCCAATATAATAATATATACTATATTATACATACAATAAACACTGTAACTAGAAAATAAACAATCTAAAAACTCACATTAGCGTCTTTTTGGCTTGTCCTATTATAATTACGTAATAGTAAAATAGAGGGGGTCGATAAAAAATCAGGAAACTCTTGAAGGGGTCGACGGTCAAAGAAGTTTGGCGACCCCTTGTTCTTAGCCGTATTCACAGTTAATCTTTCTGTTCGCTTAATTTTCGTGCGGCTGTTGCTGCTGTTATTCATTTCAGTTAAAGAATTGCAGCCTGGCACCGGACGGATTTGCTCTTGTATTATTTTCGCATAAATTTCGATATTCTTCGTAACGTGATCCACGCGAAAGAATAACATTGCAAGTGGTGTGCACCTTTGTCTTCCAAAACAAATAAGGAATCCGCATTGCTGCGTATATAATCTCATTTACACTAAATGAATCCAGCGTTTTTAACAGCTTTTTTTCTTGGCGCCTTGTCATATTCCTTTTTCGAGATCTACAACGCTTGTGAAAAAGCCTCGTTATACACCTCTGTCCAAAAAGAAACCGAACTTTTGATAGAAAATAAAACAAATGCCAATTATAATTATTCAAATAATTTATTTCAATCGATATACTCTTTCTCAGCTTCGATACAACGTTTGGGATGGCCAATCAATTCGTTAAATGAGTTTTTTTTTATATCGGTTTTTGGGATACTGTTGAAGGTCTTGGTTATTGCCGCTTGAAGGTTTTCAGTGGTGTCGTATCGCTTTCCTTTCATCGGCAAATGAAATCGAGGAAAAAGAAAGAAGTCAAAGGGTGCTAAATCAGGTGAATACGGCGTCCAACACCCAAGCTTAATTTTTGCTCTAAAACTGTCTCCCAATGTTCAAACGATGAGATGGTGCATTATCGTGCAAACGTGACCAGCTGCCTGCATCACGATGTTCATGCCGTACACGACTGATTCTCGCTAACAGTCGCTTCAAAACTTCGAGATAAAACTCACCATTGACCGTTTGGCCAGGCGGAAGGAATTCTTTGTGGATAATGCCCTTGAAATCGTAGAAACAAATCAGCATTGTCTTTACTTTTGACTTCTTCAAGCGACTTCTTTTCGGATGTCCCTCTTCTGCAGAATGCTCAGTGGTAGTCTCCACTAGGCATTCTGGCGCTTTGTTTCGGGCTCATACTCAAAACACCACGTTTCGTCATCAGTAACAATTGTTTCAAGGAAGTTTGAGTCCTTAGGAGCGGTTTTAATAAGGTCCTTGCAGTGTTCAATTCGATACATTTTTTGGTCGTCAGTCAACTTATGGGGAACAAATCGCGAATTCAATTAACGAAGGTCCAAACTCTTGGTCACAATGACCTCGGTCAGAAAAAGTTCGAAAAGAAGCTTTGAAGGAAAGAGAAAAAGACACCACAACGAAATATAAAGTATGTACTTAAAGATTAATCTTCAATTATTTTAATTAAAATTTTTTTCCAATACTTTTATTCCAAAAATATTTACGGAAAAACTTTAAATGCCATTATTTTACTAAATATAATGCGTTTTAAAGCTATTTTACTGTAATATTGAGATCCATTTTGTGAATAATCCTTACGTGATAGAGAAAAATGGAAGAGGTATTTGAAATCAGCGGTCAAAAATAAATCAGAAACAGTTAATAGTTTGCAGACAACGTTTCATGACTCGAATGTTGCAGGCCTGTGTTATTAGATTATGGTTTTAATAGATATGAAAAGTGCAGTTTATGAATATAGAATGATTTAGGCTCTTAAGAATATATTTTATGAAAATTATTCATGAAATGTAATTCACAACCTGCGTAAAGTTTATTTTCGGAACACCATTTTATAGAGAATGTCATTTAGAAAATAGTTGCAAAAAATGTAAGTCATTGAACATATTATGAGAATGATCTACACTAGCTCTGTTACAAGCAAGCCTAATATTATTCACAGTAGAACATGAGGATATGGGTGCCGAGGATATGATTCTTCATTCTTCCATTTACAGATTTTTTTTTTATTCCTTCCCTTGGATAAGCACACTTCGTTTCGGCCTAGTGTAAACTAGTGGAGATGGCTTATTAGTATAAACCGGAGTTTTTTCATCCTCATTACAGAAATTAATGTCTCTGAATGTTAATTTATATTTGCGTATATTGAGTTATCTTGCTTTTGTATTATGCATACTTTGAAGCCAGATTTGTGAATTCATTGGATATGATTAGGAATGTTTCTCGATGTCCGTATAAAATCTTCAATGCTAAAACGCACTAAATATTTAAATTAAATGCATTATGATGGATTATTAATATCACTCAAATTAAGCCTCAATCCATCTCTTTTGTGGGTAGGATTCGCACAAATAACATTCTTCCTTCTTTATAGTGCGAACTAATCCCATATTTTCAGAGTTTTGTTATGTTTTGAAAAAATTGCGTTTGCTAACACTAAGATCATATAAAACAAATGAAGAACTCACAATATGTAACGTGTAATGGTGCTTTTTGAAGGATGTAGATAATAGATAGTCATCAATAAGAGTCACGAGCCTGAAGTTATATTTTGTGAACGTCATTTTGTTCCTTCAATAGCATTCGTCTACTCAGAAGGGAAAAAAAAAAAAACACTCTCCGTCTACATTGGTAAATGAGAGGGATTTTACTTTAGTAGAAAGTATGACGAAAAAATCATTCAAATAATGTATTCTTACCTCAAAATGCCTAAGGATGCGTACGGTACTCTGCTAGATCTTATTAGTTATTGCCATCACTCCACCATAAAGACCAGAGTTCTGCAAAAAAATATATTAGCTGAATTGTTTATAGATGCAGAAATTACAGCATTGAATTTTCATGAAGTTTCAAATGAAGATAGCTAAAAAGTTTCAAAGCGTTCAAAAAGAGTTGCATAAATCAAAGAAACAAATAATTTTATTGTATCACCACCATACCAGTTACTTAGAGCGCACACGGAAACTCTTATTGTGATTTTCTCGAGTTCGTAGTTCTATTGATCCTTTCTGTCTTGTGTCACAACCACAAGCTTCACACGGACAGGTAAGATTTTCCAAGCACTGAAGTTGTGAAGAATACAGGGGAAAATTGGAACTGGAAAATGTTTGCTTAGAGATGCGCTTCAAGAAAGAAAAGAAAAAAAATGGAAATACTCCTACGCACTGAGAATTTCTTAGGTTCGATATATTTCGATCTAGGGCTAAATCCGAAATTGAGTCCAGTGATGAAAGAGTGATCTAAAGGCATGATGAAAATCAATCTGATTTACTGTGGCTACTAAATCACCATACCTGGCATTCATACCGAATAGGAAATTTGCGGTTTGTATAGTTAATAATTACTCAGAGGTGAAATAACCCTTTGCACAAAACAGAAAAACCAATTTCAGACATCCTGGACGCGATGCGTGTTTAGATTTTTGCCAGGAAAGACCTTAAATTTTATGGAGAGAGTAAAATAATATATTTTCTAAAGATTTTTAGTCTTGAAAACAGTTAAGTTGGAGAAAGGGAGTTTTGTTTACATTAAATGAGACAGGACTGCGATTTACAAGACTGGAAATCAGTTCATTACCGAAAAAGGAGTTTCCAAATCACTACAGACCCAAGCAGAATATCTGCGCGGTTTGAGCCTCAGTTGATTACTGACAAACCAATTAATTAAAGGCACAAGACAGCTGTGTAGAGCTATAAATGTCTGATATAGGTGGATTTTCTGAGTTGATAACCAGTTATAGAGTAGAAAGAAAAAAAATACCTCCATGTTAGTATGGCTAATCTATATATTGCAGAAAATCCTTCTTATAGCCCTTTACCCAAAGAAAAATGCGAACTTACATTACGTGGTGAAATTCAGAGTGGAATGTCAAATGATCATCCTTGATACAAACTTTAAAAAAAATCGAGTTCCTTTCTTACTGAAACTGTGATGAAATGATTATATATATTTATTTTTCTGAAGAATCGAATGACTAGAACTGAGATTTAAGTAAAAAGGTTTTAATATAAAAACACGACTAGTTTCGGCTTATAAAAGCCTTCATTAGACGACATTATGAAAGAAAAGATAAAACACTAAACACTGAAGGTTAAAAAAAAACTATGAACAACATAAAGAGTCTCTATACATAATTAACATGAAAACGTTGTAGTTGCATTTAAGGCTGTTCTTTCGTTTGTTGCATTGTTGGGAGAGTGCGTGCTTGCAGCATCACGTGAACGCCAGTACAGCTGAATGACTATCTGGGAGGATGTAGCTCAAGTTGTTATTCAGATGAACAGGATTGAAGATGATTTCTCTAGATTCCAGGAATTTTCTCTCTAGTTCATCATTGCAATGGAAGATGTTAGTAGATTTTTCCCAGCAGACTTTGTGACTTTGGTTATCATCATTAGGATTAGCCGAGAAAAGGATATGACTTGATAATGCACTGGCTCACTGTCTCTCGTAAGTAATGTCACTCATGTGTTCTTCCATACGCAATTCGACAGATTTGTCTGTCTACCCAAAATAAGAAATATCACACAATATTTTATATACACCAGGGTATTTGAGTTGATGATGACAAGGTTTTGGGTGGCTTATTAAGAAACGGATCTTTGGAAGTGGAGTGAACAAGGTTCTGATATTTGTATTTTCTTAGAACGTTTGCTAATTATGTGAAACTATATATGTGTGCGTGTGTATGTGTGTGTGTTAAAGATACCAAGCTATTTTAAACCTGGTTTTACTCCATTTCCCAAGTAAGCAAACAGACAAGTCAAATTTGCGCCTGCAAGTGTTGCAAGTCTAGCTGACCCTGCACGTAGTGCAAGACATATATATATATATATATATATATATATATGGTTTTGTCTATTTTTTTGGAATGAAAATGTGGAGTTTTCAAACGAAAAACCCATGTCCCTTCTGTATAAGGCTCCTTAGTGAAGGAAGGAAGAAAGAAAAACATCCTTGATATACGGCATTCAGATAGAACTTAACTCAGTTCTGACCAGTCTATCTATATCTATAGTCAGCTTTCATTTATCCCGCAGACTGTGAAGGGCACATTTTTGCTGAGCAATTCCTACTCACTTTCTTTGGTTGAAACAATGCGGTTTGTGCAACACCTAATCGTGAATGGTTTAGATTAAGCACAAACTTATGCTGGACATGAATAAAAATAATCGCTACTTTACTTTATTTATTATCAGCTCATGGCAAGTTTCTGCCCTCGTACGTAAACAGCATCGTTGATCACTACGTAATTGCACAACCGCCAGTTAAGCAGGGAGAGAAATGTCAGTCGATTTTGGCACTAACTGTTCAACAAAGTTGAACAGTTAGTGCCAAAATCGACCGCGTGGCAATTTCTTTTAGCTGACAGAAAAAGCATAAAGCAAAAGCAAACAGAATAGCATTTTGGGGGTTTTATTGATCTTCTCATTTTACATCGTTAAAGTAAATTAACTTGTGTCACTGTAAATAAGGTGATTTACTTTACTACAGTTTCAGCATCTTTGTGGTGACTAACTTTAATTTGCTACACAACAAAAATGGAGGCTTTCTTCGATCGAAAGCGACTTGTAAATATCTCCTTGCTTTTTATTATCTCGGAAATGAGATAAAGAACTGGATTTCAAAGCATCCAGTTTTTACGATAAGCAACACATTTATTCTGCATACGAATAGTATTGCGTCTTAGATATAAGAAACAGCGGCTGAAAATTACTTAGATGAAATGCTAAAAATCGACAGATTTCTTTCGGAATAAGTTGTGATTTCGCATTTAATTTTTATATCTTTTAATGGAACTTTAAATTGTCTGATCAATATATTTCAATGTTCTCTCTTTGAAAAATAATTAAAAGGGAATTCGGAATAAGAATACTGCATCATTTTATGTGGGAAAGTATTTATTCTCAAGGGCCGCTAGTGTACAAAATACTGTACTATAATAATTATTTTTGCTTACCAGCAATGTTGGAATACAAACTCTATATTGTGCATTTGTTTTCTCACAGTAGTCAGTAGCAGATATCTTTCTCAACACCCAAATAAAGCAATGCCTCTTTTTTTTTTTTTTTTTTGGTTAAGTTGCAGAATGTAGTGTTTGTGAAAAACGGTATGAGGTAGATTTTCAGAGGAAAGAACAGACAAGGTTTGAAGGTCAATAGCAGAGGGAAATTAACCGCAGTGGACTGGAAATTTAAGAAGAGGAAAGTGGAGAAGTGATGTAGCCAATTATACGGGAACATTGCTCATTAAAATAATAAAAAACGCATAAGCAACAGAAAATGTAGGAGAAAGCAAAGTCTGTGAGGTCATCATTTAACTGAATTACTCCATTCTGCTAGCATAAAGCATTTGATATTTTTGAGTCAGTTTGCTTACTCATCTGGAATGTTAACTGTGGCAGGGAAATACATGAATGGTGTGTTTAAATGTTTTAATCAAAATGGGAAAATATTAGAGATCTAAACCAGTGCTTCCAAAACTTCTGGATGTCAGGGCCTCCTTTGCAAAATTAAAATATTTCATGCCCCCCCCCCCTCGACAAAAAATCGTAATAGAGAGATATATTATTATATTATATATTATTATAATAGTTATTGTATTTATATTCAATACAAAACATACACAGCGAATATTGCAAAAATCAAATGCATATTTACATTGTTTGCCTCTTACCGTTTGGTTCTGAAGACGATGCAGGCTGTTCTGGTAAAATATGAAATACTGTCTTTTTTTTTTTTTTTTTTTGAGTCTGTTTCTGCTTCTTCTGATTGTTCGCGGGACTTTTTTAAATTTTTTATCAGTCACTTATACATCTTATACACAAATAATATCACCACTTACCGATACTGGCACACCACAGACTGATAACATGAAATTAGTGAATATTACCTGAATAAGGGAATCCCCGGACCAGGAACATTTTTCTCTTTTGTGACTTTTCTCCCTTTAAGGTAATTAAGCCTAACGCGAAACAGACAGCAAAGGCAGGTTATTAAAATGTGCATATGATTGGTGCGGTATTAACAAAAGATCGCGCAACCGAAAGATAAAAGCATAGCTGACAATTGAGTTGAAATGCTAACTCTCTTCAACCGAATTCCATATGTGAAACTGCCATAACATTCATTATATATATATTACTTAGTTTTAGCACTTTAACGAATTTTAACACGTTCGGTTGAATTTTATTGCTGCCTTGGGAAATCGAACTCACACACATCTAATTAATAACAATAGTTTTTAGTTAGATACTGTGTTTGCCCATGCAACATATGGTTTTCTTTCTGTCTATATATACAGCATAGTTTCTGTATGAAGGGACATGTGATTCATTAATTAGTGTGTTTTTATCCCAGTTGTCTCTAATTGCACTATTTGTTGAGAAATATATTACACAGACTGCTCATACCTTATTCACTAGCATAATAAAAGTACTTGTTTTTATTGCCTCTGCAGTATAGTGGCTGTTAGAGTGGGGTGTTGTTTATCACTGCAAGGGAGTTACTATCTCCCGACATGGATTTGTTTAAGCTTTTTTTCATGTGTGAAGTATATGCGAAACTTTTATTGGTGACAGAAAACTAGCTCGGATGACAGCGAAAATATAAAACGAGTTTTGATATGTATATAAAGTCAATATCAACAGTCCCTGATTACGAACGTGTGATGAAAGGGACAGGAAGATTTGGAGCTTCCCTGGAGGGCATTCGAAGTAAATACAATTAACCACTGCTTTGAAATGAAACATATGAATAAGCAATATTTACTGATATTCATTAAGCGCCGAAATACGAAGGAAGCAAAGTTTATGAACCAACACCAATGCGTGAATTTTTCCATTAAAATATAAAAAATAACAAAAAATAAATAATAAATAATAAAAGTTAAATACGTTTCTTTTAAAATAAAAAAAATCTACTTAGTCTTAAAACATTTTAAATTTGTTTTCATTATTTCACGGCCCCCTCAACAAAACCTATGGCCCCCAAGGGGGCCGCGGCCCAGTTTGGGAAGCGCTGATCTAAACAACTGCGAAGGAAATGAACCCCATCAAGCATTACACAACTTTTTGGGAAAATGTGGAAAAAAGAGCAAAGCTAATAATAATGGTAAGTATTTACTGAACTTTGCTCAGGACACGGACCAGCATTACTAACAACATGTTTCAACATATAGATGTGCAGAAGTTCACTTGGAGTGAAGACGCATGAAACGCCTCGTTGACTATGTAATTGCCAGTGAAATCTTCACGTTGGTTCAAGATACAACAATATAGAGGATTTCAAATTGTAATTGACGAGGTGTGATGTAGAATAAAAATGAATATGTCGTTGAAAAGAACAGTGGGTAAGAAAGTTAAAAAAACTAATTACATTGAGCCCTTTTAAAGGCAAACTGTGGAATCATCTGTACAAACATTGCGGAATTAAAAATCAAACGGATTCCAAAACAAGAACCAATCCTTGGAGTCTGAGTGGTTGAAGTTTGATTGATTTAACGAGGGAGGCATGTGGATAATTTTTCTGCAAGGATAAAGCTAGAAATGCACATGTTAAGGACGTAAAAAGTTTTGAAGTGACTAAAGTGCATACATAGTTCAGATGGCCTCATCAGAAGGTCGTATTACAGATGATTGAATTAGAGCTCTCTTATAGTTCCCATCTATAAAATGGGGAAGCTGAATGTAAGAATTACATGGAAATTTCTCTAAGTATTTCAGATAAGATTGATGCAAACATATCAAGCTAAATAACGGCTGTGAAGATCAAATTTTCACTTTACCAAAAATAGGTGAAAAAACCTGGGAATATCACATGAATATCTATTTACATTTTGTATATTTATAAAAGGTGACCATTAAAATCTTTTCAAAATACTGTGGAGTAAATCGAACATTGTACAGGGCAATACATAGTCTATATTTAAACTGCAAGTCAACAGTCAGAATTGAAGGAAATACAGGAAAAACGTTTGATGTAAAATCAAATGTAAGACAAAGATGCATATTACCTCCATTCCTATTCATCATCTGTATGGATCAAATTATGAAAGAAAGTAGCAGAAGGCCTGATATTAGAATTGGAGATATGAAACTTAGCTCTCTGCTTTACGCAGATGACGATGTAGTCTAAAAACACATCCAGAGCAAGTCCAACTTACTATCTAAATAATCAAAGTTATCTAACTACATTGAATAGCAGCTGCAACAAATGCTGCCAGAAAATCAGCAATAACCAGAAGACAGCTATGAAATAGGAAGAAACATTGAACACATCAACTGCATTCTGAACGGAGATCCTATAGAAGAAGTGGGCTAATTTTATGGATTATGAAAAAGAAATTGAAACTGCATCGAATGTATTATGTCTCTTAAGCCTGTGTTCCAATTTTTCGCTCGAGGAGGAAGAAAGCTCTCCAACTCTGTATAAAACTGGGCAATTTACTGTCAGTTTTGAAAAGAGGATTTCTCCGTTGTTATATAGTGGAAGCTCCGATCGACAATATGTTTTCATCTGCACATCATAAATTGCCGTTACAGTGACACTTTTAATATTAAATTTTCATTCGAATAAAAATAAATCTAAGCCACAACATTTTAGGACAAACAAAACTTTTTCTCAGCCTGTTTCCTAATCAAGTTAATTCTTCAAACAGGAAACTGAGGTCCTGTTTTTGGGAAACGCCATCACCGTCTACCAGCTAGCATATAAATGGATAATCCTATTTGATTTCCGAGCAGAAAGAGTTTAGATTTTTTTTAATAATCATTCAATGATGGATGTTATTCAAATTATTTCTTAACATATCACTCGGGTTATATAAGAAAGTCTTCTTTTATACTCTAAAGAAGGTAACCATTATTTTTATTTTTCTAGCTCTCTCCTCTCTACAAAGTGGACGAAACATTTCGATAGGCTTTTGAATTTCCTTTCATATGCAATATAAAGGTCTGTTAGGAAGAAGGGTCCCCATTAAAAGATATATTAATAAAGTAAAAACATTCAGTGCCATCTTGGAGAGAAATATATCGTCTCAGATAACTGAAGAAATGCGCACTTCTTTTAAAAACCAAATATCGTAAATATTTCCATTAACGTGAATTTACATAACCCTTGTCTATGTTGGCTAATTTTCTCTTCGTTGAAGCCGAGCGAACACACAACGCAGTATCCATCTGAATGCAACAGAGTACGTTCATAACTTTTAAAACATGCTCACTAGTCGAACCATTTTGTTGTTCAACGTATGATATCCTAAATAAAAAAAAAATAGTCGTCCGAGTCCTTACCGATAACATACCGTCATTAGAAATCTTTTCGTTGATAAACTCTAGACATTCGTTTCAATTTTGAAAGGTAAAATGTTTGATTTCGTAGCGCACACCGAAATAATATAAAAGAAAATCATATTTGTTAGGTGGAGTTTCTGGGAAAATTCCCATGCTACTCCTCTTAAACACTTATTATAATAACGGCTATTATAGCTGTTTTGGTTTAGGAGTGTCTCTTATTTTAAATACATTGGCTATTATTACTCAAAAAAGGGATATATATATATATATATATTTTAGGGAATTTTCGGTGAGTGTAGAAAGCAATTAAGGTAGAATAAAAGAGGTAGAAAAATTTTTGTGCATACCTTGTTTTGATTCCAGGATGTCTTCCAATTTCATGATCCTGCTTAAGACTGTTTATAAAAGGGGGGGAGGAAGGGAGCGGAACGTGGGGGTGTGTTTTGACGTGGGAAAATAAATTTGGAAACCAGGGTTATGTATTAATAATATATATATATATATATATATATTATTGTGTTTAGGGGCGCATTTTGTGGGGGGAAGGAGAGAAGGGAAAGGGTTTACTTATGTGGAAACTAGGGCAGGGGAGAGGGTTAACGAGGTGCGGACCGTTTCGGTCGACTGACCATCATCGGAACTTTTTCGGAATGAGCTATGTCAAGACTGTAAGTTGCAACTGCCAAATAAGGGCATTTGTTATCGCTAAATGGCCGGAGGCGTGGCTTAATTTGAAAGTTCTGGATCGTCCATCATTCGGAAATTAGATAGGGGCGGTGGACGTTGATTGAATTTTCATCGCATTTTATGGCGATAGTTTCAGATATTCTAAGCACTGTTTCGTTGTCTTGTTTGTCTATGGTTATGGCCTTGTCGATTTGGGGGATATGTTTCAGCTCAAGGGCGTGAGCTGCAATCTCAGTCTTCCCTGTACTCTGTGTTTTATATTTCTTTTCGATGTTGAGATGTTTTTTGTGTTCAGATATTCGGGAATGGGAATATTGCAATCCCTGAAGTGCTCTTGTAGTCTAGTCCACAAGGATCTAATGGTAGAGCCAGTGTAGGTGACGCCACAGTCTTTTTGACAAGGAAATTTGTAGACTTAATTTGTTGTGGTGTTCGAATATTTCTTTGTGTGAGGGAGATTTAGTGGGTTTTAGGAGAGTTGTTAATTTTCGGTTCGTGGTGAATACTATCTTATAGTCCGTGTTTTTGAAAATGCATTTGTAGGCTTTGTACGTGTTTTGGATGTACGGCAATTTGATGATCATACGTGTCGGGAAGACTGTTTTGGTTGTATTATTGATATGACGGGATTTTGCCGTACTTATTAGATGCGTGGGATAGTTGCGATTTTTGAAAACTTGTTAAATACTTTAATTCCGTCTTAAGATAATTGCTGTTGGTAGAGAATTTGTAGGCACTGATAAATTGTGATAGGATGAGTGATTTTTTAACGGAATATGGGTGGTAAGAATTGAAATGGAGGTAGTTTCTGATATGTGTGGGTTTGTAGAATATCTTAGTAGCTATCTTGTTATTGCTTCTGATTAATGTCAGGTTTAAAAAATTGATGGATTTCTTCTATTCAGTTTCCATGGTGAATTGTAGTCTGTTGCAGTAATCGTTGAGGAATGTTTTTAAGGCGGAGATGTGTGAGCGTTTACCAATGCATAGAATATCGTCTACGTATCTGCCATAAAAGGTGATGCCGGGGGGGGGGAAGGGTGGAGTTGAAGTGATTCAATGTGTGCCAGGAATAATTCAGCGCTATCTGTCCACGGCCCGTTGGGAGACCGAAAATTTGAACATATAAGGAGTTGTTGAACTTAAAGAAGGTGGCGGATATTGTGAGTTTGATCAAGCTAATGATGTCATTTGGTTAATTTTTGTGCGTGTGTGTAGGGTGTGGTCCTGTGTAAGCAGCGTGTGTACGATGTCTAATGTTCTGGGGACATCCACGTTGGTGTATAATGAAGTTGCATCTAGTGAGGTGAGGATGTCATCATGGGATGGAGTAGTGTTATTTATTTTCCAGAATAGGTCGTCCGTATTTTTGATCATACAGATAGGGGGTGCGTGTAGTGCGGGGGTTGTGTGTCTCATTGTGGTTTTATCTATTTTATTTTGACTTTTTAAGGTGTGTAGAGTGCTGTTGATTTGTTTTATGAGGTCGGGGGTAGGATCATTGTGGATTTTTTTGTATGTGTGTTGGTCGTTTAAGACGGCTGTTATTTTGTTGTGGTAATCGGTTTTGATGATAATGATTACAGTATCTCCTTTGTCAGCTTTTGTGATCATGATATCTGGGTTCTTTCTTAATATTGAAATTTCTGTCTCCCAATGGGCCAAAACATCAGTGGACAGCTAGCACTGAATTATTCCTGGCACACATTGAATCATTTCAACTCCCCCCCGCATCACCTTTTATGGCAGATACGTAGACGATATTCTATGTATTGGTAAACCCTCACATCTCCGCCTTACAAACATTCCTCAACGATTACTGCAACAGACTACAATTCACCATGGAAACTGAACAGAAGAAGTCCATCAATTTCTTAAACCTGACATTAATCAGAAGCAATAACAAGATAGCTACTAAGATATTCCACAAACCCACACATATCGGAAACTACCTCCATTTCGATTCATACCACCCATATTCCGTTAAAAAATCACTCATCCTATCACAATTTATCAGTGCTTACAAATTCTCAACCAACAGCAATTATCTTAACACGGAATTAAAGTATTTAACAAGGTTTTCAAAAATCGCAACTATCCCACACATCTAACAAGTTACGCGAACAGTACGGCAAAATCCCGTCATAACAATAATACAACCAAAACCCTACACGTATGATCATCAAATTGCCATACATCCAAAACATATACAAAGCCTACAAATACATTTTCAAAAACACGGACTATAAGATAGTATTCACCACGAACCGAAAATTAACAACTCTCCTAAAACCCACTAAATCTCTCACACAAAGAAATATTCGAACAACGTAGTCTACAAATTTCCTTGTCAAAAAGACTGTGGCGTCACCTACATTGGCTCTACAATTAAGTCCTTGTGGACTAGACTACAAGAGCACTTCAGGGATTGCAATATTCCCATTCCGGAATATCTGAACACAAAAAAACACAGAGTACAGGGAAGACAGAGATTGCAGCTCACGTCCTTGAACTGAAACATAACTCCCAAATGGACAAGGCCATAATCATAGACAAAGAAGACAACGAAACAATGCTAAGAATATCCGAAACTATTGCCATAAAATGCGATGAAAATTCAATCAACGTCCACCTCCCCTATCTAATTTCCGAATGTTGGACGATCCAGAACTTTCAAATTAAGCCACGCCTCCGGCCATTTAGCGATAACAAATGCCCTTATTTGGCAGATTCAACTTACAGTCTTGACATAGCTCATTCCGAAAAAGTTCCGATGATGGTCAGTCGACCGAAACGGTCCGCACCCCGTTAACCCTCTCCCCTGCCCTAGTTTCCACATAAGTAAACCCTTTCCCTTCTCTCCTTCCCCCCACAAAATGTGCCCTTAAACACAATAATATATATATATTTTTATGTATATATTATTAATACGTAACCCTGGTTTCCAAATTTATTTTCCCACGTCAAAACACACCCCCACGTTCCGCTCCCTTCCTCCCCCCCTTTTATAAACAGTCTTAAGCAGGATCATGAAATTGGAAGACATCCTGGAATCAAAACAAGGGATGTACAAAAATTTTTCCACCTCTTTTATTCTGCTATAATTGTCTTCTACACCCACCCATAATGCCCGAATATATATATATATACACCCCTTTTTTGAGTAATAATAGCCAATGTATTAAAATAAGGGACATTCCTAAACCAAAACAGGCTATAAAGCCGTTATTATAATAATCATATTTGTTCTTTTAATGGCTATTTGAGAGATGGTCTGTCATACTAGATTTTGGATTTACTAAGAATTACACCGCTAGAATTGTTTTTTCTTTGCATTTTGAGTTTGAGGGGAGATTAAGGATCCAAAAATGACAGAATTAACTGCCAGGCTGAATTAAGTTATCTATCAGAGGCAACTGATATGTCGCATCACGTGGCCAACCGAGCCACTTCACTGAGTGTTGTCCGAATTCAGACATTTCTCCCTCAAAGAACAGTGTGAAATAATTAGGGTTGCAAAACAGCATCACAGGATTTCTTTTGACATTTCAGCGCGAAAACAATTTGAATAATTCTCATTAACAAGTATGTAAATGCTCCAAAAGAATTATAAAAATAGTTGCAGTTTGCGATACTTTGTTGTAACGTGAATGTCATGAATCTGGATTTCATACGGCAGCTGATAGATTTGTAAGGAAGTAGAGCTACGCTCGTTTCCCAAATTTCAAAAACAATTCAGGCTAATAAAATTTGGAATAGCACAAAAATTTATTCATTCAAAATTGAAGTCCTTTCAATTGTATTGGCAAAATGTAACGCCCTGTTCAAATGATACCGTTTCACCCTCTTGAACTGAGAATTTGTGATGTAGTACGTAACGTCTTTACTAAAATTTACAAACTCTTTGGTTTTCTATGGACCCATTTTGGAAATATAGCGCAAAGTAAACAATATTTATGTTACAAATGACAGTCCACGATTTATCTCACAGAGATTTACGTTTAAAAGTTTAACAATGCAAAATTTCTGTTTCACAAATGGTTTCGCGATTATCCTCGATTGGTCATGTTTATTGGCCAATCAAGTTATCTTTGGGTGCCTAATGTATTAGACATAAAAATGCAATTAAAATCGACTCGTCACTGCATAGTTATATAATATAAAAGATAAGTAATAGGTGTATGAATTTTAAAAGCCATTCAATAATTTTTAGAAATATAATATTTGTCATTAGGAATATTATAAATGTACATTCTTTGTTTATTAATTGAGAATAATATTTCTGGGTTATTATAAAGATTGTTACATTAATCTAGAAAAATGCATTCATACAACTTTTAAGATGACAAATAAAAGGAATTCTAATATCATTATCATCAGTGCTTCCTAGTCCTTTGTAATATAAATTTCATAGTTCACTTAATGCCTTTCTGAGTACGCAACTGGATTCAAATCCTCTTCCTGATTTCATATTTGCTCAGAATGAAAGATTAGTATTTTCATCGGAGCCACCTTCACAGTTCCACTTGTGGCCGAAAACACCTTCCTGAGCAGTGCAACATCTCCTCGCTTTTACCTTCATTCTTATGAAGATAAAATCAGCTTTCTTTCTATTGCATCAGATGTGCCAAGCTAAGAGAAGGAATGTTCGGAAAGGAAAGAGAACGTTAAACATTAGATGAAATGGGGAACGGAATGTCAAATGCCTGCAGAGAGAGAGTGAGAGAAATCTCTTAGAACGCAACCTTTTTCTGTCTATTTTTCGCTGAAATCTTTATCTTTTTTATTTCTAATTTATCTAGAGTGAAATATTGGTGCAAACAATATTCAACTAGTGTAAAAACGTTTATGAAATGCAGTAGAAGGCTAAGTGCGTACCATATTGCATTTTTAAGATAGAAGGGAGGCGCTAAATTTATGAAAAAAACATTTGGGTTTTAATTGTTGTTCGGGAATTATACCGAAGGAACTGAAGGCAAACAGGCGAGTATGTGTATTGGGCTGCTAATTTCGTGTTTTCTGGTCGATTACACCTGTTCTGCAGGATAGACAACAGGAGTTCATAATGAAAACCCAGACAGCCCGCCACATCCGTATGAGACGGAGATTTTTTCCACCGTGTGGGACCCTTCTTTCGCTCAGTGTATAATTATGGTGTCTGTTTCTCTAGGCATTAAGGTGAATTTTTGAGTGTTGACTCAACTTAAGGAAGAAATGATAATTGGGGTCTTGACCTATTGGCTAAAAATGAAATAAAATTAATTATGATTGCAGACAAGCGATTAATCCTTTATTCATTGAAACGGTGCGTAGGCAAAAGACGAGAAGAACTGTTTCATTTTTGGCCAACACATTCAAATTAGAAAGAATGTAGCCAAGAATGCATTCTGCTGAGAAGTGTTTACAAATATAGCATCAGCTAATATCGGGTATTTCTTATTTCCGATGCAAATTGCACCCCTGACAATCGTAAAGTTGTTTGAGGGGAGATTATACCTTGTAATGACCTCATCACCTGCGGCTCGGGAAGAGTAAATGGTTGCTATTCACCATCGATTTGTCTACTGAGCACCCTGTATCCAATGATGTTAGCTCCGATGTTATTCGGGAACATTACTTGTATACAATTACGGGGACACAAGCTTTGTTGAGTCCATATCTCGTAAACACAGTAAGCAATTACAGTGCAAAATACCTGTTTATGGACACAAGTACAGGTCTAACTTTTTTTTTTTTTTTTCGTACCAGGTCTAATCAGTTCAAATAACATTCAACTCACTCCAGAAAATCAAAGGCGAAATAGATAAACGAGGCTTATAGTCAAAGCAGGCGGTGTAAATTATACTACAGAAAGATATTTTTAGTATGAACCATAGCAAAAACTGGAAGGAGAAAAATCCAATGTCCTGTTCATTATTCTAAAAGGGAAAAAAAAGACTCGCAACATCAAATATATACAGGTAACCCTCGTACTTATACAACGCGGTTTAGATATAACGCGGTCTACAAATTGTAGTAACCCTTGTTCAACGCGGTACTTATACAACGCGGTTTAGATATAAGACGGTCTACAAACTGTAGTAAGCCTTTATCTTTTCATACATTCTTCAACGCACGACTTTAAAAATCAAACTTTATCTTCGTCTGCCCGTATCGCGCATATAGTTATAAATAGCGAATTTATATTATGAGAAATATCCTTTAGCATTACTTACCGTATAAAGTGTTTATTGTTGAAAATTGTCTTCGTTTTCTGCCAGGAAAGCTTAAAAATCATAAATGTGTTAATCTCAAGCTGAGCACTTTATTTTTTGGTGATTTACATATAATATGTAATGCTTTATTATGTAAAAAAATTATTTTTATAGTAATGGCCACTTTATAGTATTTTTATAGTAATGGCACACGAAATTAGTGAATTAATTGATGGGGAAATAGATTTGAATGAGGAGGAACTGGTACAATTAATAGATGACGTCGAACCAAATGGAGGGAAAAGTTCTGCCGAATATTCTGATTGCGATGAATTCGTTAAAGAATTCAGTTTAAAGAAATTAGCAGAAGGATTGAACTTGGTAAGAAAGTTATTTTATGGATTTATTTATGCTTATGGCTACATGAAACTGGCAAGGATAGAGTACAATCACAATTTCCAGCAACGAATGATGCAAATCTTAACATACAAAAGTTCATTACATAAAAAGAACAACCAGCTTTCTAAGGATTTCCTTTTTTTTTTTTTTTTTTTAAATAAAGCAAAAGTAAATCAAGCCAGGGGCAATTATCGTCCTACTGTAACAGGTATGACAAGGCTGCATGTTCTCACAACACAAATGTAGCTGTATCCTAGGTTTAATTAGAGAGCAGTTGTGTCTTGTGTGAGAAAACTTCATCCATTAGAGGGGGCTCATTTCACATTACATCATCATCTTCTAACATGAGGAGGAGTTCTGTTGATACCATGACGAGGACTATGCGAGTGACTACGAGAATAACGTATTCGTGGTGAGAGGAGACCATGATCTTCTGTTTCCTCCATAACCACCGCCACACCAACTACAGGTCAAGGTCCAGGCTGGAAAGCCAATTCAAGCTGTCATCCGTCACTTTGTGGTTGTCCTGTAGGCCACCACCGTGAAATTGGCGCCTTGGGCAGTCGAACACAATATGAGTAATCGACTGAGCTACGGGAGAACAATCACAATAAAGGTGACCTGATAGCCCCCATTTATGTAGAAGGTAGCCACATCTGCCCTGACTAGTTCTGATCCTGTTTATTGATGACCAAATCTTCCTAGGAAGATCAAAACCAGGCCGCGGAGCACAGGAACTTCTACCAGGAAGCCGTTTGTTGGTAGATTGTTGGGTCAGTTTTCTCTCCATATGTCAGATATTGATGGCAGCGCAGCTGAAGAGAGAGAGTTCGTTCATGGACCAGAGAGGCTTTCAAAATTTGAGGCGTAGACTAAGTGGGTTTATGAGAGTCTGATGTAGGGGCAGGAGTGGTTTGCTCACTGCTTTATTAAATTCCTTAATCGAGACTTCTACGTATGTGTGGTGGAGCAATGTTAGATCAGGCACCCGGGAGAGAGGTGTGCGTCTCACTGTCCCACTAATTGTGCGCATGGTAGAGTTTAGCTGGGTGTCTAAAATATTACTGTGTTTACTTCTTTCCCAGACAGGGGCACAATATTCTGTCTGTACTAGCCCTCGCATTCTGCAGAGAATGCGAGGGCTAGTACAGACTACCTTAGGACTTCTGCACCACAACCCCAGGTTGTTCCACCAAGTCTTGAAATGATATTATTTCTGGTTTTAATTTTATTGGAGAGGATGGTGATGTGCCTTTTATAGGTTAGGCTTCTGTCCAGGCCCACTCCAAGGTATTTTGGGCGAGGCTCCTGTTCTACCATTTTTCCACAGAAAGAAAGATTGGGTTGTCGATTTGCCTCTTCATTCTACAGGTGGAATACTGAGGACACGGTTTTCGTTGGATTTGGCTTCAAGTACCACTGCTTAAAGTACTCTTCCAGGGTGTTCAGGTCTGTATTCAAGGTTGATTCTAGATTGGTAAAGGAGGTGGATTGATGTAAGATCGCTAGGTCATCGGCATACATATATTTGCTTGATCTGGTATGAGGCAGATCATACACGCAGATGTTAAAAAGTATAGGGGATAACACAGAGCCCTGAGGAAGAGCGTTGTGAAGGAATCTGGGCCTGCTCTTTTTTCCGCCAATATGGACCCGAATCTTTCTGTTGGAGAGAATAGAATCAAAAAGTTGGAAAGTTTTTTTACACTTTACAGTGTCACAAGCAGATGTTAGGTCAATGAAAGTGGCTACAGATTTAAGTTTCTTCTGGAAGCCTACTTCAATTTGAGTTGTCAGGGCCAGGACCTGGTCGAAGCCACTTCTTCCTGGCCTGAAGCCAGCTTGTTCAGTCGGGAGTGCTCTTTCGACGAGTAGTGAAATTCCTTTAAGGAGAATTCTTTCAAAGAGCTTAAAGGTGGTGCAAAGCAAGGAGATAAGTAGCAGCTTTTTCACATCATTTGAATCTTTCCCTGGTTTGGGCACGGCAATTAATTTGGCTTACCGCCACAGCTTTGGTAGTTTACCAGTCATGATTATTTCTGAGAAAAGGGCAGCCAGCCATGTTTGGCCATGTTGACCAAGATGTTTTAGGAACTCAGGGAGTATACCATCCACTCCTGCAGCTTTGCCATTCTTGGTAAGTTTTAAGACTTGTACCTCTTCCCGAGATACTGGGTGTACGAGTTCAGGAAACTCAGGTTCCATCCTCGGGATTTGTCTAGTGGAAGCTTGCACAGCAATTTTCCTGTTAGAGCTGGGATGAATCTTTCAGGTTTTCAATAAATGGTTAGCCATTTGATCAGGAGTTATCTCTGTTGTTTTGTGTGTTGTTGGCTCTGTTCCACCTAATTTTCTCAGTAGTGAACAGCTTCTCCGACTAGATGTGACGAAATCGAGTTCATTGATGGTTGAGATCAATCTTTCCTCTCTGTTTTTATCCAGGGTTAATATTAGCACCTTAGCAATAGTTGGATCTTCAGATTCCTCATATTTAGCTAGGAGTTCCTCACTTTCTCTACTCCAACATGGGATATATTGTTTTCTGTAGCCTCTAGGAATAGAGGCTTTTGATGCAGATTTGAGTAGTTTAACAAATCTAGGACAGCAATTAGGAGCGGGTAGAATTGCTCTAATGGTTTGCTCGATTTGTTTCTGAAATGCATTCCAGTTGGACCGGCGGATATTCCATCTAACGATTTGTGTTCCGCTGATGACTTGGATTGATGTTCCTATCTCTATTAATGTAGGACGATGTTGACTATTAGGGAATCTGTTAAGTATGGTTCTGGCTGATGGTAGAGGGTGGTCGTCAGAGTCTTTAGTGACTATGGACAGATCTGGGGTGTAGGTTCTGTTCTATCTGGCTGAGTAAAGAGTGCCGTCTTGCTTGACATCATAATTCAAATACAAGTTATGTGTATCCATCTAGTTAGCTAGATTATTACCATCCCGGTTGTTAGAGGAATAGCCCCACATGGTGTGATGGGAATTGAAGTCACCAACATAGATAGCAAGGTGAGGAGGAGGTCGGTCCATCTGATCAGGCCAGGATTGCGATAATATGGATATGGATTTTATGGATAATGAACTCTCAATGGAGCGCTCCGAAAAATTTACGAGACAATTGGATATTTGTTTAGCTGCGTATTATGAACTTAAAAAATTGCAGCATAGTGGTAAACAAGGTTTTATTACTGATTTCTTGATAACTAAATCAGCTTAAGTATGCAATGAGAATTATACAAATGATGTCCAAGAGATTTCAAGTGATGACGACGTCCGGCCACTCTTAAATAAAGACCATCTACGAAATGTTAGTCTTCAAGGGAATGATGACGATTAAAATATATACTTCATTTTAATTTGCCATTTACGCATTACATGCAATGAAGCTTAATTACAATGTGTAATTTTTATAATTTTATACTATGTATTTGTTTCATAGTTTATGTGTTTTCTTAACTTACATGAATTACCTGAATTAAATGAAAATATATTTTGTTGGATATGTCATTGTTTATATAATCTTAAAAAAAAAAAAAGAAAAACGATTCAGGAACCTAGCCCTACTTTTTCTATGTGATCTGAGTCTCCATAACGCGATTTACATTTCTGTGTACCTAACATCCGCGTTATACGAGGGTTACCAGTATTGCCATCGTCCTCAATGCATTGCAAAAGTTAAATAGTTTATATTTTACTCTTCCAACAAATAGCACTGCGAGAATAATTGCGTTATTGGACTGCTGCCAGTCCAATAACGCAGTATAAAAGTATTCCTAACAGGGAATAAAGCCTGTCCTGCAAATTATCACAAAATTTGTTTAATTCCACAAATCACGTAAGTTAGCTCGAGAAAAGTGAGTTTTTTAACTGTGTACTTAAAAAATTTGAATAAAATTATTTCAATGGCGGATTTTCCTAGCGCAAAACGAAAATTGCTGAGCGACTAAATTAAATGAAGTCTGCGAACCTTTAACATCGTCTACACGCTCACAATTCCACATCAACTAACACGATCGATTTAAGACGGCCGAATAGAATTTTCCTATAAACTTTCGTTTGAGCCGTGACTAACGGATAATTGCCTAACATCTTAGGCACGATGTTACGATCGCGATTCCAAAATAGACTGAAAGTTTACGAAGAAATTTTAGAGAAAAAAAGAAGTCAAAAATAACATATGCGGTGTCCACATACTTTGGCAGACTGGTGTATGTGTTTTTATACATCCAAAGTTTCTGCTAAATATTATGATACTCCGATGCTCGGCGTGAACTTTTATGACCTCTAATTTACCATCAAAGAATGCAATAAACTTCGAAAAAATATTATTGCATGGAGAAACGTTGCTCAGAGGCTTGGGGAAAATTAAGCTGATGTCTAGAAAAGAAAAGGAATGGAATAAATTGAGGCTGTTATTTTCCTGAAAGAGAAACTGAAGAAAATGAGCTAAAAGAATAATCTTTTCAGTTCTAAGTGGCGTCACTTCATGTTGAGTTGGTCGGTCGATGACGAGGTCATTTCGATCGCTGCCGACATCGACGCTCATGTAAATAAAATGTTGATGTAACAACATTTGGTGTCTAAAAATAGACGCAAGAAAAGAAAAAAAAAGACACAAAAATTAAACAACGAATTGTTTTTCTTTGGGAGTGCGACTCCATTTAAAGTGAAGACGGAATGATTTCGTGGTGGAGTCTGAATGAAGGCAATGAATACTTCGGAAAGCTTTTTTTTTTTTTTTTTTTTTTTTTTTTTGAGTGGGGGTGGGGGTTATGTACCACTTTGCTGAATTAGAGATTTTATTCCTAAAAAGACAAAACCCGTATTACTAATACTTTTTGTTCCTTTTGTAATTCTTAAAGTTCTGGAAAATAAATCTGGATATTTGGAAGACAGTCGATTAAAATACACATTGGTAAGTTAAGAGAAAACTTTCTTATCTTTGAGAGGGGCCTAAACAACAGTCAAGGAGGGCTAATTTAAGATTTTAGCCAATGAGTGCTATTGAAGAATTACTTGAATTCAGTAGAAAAGCTGCGCATAATAATAGAGAAAGACGAAATGTAATGAAAAGTAAATCAAACGAAAGTAAATGCTACGATTGAAAAATCGGAGAAAGGGAACGATCAGAGACATCCAACAAAGTTTTCCAAGATATCCACAGGACAAGAAATGAGTTTCACTTTCATTGGGGCAACTATAAGTGTGATTGTATTTAAGTGTGAGACCACCGAGCCGCATACTGGAGGTCTGAATTCACAAGCTTGAAAGTTCCATGTTTGGTCTCCACAGCGGGATTCCTAAACAATCCATGACCCACCCCATGGTACTAAAATATACCATATCCTATCCCAATGGCTTTAACAGGCCTTTAAGGCCCACAACCTTCCAAGCATGCTTGGATTTCGGTTACGAAATCCGAGGGTAAGATGGTCAGCCCTGTGCCTCTAAATATTCCTTACTGTAATCCGTGTGTGTTCACGGGGCCGGTTTGCCTGCTTGCGAGGGGAAAACCCCCAGATAAACTGGAGGAAAAAACTCTTCCGTCCAAGACGTCTAACTTGGCTATAGCTGAGGAAGATCCTTAACCTCCTCACGTCGTCGACGGGAATCGAACCTAGGACACTTCCTCCCCAGGCATATGGTTGAGAAGCCAAAGCCACTAGGCTAACCACGCAGACAAAATATACCATAGGTTTATTTACACACAAATATACCATTGGTTTATACCAAAGATCCAGATCCTCAATGAGGAGCAGTCCCTAGAGGTACTGAAACTCATAATAGGAAAGCTTGAATCTGACTGGCCGGGTTTTAAAAAACAGTACATTCACTCTAATGATCAGGATGGAGAGGAGAATTAGATATCTCAAGATGAACTCATTGCTGCTCTGTCACCAAAATCCCCCTGTCGAAACAACTCTGAGGGAGAGCATTCTAACAAAAGAAAAACTACAGAGGATCAGATGGATGAAGACACACCAACACTAGATGTCCCGATGAATTACCGAAAAGGTTCCACCTGTTATACTAAGGGACAAGGACAAATGGACCACCGTCATCAGCCCTTAGGGAACATGAAATCTCATATTCCTGGGCTAAAAATCAAGATGGAGTCAAAATCCAACCAGACTCAGTCACTGACTACAGACAATTGACAAAACTAATGGATGACAAAAGTTTTCCATATCACACTTTTGCTTTACCCAGTGAAAAGAATCTCAAAGTAGTACTTCGCATGGTAACCGAAGGTGTCACATCTGAAGAAATCACTACTGACCTTATGAGTCGGGGCCTAACTCCAGTAAAAGTGAGCAGGATGCTCAGGTCAGAAAAACGGCCAATGCCACTGGTGCTCGTAGAAATTGACAAGGCACAGAAAGAGATATATGAACTGACTGCGATCTGTGGCCTCAGAATTTCTACTGAGCCACTAAGCAAAAAGTCGTCAGGCTCCGAAGGCTTCAACCAGAATCTCCACACAGCTGCGGTCTTTATAGATGCTGCGAAGGCTTTGGATAAGGTGTGGCATCAGGGTCTTCTCTACAAGCTGATCACATTCAATATGCCTACTAATCTAGTTCAAATAACTCATTCATACCTCAAAGACAGATTCATGCAAGTCAAAATAAATGAAACTGTGTTAACCAGACGCAAGGTCTTGGGCGGGTGTGCCACAGGGCTCACTCCTGGCCCCTTTGCTGTTTTCTATCTATATAGCTGATATCCCTCAAAACCCAAGCTCAACAATCACTGCGTTATATGCAGACGATACTGCATTATTAGCAAGATCTCGCAGTCCCAAACTAGTCATCAAAAGACTCCAAAACAGTATCCACACACTAGAGAAATGGTTGATGGACTGGAGGATCCAAGCAAACCCACAGAAGAGTTCAGCTATACTGTTCACTAGAAAGAAGTCTCAGATAAAGGAAGATATACATTTACCAAGAGTTAAGATCCCATGGCAGAATAGTCAAATATCTCGGCGTAATTCTCGACAAAAAACTACAATTTACCAGTCATATAAAACACATAAGTTCAAAGACATCCAAAGTAATTGCGCAGCTCTACCCCATGATCAACAGAAAAAGTAAACTGGACACTTAGAACAAACTACTCATATACAAGATGGTAATACGCCCAGTCATAACTTATGCATCTCCTGCGTGGAGTCACACTTCGAAAACAAATATTCAGAATCTGCAAAGAATACAGAACAAATGTCTGAGAATGAGTTTAGATGCCCCATGGTTTATCAGAAACTCCCAGATTCACAGAGAAGTCAACATTCCCTATATCACATCCCTCCTTCATGACCTAGCAGAAAAGTTCTTCATCAAGACAATTAATTATCTGAACCCACTGATCAAGCAAGCTTCAGACTACAGTGAAGCAGATTTCTGCAAATACAAAAGACCCAAGTCAATTCTATGCTCAGCTAAACACAACTAATCTCACTGTCCTTTCAGGGCGAGCTTAAAGCTCAATAATTCTCCACTCAAAGAACTTTCCTTCTCAGACAAAGGGGAATATGAAAAGCATTTATGCTTCACCCATCAAGTCAGTATCGTTATGCGTTTTGCGGCGCTTTCGCAATATTATTTGCCACTTAGTAAATAAAGGAAGCTGAAGAAATCGTGTGGGATTACATATACTGGGAGCAAATAAAATCAAGGTGGCTGTTCGAGTGCCTTTCATTCCGAAAATGAAATTTCCGGAAAAATCGAGATTTCTCGAATAATTAAATTTCATTAAAATCCATTCCACGGTCGTTTCGCACTGACAAAAGGTGAGACATACAAATGACTGAACTACAATATTCTCTAGCGAATGTGCCAGAAACATCACGTTAAGGCCCGTAAAAGTTGGATTCTTTTCGAATTATTTATTTCGCTGCAAAAGCGGCTTTCGATGTATTCATCTGCACTAATGTATCATAATTCATATTATCGGGAGCCGAAGCACAACATAATTACTTACAGAATGGTATATGCACGAAAACACAAGAAAGATATTTAATTAACCAAATATTTCTTTAGATGAAGTCATCAGTTTAGATAAAGACACAATTGAAAGACTTAAAACTCATTTTGCAAGACCTCCTAGATTTTATGGCCTTCCAAAAATCCATAAGATTGACTATCCTCTTCGTCCAATACTAGATTGTATTGATTCTCCTACTTACCGTATAGCCAAATATCTAGCTAAATTATTGAAATCTTACATTTGGCAACTCTAATTCTTTTTTAAAAAAACTCCTCAGATTTCTTAGAAAAATTAAAAAATGTCTCATTACAACCTACAGATCTTATGGTTAGCTTTGATATAGAATCTTTATATACCAATGTACCTCTCAAGGTAACTTTAAAATTACTTGCTGAAATCTTTCCTCAAGACATTATAAAACTATTCGATTTCGTATGTCAAAACAAATTTTACAGCCAAGTAGAAGGAACGGCCATGGGAAGTCCTCTTTCTCCTGCTTTAGCCAACTTTTATTTAGAACATTTAGAAAAAGTCCTCTTCTCATCTATTTTTCTTCAACCATCTTTTGGGGTAAGATATATAGATGACATCTTTACTATTTGGCCTCATAGCAAAAACTCTTTACCTTCTTTTTTAAACAGTATTAATTCCTTGCATCATCGTATAAAGTTTACTATGGAAATAGAATAGAAGAAAACAATCAGTTATATATTTTAGACGTTCTCCTCATCCGGTCACCTTCAAATATTCTTACAACTACAGTATACAGGAAACCAACGTTCACAGGTCGTTATATTCTTAAAGAATCAACCCATCATCCATGTCAAAAAACAGGAATTATAAAATGCCTCATCAGAAGAGTTCTACTTTTGATTATCTACAGAAAGAACTTTCTACTATCCAACAACACATGAAACTCAAATGGGTTTTCTAAAAAAAGTACTCAACATCTTCTCAATTCTTATAATCCTCCACAAAACAACAAAGTTTCAATATGTCGAGTGCCTATTCCTTATATCTCCGGTATTTCAGAACCTATCGCAAGAATTTTAAAGAAATATGATTTAACAGCTACGTATTCACCTATTAACAAATTGTCTTCTCATTTTCCTTCTCCTAAAGACAAACGCTCAACTTTATCTCTCCCTGGAGTTTATCAAATTCCTTGCAACTGTGATCTTTCCTATTTTGGACAGACTGGACGTTCTCTTGAAAAAAGAATCAAAGAACATCAATCCTCCATTCTTCACAACAAACCTTGAAAAGTCTGGATTGGCTCAACATGGGGTTGAAACTGACCACAGCATCTTTTGGTCCAGGACTCGCCTCTTACATAGATCCCGTTATAGGTTCGAACGTTTGTTCAAGGAAAGCGTGGAGGCCTTGCTCCGTCCTAACCTGAATCGTAATGACTGTATATCTATATCAAAAATCTGGGAAAGTCTAATCAAGATTACTCATTAATTCCCCTCCCCAATCATGTCTCTACTTCAAAATATTCCGTTTTATACTTAATACTTAGTGATATAACATCACGCGGCGTGTTCCATTTTTAACGATCTATTGTTAATATTCTAGCTTGTATTTTTTAAAACTGTTCTTGTAATACCACTGAGGATGGTCTGCTATTTCCAGACCGAAATATTTGGTTAATTAAATATCTTTCTTGTGTTTACGTGAATATATGATTCAGTCTTATGTGACAAGTATCCTTAAAACAGCAAACATAATTACTTACAGATAAGACGTATCAATTAAAAAACGAATGGCTGTGGAAAAATACCCCACTGCTAATGTCATTCAGTGTAAATTGATGACGCTAACGAGTACATGCCCTGAGGACCAAAAACACTAAGACGATCAACTGTTCATCTTCTTGTAAATCTCAACTACGCGCTTGAATTTCAACAACTATCAACTTCCTTCCGCTTTATTCATCTCTTTAAAAATGGCAATTAGTAAATAGAGATCTCAATAAATAGAGGTCAATGGAACGGAATAATAATACTCTTAAACTTCACTGTACTTCACCCAGCACAATCAGACCTGTTAAATTGTAACTTTGGGTGTTTCAAGAAGCACATCTTCTGGAGTCGAACGACAACCACTAAGAATAGCTTAAGGATGTGCAGCGCTTAATTCCTTAAAGCTAAGGAATGCCTTCCAAGCGCTATTAGAGAAACTGAATTCCGCCGTTTTCAGTGTAACGATCTTATAGCTCCACCAATAGACGACGTTGTTATGACGTATTAGGAGTTATCACATAAGCCATTGAGTTAAACTAAATAAACTACGAATGAATCAAGTAAATATCACTGAGACAGCTTGAAGATGCATTACGTTTCAAAATGGAACAATTCAGTCCATCGATGACTTTTGTGTATAACTCAAACACTAAAAACACGCCGATGATTTCACAAATTCAATCTTTTATTGAACTGTCACAGAGCGCATGCGCAGGAAGTGATGAGGATGAGCGACTATTTTAATGAGAACAAATTAAAAAAATATTGAAACGAAAATTCCTTATTACTTCCCAAGAAGAGTCGATCGAGTGTGGAATGAATAAAAGATGGGCCTTCGTTCACAAAACTTGAAGGTATTATTGAGAAATACTAGCAGCTGTCGAACATCATTGAAATATTTTTTTAAAAAACTGGAAAACTCCGATCCAGATCACTCTTGATGATTAACTTCAGAAGAAAATGTATTAAAATCCTTGATGTATGCATAACCGCTGCAGCACCATACGTAGCAAAAATGCATTTTCATACATTACTTAAATTTTAATTTTAGATCATTACTTTTTTTTATGTTTAGTTGAAGACTAGTGACATTTTTCTGAATATGCTTTTAATTATTATTATATTATATAAATAATTCATCTCAGAAGTTTTCTTTATCAATTTATTTCCGATGTGTTAGAAGCCTCTCGAAATAACACTGTTGGTCTGCCTGTGAACGTCTTCATAGACGCTCACTCTCATCGCTTAAAACATACGAATGACGTGGGTATGACGACTGTCACATCACTCTCCACGATAAATTAATCTTTTTAATCCCACGTCTCTCTCTAAAAACAAACGAGATTTAGAAAATAATTCAATTAAATGGACTTTGTTGCGTGTGAAAATAAGTGTAATGTTTGCCGGATATTATTCGATGATTTATGAATGGAAAGAATGTTTAAATTAAATCCGCAACTTTCTATTAAATACAACCACACGTTGGGCTGAGATTAAGAAGGAAATGCGCTCGCAAAACGAAATGAGATTGGTTTCAGACCATTGCAAAGGGAGTGGGGTATGAATCTGTTATGCTCATCAGATAAACATCTGATGAGCATAACATTTTTGTCAATTAACTTGAATGCCGATTTTAGTTATCTGCATTGATGATATTTTCTTTCCCTTTTACATCCGTGAACAACATTGGCGAGCACATTAATTCATCTGAGTTTCGAAATCATCCTTTCAGTAAGAAAACTCATTCCAAATTAGATTACAAATGGCAAGTGATTTATAGTGCATTACATCAAACCCGCTCTAAGTTCAATTGTTGGGATAACAAATGACATCACAACACAATGCTAGCAGAAAAGCGCCTTTTTGTTTGCAATCATATTTTTTTTTTTTTTGTGTGTAGCTCAGTGGATGTGGCGTTTGACCACACGAAGGAAGACGTCTTGGTTTCGAATCTAGTCGGCGACCAGAAGAAATCGACTAACCTGGTTCCCGAGTTAGTCGATCTCTGCCACGGGAAAGCGGGTTTTTCCTCCCGGAATGTCGGGTTTTTCGTCCCGTAAACTCAAGAAAATCGACCGTAGAACCCACATTATTTCAGACATTAAATACGAGTGTTAGGGTTAGTGACCACGAGATGGCGGCACTTGTTGAGCAGTCTCTCTTCATTGTGTGCTGCTTAATTAGTGATAGCCTTGGGCCAGCTATCTCTGATTGGGTACCAGCGGAGATTGAACTGCCCACTCAGTCTCCAAAAGTTAGATAGCGCTAAACGGCCTCGCCTACTCCCTACATACGAGAATAAACAGGCGTTGGCTGATTTTTATTATTTTTTATTTTTTCATATTTTTTTGAACAGAGGATATCATCCTTATTAGGACAGGTTGTTTATAAATACATCATTTATTTAGATTTAAAATAGGATAAATTGTTTCTTTTTGATAGGTTATGTAAATATTTGTCAATATTTATATAACCTATCTTAAACTGCTGTTGTTAAACTGACTTCTTGGAAAGAAGTCAGTTTAACGATAATTCAATTTGTGCTTAATAAAATCACAGGGCGATGAAATTGTTTCTTCAACTATCTCGGCGGTTTGGGTTGAATTATTCATCCTGCATGCTAACAATCATTTGCAAAGTTAACTTATTATTATGAATTATGTTAGTTCATTACGTATCTGATCATTCTCCAAAGGCAATTCGATTTATGCCAATATTTCGCCTTGGGCGTTCTCATGCACGCCAACGTCAATCCACTGATACACAACGTGACGGTTCTTATGAACGATCACGTCGTGTTCTTGTCAAATAATGACTGCGCCCCCAGCACAGTCATTATTTGTCAGTTTAATGGATTGGTTGAACGTCTATTAGATCATCTTGGAAGCGGAAATAATGAATGCAGCAGCAAATAAAACTGCAATGAAATCACAGCTGCACAATCATAATGCGTCAAGCGAAATAAGGATAAAAAAAAAACTTCTAGAGAAATGTCCTCCAATGCCTTGTGATAACTTCTATGCCTTCTTATGCAAGACATCCACTGCGATAAGCAGAGATAAAATGGAAGAGTGGATATACTAAAAAACGTTGATGTAAATGAAACAAAAATTAATGCAATGGAGATCCGTTGTAAAAAACTAAACCTTACCGGGTAAAAACAAATAAAAGAAATTCTAATTCTGTTATTTCTCGGGTATCTACAGCGAAAGAACTGTCAGAGAGTGTTCGGAAAGTAATGTCCCCGTTATGATTGCACCACACATAAAAGAGATGCAAGTAAAATAATAAAAAAAAAGAAATAATTTAAGTTCTCCACTTTATTTCATCCACTATTTCTTTACATTTTCTCTCCCATTCTTTCTCTCTTTAGGTAAAGTGTTTCTCAAAGCAATCACAGTGAACATCTTAAGGTTGTTTTGAGATGATTTTCTTGCTTGTAATTTGAGTCTTTCGTTATAAATGTATAATCTCCAGATAAGTCTTCAATTTAGGAAATGTCCAATGAAACACCACAGCCGCACACTGTATAGAAGATGCCACACTTATCCCACTGATATTTTTCTCTTTCGGGTGGGGAACTATCGTTGGACAAAATGCAGTATTTAAATCTTAACTTAACCTTTACAAATCCATGCACAGATAAATAAGAAAGGGCATAAATCAGCAAAGTATTAGCGATTCACAGCAATTAAGTGTTGCGGAAGAATAATTAGAAAGTCAGCATAGAACACTGATAACTGGATCAGCTTCCTAAAGTCTAGGGTTTAATCTGAACTGTTTCGACCGATTCTATTGCAAATGCATCGGGTTTCATGTCGCTCATGTGGCACAAAACACTAATAACCTAGGCGTTGTTGAAAAAGTGCGGTATGTGGTCTTCACTTACGGTGTGAGACTGCGCTTTTTAAAGATATAAAACGGCAAAACAAAGTATGCTTACTCACGATGCTAAAATACGAGGGGGTCTGAAAAGTTCTCGGCCTAACAATGAAAAAACGAATTCATAATTTCAAAATTATTTTTATTTTTAAACATAATCTCCCTTATGTTGAAGATCTCCAGCGCCATTATCCCTTCCCTGTACTGGTTCTCAGTAAGGTCTGCAAAATACCCCTCTACAGCTGCATTCACATCTTGATTCAAAGAAAAACGCTGATCAGCGAAGAAGAGTTTTAGCTTTGGGAAGAGATAGAAGTCAGAGGGAGCCAAATCTGGGGAATAGGGCGGATGTTCCAACAATTCATAGTGCAAATCCCTTAATTTTCCCACTGCCAAAACACCTTTGTGGGCAGGTGCATTGTCCTGATGAAAGATGGTTTTTTTTTTCTTCTGCAAAGCGGATCTTTTCTCACGAATTTTTTCGTCTAGTCTGGTTAAAAGATCAGAATAATATTACCCAGTTATTGGTTTACCCTTTTCAAGATAATTAATAAACCAAATACCTTTAGCATCCCAAAACACCGATGCCATGACCTTGTCTTCTTTGGCTCTGAACAACCGGCTTGTGTTCACTATTTTGACTGATGTTTGGATTCTGGTGTGCAATGGTGAATCCAAGTCTCATCCATAGTAATAAATCGACGCACAAAATGAGTTTTATTCTTGTTAAGGCATTCAAAGCCCTGTTCAGAGATTTTCTGATCTGCTGTGAGCAAGAGCGGCACCCATCTTGCGCAAAGCTTTTTCATTTGCAATTCTTCATGCAAAATATATCCTACACATTCTTTTGAAATGCCAATAGTCTCAGCAATTTCATGCACTTTGCGTCGGTAGTCATCCAATACCATATCGTGCACTTGATCAATAATTTCGGTTGTTACACTTTTTGGATCCCTCTCGCGGATCAACTCGGCAGCCTATTTCTTAATTGTCGAAAACGAAGGAGAAGAGTGCCCATGAAGGTTTATGAACTTCGAATGAATTTCTTTTGGTGTTAAACCTTCTTTTACAAAGAATTTTATAACCGAACGATACTCAATTTTATCCATTTCAAGGGATACAGGACTTGCAATTTCACATGAATGCTTATGACAGATGTACCAACTTAGAAAAAAAATCGTGCTGGTAGTGTTGCCATCTATGGTCGAAGTCGAGAACCTTTCAGACCACTTCCGTACTATGGGCTAGCACACATTCATGCGATGTAATTAAAAATGTATTTAATCGGTATAATAAACAAAGTAACCTGGATGAAGAGGAGGATTGATTGACTTGCTACCGCAACTTACCAAAATCTATTTGTGAATTTTACGTCCATTTCTTGTTGATGCCCTGTTATATTCAGTAAACGTTTGTCTTGTGGGTGTAAGATTCCTGCACTGTCTTGCAATTTGATGTTTATATCAAACATTACATCCTGCAGCATGTTTTAGTATAAAAAGGTAAGGCTTTCCTATTAAGAAAAACTGCAAACGTAAACCTTACATTACTCTTTAATAAAATTTAATGTTAGTTTCTTTTTTCTGTTCATTTTATATAATACAATAGAAATTATACAATTTTACTCACAAAGGTAGGTTTCTCTTTTTACCACTTGTCATTGGAATTAACTATATGCCAGTGACTCCCATCATCGACGTAATTATTATTATTATTATTATTATTTGACACCTCCAAGGAGTCCAAAGACTCATCGAGGGAGGGCACCTGCTGTACTCAATCCACTCACTACGCCATCTACCGCCGACCATCACCACCACTAGTATTTCCACAGACAATCACAAACATGCCACAGCAGGATTCGAACCCGCAGCATTTTGGCTGGCGAGGGAATAAGGTAATCACTCAGGCAGCCAGACTGCGAAACAGGAGGTTTATTATAAGACAAATATCGGCAATAGACTTGATTCGGTTCTATCGATCAATTAAATACCGATATTTTGGGTAATTTTCACTTCGTAAAAGCGAAGCATACGAAAAGGTAAACTTCAAGTCATAAGGGCGTACCATCTGGAAAACAGGAGAAAGGCGGAAGGTTATTTAGCCGTCTGATATTACATCGTCATCGTAGTAAAATATTGCTAAAGGGGTCGTTTATCCTCGAAACCTTTTTTCCCTCCATTCTTTTCAAAGAAAGGAAAATTAAGTTTCACGGCTGTGATGCATCCCTGTTCAGAACATCACTGATGAATAGGATATTATACTCGTAGAATGCTAAGCGAATGAAATTTCAAACTAAGTAAAGGTTAATCCTAAAAATGTGAAATAAGTAAAATGTTTAACTGAGAAGTAATTGGAGAATTTGATTTAACTCAGCTTTCTTAATTGATGAAATGTTGAAATTATACGTTCTTTGTTTGTAGGGATATTTTTTCATTTACGTTCTTCTGGCACTCGATAATCATGCAATGGATCGTCGATGAGAAGATTTACACATTTGACACCGTAAAATAAAGCTCCCTTTTTTTGAAAACAAAGATTACTCGTGTATCTGATTTCAAGCTTTTTTTCGTTGTAGGGAAAGCATAGAAACACGAAAGGGTTGACTTTCGTATCCACCTTAAGCAAGTATGTTATTACAGACAAGTAGAAGCTAACACTAGACTGCCTTCTGTTGGATAAGAACATCCCGGTTTTAAATAGAAATGTTTAAACAAGAATAGACCTTTGTAACATTTTATGTTTAGATGGGTCTAAATGCCCTCGCTACTCCCTACAGGGCCAAAAAGGCATCGACGGATGTATAAGTTATGAACTGTCTTCCGAGTTCACCATCGGTTTCGATTATTAATCCATTCTCGTACTTCTGCAATGCGGCAGCGAATTCGTGAGTTCCGTTAGTGAGTGCTCGAAAATAATCACTGGGCAAAAGAAACTTTCCATTATCGGCAAAATATTGTAAGTAATCACCTTTACGAGATTGCTGCTGGAGATGTGTGCGGTCGCAAGTTGTCAGAAAGGTCAACGAATATCGCGTTCTTATTATTGCGGATAAAGAAATGTACATTCCGATATTGTAGTGCAACCAGATGCTCAACTACTTCCGCAATTATCTGGCATTTGTTCTACAGAAGGAAAACTAATAGCATATCAGCGATGATGCAGAAAAATCAAGGCAGAAAGTGTTATTGAAATAGTTATAACTATGCATTTCCCATTATTTCATAGGAAAAAAGTTAAGTAGTTCCCCCTTCTGGGTCTCATAGTTATGAGACACAGAATAAATAATTGTCGAGTTACTGATTATTTAGCAGGATAGAATAAATCTCTCTCTCGTCTCTTTAGGGAGATATTTTCTTTGTTATACGAATATAAAACTGAGGAATATAAAAACTAAATCCTCCATCTTAATCCCCACATGCTTCGCAACTGAAAAAAATGTGAACTTAGGGGGTCAGGAAGGATAGAATTAATCGTAAAGGATTAATTTTTAATTCTTTACATAATTTAGTAAAGCAGAAATGAGCCCATTAACTGAATCAATACCTCGACTTCTTTCCGACCGCAACACAAACATGAATAATTTTAAACTGACGAACGGAACAAAATTGCTTCAAACAGTAGCGAAGGATGAGCGGGGAGAGTCACAGTTGAACAAAAATAAATAATCGACTGATCGCTGATGAAGCCTATCGAACTTAAGTCCTGTACAAGACATTAGCCTATCGTCTAAATAACTGCGTGAGTTTTTTCCCGTAGATATGCATTTTTAAATATAGATTTGATACTTTTCAGATCAACTATTCCTGTGTTTTATCTTTCGGGTTTTTTCCTTTCTTGAAAATGTGATCAGAGATATAAATACCCCTGATCGATTTTAATTCATTTTTCTTAATGATCGGATTAACTTGAGTGTCATTTAATTGCAATACCTTAAAGTATCGTTCTTTATCGGGAGCCACTCACTCTACTTTGAATTCTCATCGTTTTCTAATAATCTTTGCGTAACTTTTCACAAGTAATGTTTTCCAACTTCTTCTTGCCACCAGAGCAGTTTCGATTGCATTAATTTTTTGATGGCATCTGAAGAAAACGAATCGAGCAGAAATGCGAAGGATCTTTGACTTCTGCTGGTAATATAAACATCTTCTTTATGGATCGATTGGTCGATTCTTCGTATTTCTTCCCTCGTGTTGGAGTTTTCCAGGGATCTGTGATTTCTCTCACACTCTTCGTGCTAAACTTTAATGACCTTTCCTCGGTAACCTCAAACCTATTCACAGCTTTTTTTTATTATTATTACGGTATACTTCTTTTTTATTTCATTGCAATAGTAAAAATGATTCAAGCTTCAAGATCGGCAGACTCTCATCTTCTCATCCAATAGGGGGGGGGGGGGAGGATAAGCCAGGATTTTCGACATGTCATAGGTTACTGTCTTATGTTTAAGAAAAAGCTGTGTCAGAATACGCTTCCTATAAACAATAGCTATGTTGAATTAAGATTCCGATCACTGTGTTCAACTCGTGTGTTGCGTTACAAAGAAGTGTTCAACTGGCGGACGAGTTAAGATTAACTCGTAGTGGAAAACAAACGATTTGCTGTAAAATGTCAAAAGCGAGAAAGAGAGGCGATATTTTTGGAGCAGTGAAATTCTGATGTGCCATTATCAAAATTGGTATCAAATTGAACACGAATTAAGGAGTGTCGGCCTCTGAAAACTTCAAAGGAAAACTAACATTTACATTTTCTTTCAATATTAGCATGCGAAGATGTTAAAAGGTCTCTAAAAAGTTAAAGGCATTTAAAGAAAACGGTTCCATTTAAAATCATCGAACTCTAATGAATCAGAATTATGCGGCGAATTTCATCCTGTAATAATTTGAGAATAACTATGAGACGCACTGATCCACATCTAAAATAACAACCCAATAGTCATCTGCATTCGCAAATAAATTAAATTCTCGAATTTCACTTGTGTTTCATCCGGACTGCTGATGAAACACAGTGAGGGAGGGGGGGGGATGAAAACGAACCGTTTAATCCTCCCAAGAAGATATGTATATGGTATGCATTTCTGGCCGTCCTGTAGTTGCCATCAAAATAACATTCTAGTGTATAGTGACATAAGTGTTTTGCTGTCAATATTTTGTGTTCCGACATTTGCGGTGTATATAAAGCCGGAATTGTCTCTTTGTTCCCAAAAGATCAGTTTTATCATTTTGTACTCTAATGATATTAATCTATTTAGTTCGTAGTGTGCACAACACGTGTACTTTGTTATAGCGTAAAAACATGGTTTTAGTGGGAAAACAGATGAAAACAACTGCAAGGCTTGTGTCGGCACGCATTCCTAGTGGATGCATTCAATCACTGAATTCAGCACATCAGTGCATTGATTTTTTAATCGCGATTTTTATTCTGTTAGAACAATTCCGAAAAATTCAACTAACAGTAATTTAGAGTGCATTAAAAATTAACCAGGGTGTTTAATGACGCTGCTTATTATACCCCGGTTGGATTGATCCGGAAAGCGAGAAGATACTTCACCTCTTCTGTGCTAGAACTTTATTCCACCTGCACTCAATTTTCAGAGGCCGACACTCCTTGTTTCTAGGAATTCAACTTTCAATTCTTTGGATATGAGTGCTTCCCTGTGTGCGTGAGAGAGAGAGAGAGAGAGAGAGAGAGAGAGAGAGAGAGAGAGAGAGAGAGAGAGAGGGGTTACCATGTTATTATTGGAGTTATGAGTGGAAAGGTTAATATAAATTCTACACAAAGCAGACATCCAGGTAATGTTTATTCATTCTCTCTCTCTCTCTCTCTCGACCCAACTGTTAGTATGAATTGGACACGAAACCAATCCCCACAGATATCGAGATAAAAGAAACAATACTTTTTATTTAAATGTTTAATATTTCCCCCTTTTAATTGCTTTCTCTGACTTCTGCACGACGACTTTCCATGCGAGTGGGAAAAGCAATTGGCTTACAAGAATCTTCCATCATACCGCAATGCATCGCAAGATCGCGACTGATGTGTACCTGTCAAAAATATCAACATCTTCCTCGTCGGTACTCACTGCATCCCGTACGTGAAAAACAAATCTAAACATTTTAGTTTGTTTGTTCTTCAGATTAAACATCAATCATTACAGTTAAGGGGCGGATCTACACTGCAACAAACAGTCTAGTAAACAATTCAAGAAGTTAATAACTTTTTTGAGGGAGTAGAAGTAATTTCATTTTGATACACTCACTGGAAAAACGCTGTTTGAGAAAAACTGTAAAAAATTAAAACAATTTTTAATTTTAAACAAGCGTGGAGGCCAGTTTAACAAATCACCGTAAAAAATTTGAAAACAATACTAAAACATTTACAATACATTTTATCCCTGAATGTTTAATAAAAAGGAAATTAATTGGCATTTATTTTTGATTGACCCTCGTAAAATGCCGAGTCAAACTTAAGCAGGCTCAGACTAATATCAGTGAAATTTAAATTTCCGAAATAAGCAATCCACGTTCAATCTGACAATTCTTTCGCCTGTGCGAATGCCTCGCGTGTTATCGAACTCGTTGCTCTCTTTCATAACAAAAACTATAAAACTGCACTACGATAGGCGCGCTACAGTGACAAATACTGTTCGTTAGTGCGTGTGTGAAAAGAATGACTGGCAACTTGTTGGTTATCTGCTGGGTAGAACCGCACCTCACTCAAAGCTGAGGGCAGAGTTTTTTTTTAAAGTGTGATTCAAATTCAAGATGACTGAAGGAGGAGACACTTCAGCAGAATATCATTCCGGAAAGATGCGACGCTCTCATCGCTAGCGAAGAGATTTGCGGCCTTATAACCGTTAAACCCTCGCTCTGACAAGACACGTGATATTAAATTTACAAAGTTTGTTGCTTAAAATCGCTCCTTCGGCGTATCCCACTGACGAAGCGAACTCCGCTCCCGCTTAACTAAACACAGTAGAAGCGCAGGTGTCAGAGGTCGCTGTTGTTGAAGTGAAGAGGAGGCAAATGAGGGCTTGGAGGAAGCAACAAAAGGATTTTAGAGGACGCGCTAAGAAAGTGAGATTGCTTTCTGACAAGATGAACACTAGTTTGGATGTCTTTTTCGGCAAACACATCATTTTGGTTCCTCTTGGCAGACTTTGGAGAAAGCAAATGTTTAAAGGAAAGTTGTAAGGGGGCGTTGAAAGCGAATGAATAGAAAGGGCTGGAAAGAAACGAACGAATCGAGAAAAAGGGGAAGCGAAGTGAAAGAGAAGAGTCCTCATTCCATTCAAGTGCTCTTATATTACTTCAAGAAGTTGTTAGTTCTTACCTAATATGATTCTGGAAGTAAAGACTACTCTCTAAGAACAAATCGCATCGCAGACGGAACCGGCGCTGGTGAACTTCTTATAGAGGATGACAGTTGAGTTTGTTAGGTGGTTACATTAGCCAAAGCAACGAAGACAATAATAGTTTTGTTCTGGGATCGGTTTGCTCCTTTTGAGGGATGAACACCGCCTCCTCTTCGCAAATGTGTTAAGAATGTTCGTATTGTCCTACAACTGGATTCTAACTCGGTGCGATACCAAAGGGTATTTTCCCTGCTAATGGCACAAAGGAGTGCCAACATCGGCCATCATAACCCATCTAACGAAACGACTCAAACCTTTAGATCAAGCAATTCTCTTGTGTTACATTCACGTGTGTTCCCTTGCCAAGTCGGGCGTGCGATATTTCGTTAGCTAATGTTAACCGAACTAGAAGAGACCAATAAGCTACACCCAAGTGTCATGCAATTACATTCATCTGGGTTGAAATCAAATACGGGAGATTAAGGATTAACATAAGTCTGCGCCGTTGATTACAAAACAGACACTAACTTCATATACACTGTTGCAAAAATTATGATTACCTCCAGTCTTTCACAAACATCAGTATACCGCGCATTTTCCTAAATACTACTCTTCCTGCTAGGGATTCCATTCAATGTTGATTAAAAAAAACCTCTCTATCCCTATACTCTCAAAGGGGGGAGGGGAGACATTTCCTATGAACCTGGATGTGTAGGCTTAGTCCACTGATATCTCAATCTTTCTTTCTAAAATGATTTTACGGAGTTTAGATCAAGATCTTGCTGATGAGTGTAATCTTTGCACTCTCTCATTTCCTCAAGCCCACGCGCTGATAAACCTCTTGCGGTATGACACGATGTGTCGTCGTGCTGATACCCAAATGAGTTGATTTCACAGAATCGCCACGGCAGAAGCAACAGAAAATTTAAACGAAAAGTTCGGTTTATTTCTCTCTGAACTAAGACAAGGATTTCTCCTGGAATTGCTGAAACTCCAGTGCTTTCGTAGCTTGGTCCGTATCGATGTTGTACATTGGTTAAAAGTCCTGGGTTCGACTCCGGTTTAGGACGAGAAGAACTTACCGGATCTTTTAACTGAAGGCATGTTAGCAGGTCTCATAAGGGGTAAGCTTTTTCATCCTGGAAAAACCATTCATGTTACAGACACTAATACACTCGCGTTATTGCCCAACTCTGAGTGATATTGTCGGCTTATAAGGACACCTCGCTGGAAGTTGAGAATTGTACACGACTGCAATCATTTACGGAGATCTTTCCCCACCTCTGTACTTTGTGTTATACGATTTATAGCATACCAACGGTTATAGAAATGCTGATTTATTCCCCTCCCCTTCCCATGAAACGGACAACCAATTCAAAACAGTGCAGTGAATTAAATTCTTGTAATCGTATTAAAGATTTGATAAGTTTTATTTTATCTCATTTGAGGAATGGATAACAGGCTGGAAAACTTTTAGCGCTTTTAATTATGCCAATAAATCTTCATTGAAGCCAACAAAAATGGCCACTGTCATTAAATACCAATAATTGAAACGATTACATGAATTATGCGATTATTTTGAAACTCATCTGCAGCACAGTAATCAAAGGAAAGGGACAGCATATTTTTGTCGCTAATCAAATAAGTTTTTAACCGTAAATATTCCTGGATTAAGAGATTACATAATTAAAACAAATGAAATTGAACTGTAATCTGTCAGAATTATCATACAGCTTTGCTTCTAAATTAAATAGGTAATCTTTTATGGAAAAGGATTAAATCAGTTTAATATTACTAATATGATGAGCTAAAGAACTAAAAGTTCAATAGCAGCCGTTAATTTTCCATTTAAAACTGAATATTTTCAATACTTCATTATGAACTATATCGAGGAAATCATTGTTACGTCATAATCATAAATATAATCGCATTTTTTTTTTTATTTCTTTTCTAAAATCACATTTCATTCCCATTTTTAATTTCCTTCCCATTCATCAGATGGCACCACACGTTTTATGCGTAGCTATAGAATTCTATTAATGAAATTAAGCATTTTGAAATTTTATAATTGAAAATTTCTTGCATTCGCCTTAGAATCTCTAAAAGAGGGAACTGTCGAGAAAACTTCAAAACATGTATTTAATATAATGGAAAAAATAATCACCGAGAAATAGTTTTTTCTGTAATGTCAGTTGACACTTTTTTAAAGAAGTAGTTCTTTCTAATGCAAGACACCGCAAACATTGTTAAAGAAAATGAACGCAACCTTCAAATCACTTATTGAAAAAAAGTAAATTTAAAATCACCGCGATACAACCGAAAGAGAAGTGGGTCGCGACAGAATTCTCAGACAGTAGGATTTAAAAAAAAAAAAAACATACAAACCCAAAAGAACGAAAGTAAAACATGAGAACGATGGAAGTCAGAACTTGCATTCAAGAAGTTTTTTTTTTTCCTGATCTCTTCTTTAATTAAAGAGCGCAATACTCGCTAGAAGAACACACACCGACGTAAGCCATGCAAAAACTGAATTGAAGTTAAAGCAAGAAGGGTTGTCCGTCGTATGCAAAGTGATCGAAGGGACTTAAGCACCCAAGTGCACAGATGGGGGTGTGTGTGCTGGGTTCGGACCATATTGTTCGAGGGATGTCCCCCCCCGCATTTGATTTAGAGAAGAAAATAATCCATCCGGCCATAATGGAAATGAATTAGAGATAAATAATAGAAGAAGCACGAATTGCGTTTTATTGTTCATTTCCTTTATTCTGAATAAAAGCATTTTTCCTTCGTACTTTTTTATACCTTTAATATCTCACCCAAGGGTGAGATATTAAAAGTATAAAAATATCTCACCCTTGGGTGAGATATTTTTATACTTTTAATATACCACCCTTGGGTGGTATATTAAAGTACATTTTTATACCTTTAATATATCACCCTTGGGTGAGAACTACATTGACGACCCTTGGGTCGTCAATGTAGTTCTCTTCTCATTCTCAGGATCACTCCATTTTTTACTTGTATGTAAAGAATGTTCATGGGTTCGGTTCCTGAAGCGAGCTTTTGGCGAATATGGCGATATTGTAAAGGTAATGAATAAATAGATTCCATAAACAATTCCTGCAGTCCGAATGGGTTAATGCAGGGTTTCTCAAAGCGGGCTTCGCCAAGTCCTAAAGCACCAACAACTGAAATTCTTGGGCTCCGCGAACCTTGTTTACAAAAATTCGCTTATTTATTTTAGGTTTTTAATTAGCGAATCAAATTCTCACTAGTGATAGGGTAAGGTGACATTTTTCACCTATGAAGCATCTAAAACTAAATATATAAACGGTCTAAAATGCAGAAAACGATGCGATGCTACACGTGACCTCCATCGTACCAGACTTTGGAAAACTTCTTTTTCATGTTCAATTGAAAAATTGAGTTGTGAGAACTCCGCAAAAAATTTTGTTTGCTTTAGGACTCCACTTTAGCAAGAAGTTTGGGAAAACTTGGGTTAAGATATTTTCTAACTACGCCACTTTAAATAATTATTTAATCCACCCCCAGTTTATTTTCCCTTAAACTAGAGGTTGGTAAAGAAAGACATAAAAATAGATCAACTACGTGTCTGTACAGGCAAAATGCTCAATTGAGGGGGGGGGGAAGAGTTGCTTATTATCTAGAAGAATTATTGATTAGGGTATCTGTAGCCCGAAGATAATCCCTTTACACTAAAGCAAACTGCGAAAAGGTTTTCAGAAGCTATCCAAGAAAGGTTTTCTTTTTAATCATGCAAGATCATGGTAGTATCATGGATTAAGGAGGATTTCATACGTCAGTTACATTTAAAGAAGATGAAGAACTCAACGGAATATAAATACCGAAAAAACTGGTGGCTCTGAAATGATGTGCTCAGAACAATGAAAATCGCATTTGCTATTTTTGTTCAAATTGATTTTTAATCTGATAACGGATGGTTATATTTGTTATCCAAAACAGCGCAATCTTTATTTATTGAAAAAAAAAAAAAAAAACTTAGCTGCATAAGTTTGCTACGTCGGCAGGTAGCTCTGATGCATCAAGATAAGGCAAAAATAAAAAAAGGAACAATTCTAATACTAAACAACTTTAGAATCTCACGAAATACATAGTTACTTAATGCATTCATTTGTTCCGTATGTTTTGGAACATTTACTCCCCCCCCCCCCCCCTCCTCTTTTCCTTCACTGACTCGTTTCTCATGAAGGGCAGGATCGCCATTAGGTTGCAGGCCAAAACGAATTCGCTCTTTTAACAATTAGGTCCCAAAACTCATATTTTCAAAGACAACGTTCGGTTGTCAAGCGACGTCGCAATATCTTATCTGCATATAGTAATTTGCTCTGGCAATAATAATAATAATAATATTAATTTTTATAACATTTTTATTATTTCTGAGATAAATTACATACATTATAGGAACACAATTATGCATAACAAATACTTTCTCGTACATTGTTTTTTTTAAATAATAATAACAATAACTGTTTACAACATATATTATTATAATATTCATAATGATGATTATTACTGATTTTCTTTGCAATTTTACACTCTATATATATACAATATCAATGGATATAATCACTCTATATTGCATACTTTTGTTACAGTTATTACATACATTACTTACATTTGTTTACGTGATACTTACATTACATACATTTGATTACATGTGATACATCTTGGATGAGAACTAATTTCTCCGCTTTCATCCTCGAAGCTTATATGTAAGCTTATTATTTTTTATAATAATAATAATCAAGAATTTCATCATAGGAAAGATAAGACACGGTTTTCAAAGTTTCCTAACACACGCATTGTATAAACAAACGCAAGAAAGAAAAAAGAAACGGCATTGAAGTTCATTTACAGTTTAAGTCGAAAATCATTAAATGGGTATTTGGCAACGTCGGCGACAAATTATTTACCGTAGCTAAGAACAAGCTCATCTTAAGGCTCACGCGCAGGATATTCGATCCAATGATGGTGGTTTTTATTAAGGAATGTATTTTGTCGACACCTTGCTCACTGCTCGTAATTTTTTCCTAGCAGTCATTTCTATTTGTTCTGCAATTACTGCTCCAATTCATAATTCCTTGAACGGAATGTTTTATAGGAGATCCTTCCACCTTTAGAAAACTTAAAGCAGAAAATAAGTAAACGAGGTTTGCTGAATAAAATTATTGCGTAGACAGCGTTTCTTTCAGAAAAAATTTGCACTTTGAGAAGCGAAGAAACAGTAATGGCGGCACTGATGAAGCCATCAGATTGATAATTGCAGTGTTGTTTGTTTTCTAACTTGATGCGATTAAATCGCCCAAAGATGGCAGATTATGAACGGAAGCCGGTCAATATATTGAATATCCGCTCTCCACTCCACAGGTCGTGGGTTCGATCCCACCGTGGGCGTGGATGTTTGTAAACTCCTGCTCTGAACGAGCCTGTATAGCTCCTTGACTTTATAAAGCTTGTTCTAAAATAAAGTTTAAGCAATCAGAAACAAGCTCACAACCATCTACAATTCCGAGGTGTGTACAAAATCACATGCGACTGCGGAAAACCATGCTATGGCCAAACGGAAAAGTCCATCCTCCTACGTCTCGAGGAACACCAAAGAGACATCGCTTACAAAAGAACTAGAGCAAGTGCACTCTCAAGCCATGTCCTGTTTTCGGTTAACACAAATAATGATGGCCACCAACATGAGATAAACTGGACAACACCTTCAAACCTGCACATATGCCACGACGAGGTAGAACGCCGCATAATCGAGTCTAAAGAGATTGCCATGGACCCTCTTCATATAAACAGTAACCTCAGCTATAATTTTCCTGACTCTTTTAGTTCTGCTGTCAGATATTGGCGCACTCGTGAAATCACACGCGCACAGGTTTCTAGCAATAGAACTTTAACACGGACTGTAGCTCCAGTTCAAAATAGCGGTAGTTTGTAGTCGATTTCATAATGTATGGTTTTATGTTTCTTTACAGTGTTTTTTATTGGCTTCCTATGTTCTATCACGCCTGAAGAAGTCGGCCACCCCGATGAAACATGTTGCGTATTTTAATAAATTGCATTATTTATTCTAATTCCCCCCGGGGCAGAGCTGACTACTAACGGGTGCGTCCCCAGGTGGCGGATCGGGGAACAGCCTTCAGATATGGAGGCTAGCTGCGATATAAGCAGAGCAATCTGGCGAATAAGCAGCTGTGGACCAACAGCGACTGAGCTATCAGGGCGTGGAGGAGCAGAAGTGGCAACTCTGTCTCACTTAAAACCTCACAAAGCCCAATGACAACTCGTTGACATGGCGAGTAGTGCCGCCATTAAATAAGCACCTGCTGGGGTCACTGCACCTGACATTGGGAAGCAGCATTGTCAGTACTGACACAAGGTTGAAGCCAAATGATGACGGAAAAGCTTGTGATCAGAGATTTGCAGATGGCAATATGATTATATTGTGTACGTCTGTAATACTGCGGAGCAGAAAGCAAATGGAGAAACTACTGCTCTACCTTATCTCCAGAACAACCACCATGGCGAGCAAACCCTTACAATTGGCCCCAAGTTCCCGGCGTCACTTAAATGGGACAGGGGTGCGAAGAATCTCCGGGCTCAAAATGGTGTCCACTTTTAAAATTGCAACTTGGAATGTCAGAACTCTGTATGAAGCTGGCAAATTAAGAAATGCCACAAGAGAAATGAAGAGGCTGGGCATCCGGATTTTGGGAATTTGCGAGACAAGATGGCCAGGATCTGGAAAGTGTCAACAAGATAATACGACAATGTATTACTCTGGGAATGATGAGAACAAACATCGACATGGTGTAGCTGTAATAGTAGATGAATAAATCAATAAATCAGTAATAAATTGGATTCCATTTTCTGAAAGGATAATGCTGTTACAACATAAGGGAAACCCCGTTAACATAAATATCATCCAAGTTTATGCACCCACATCTGACAAAAGTGAAGAAGATGTTGAAGAGTTTTATGAACACCTAAAAGAGTTAAAAACCTAACAAAGAAACATGATATAAACATAGTGATGGGTGACTTCAATGCAAAAGTGGGAAGAGGGGGTGATGGAGAAATTGTTGGCGAACATGGCTTAGGCACCAGAAACGACAGAGGAGATCGCCTAGTCCAGTTCTGTCAGGAAGAAGATCTAACAATAGCAAATACCTGGTTTAAACTTCCACCCAGAAGACTGTACACTTGGAAATCGCCTCAAGATAACCAACATAACATTGTCAGAAATCAACTTGATTATATACTGATAAATAAAAGATTCCACAGTAGTATAAAGAGTGCAAAGACTTATCCTGGAGCAGATATCTCATCAGACCACAATCCCATAGTTGCAGAAGTACGTCTTAGATTAAAATCAGCTAAAAAATCACAAAAGAAGAAAAAGAAAATTGATGTAGAAAAACTGAAAGACCCGAACATAAATAAAAGTGCCAAGACACAGCTTAACCTGCGATTACAACAGATTAACATAGAAGAAAATAAAAGTGTGGAATCTCTTTGGAATAGCTTAAAGAATGCCATCGTAACAACAAGTATTGAAGAAGTAGGTTATGTGAATAATATAAAACAACAGGAATGGATGACAGATGAGATTCTTTCTCTTATTGATACAAGAAGAATGTACAAAAACAAAGACATTGCCAGGTATACAGAAACATATAACATCATCAAGAAAAAAATAAAAGAAGCCAAGGAAAATTGGATGAAAAATTTATGTACTGAAATTGAACTGCTTCAGAAGAAACATGATAATTTCAATCTGTATAAGAAAATCAACGAAATTTCCGGAAAACTGAGGAAAAAGCAAATAGTGTCTCTAAGAGACGAAAATGGAAAAATAGTTCTAGAAGAAGAGAATAAAGCACAGATTTGGATAAAATATGTAACAGAACTTTTCAATGATACTAGACAGAAGCCTATAAATATAAAAGATAACATTCAAGGACCAGCAATCATGAAATGCGAAATAGAGAATGCTATACGAACAAGTAAAACAGGAAAAGCCAGTGGACCAGATGGTGTGCAAACAGAATTTTTAAACTTAATAGAACCAGATAACATCAAACTTCTTGAAAAACTATTTAATAAAATATATAGGGCTAGACGACAGCTACCGTTCAATTGGACAACATTACCACCAGTGATATTAACATCAAAAGAGGAGTGAGACAAGGATGTGTGCTCTCACCACTCCTGTTCAACATACATGCAGAGGTAATCTTTAAAAAAGCATTGGAAGAATGTTCAGAGGGAATCACAATGAATGGAAAGATTGTTAACAACCTTCGATACGCAGATGACACCGTGCTAATTGCAGATAATATTATGGATCTCCGAAAACCCATTGACAGAGTATACATAGAAAGCCAAAGAATGGGAATAAATATAAACATCAACAAGACAAAATACATGATCATCAGCAAACATCCAGCCTCAATGAAACTGACACTCAATGGGAAAAATATTGATCAAGTGTCAAGATATAAATATCTTGGTTGCTGGCTTAATGAACGGTGGGATCTTGAAATAGATATAAAGACAAGGAGTGAAGTTGCACGGCAGTCCTTCATGAAAATGAGAACACTATTCTTCAATAAAGACCTAAACATGGAAGTCAGATGCCGAATGCTGAAATGCCACGTGTGGTCTATTCTGCTCTATGGAGTTGAAACATGGACATTGAAGGCGACAACCATCAAGAAAATCGAAGCCTTTGAGATGTGGCTATACAGAAGAATGCTAAAGATATCATGGACAGAAAAAATTACCAATGAAGATGTCTTAAAATCCATTGGCAAAGCTAAACATCTTGTACAAATAATCAAGAAACGAAAAACATCATATCTTGGCCACATCATGAGAAACAGCAAATACCAACTTCTACAAACTATTTTGATAGGAAGAATTGGTGGCAAAGGAACTAGAGGAAGAAAAAGAATATCATGGTTTGACAACATCAAGACGTGGACAGGAAAGAGCAGTGCACAACTGCTCAGATTAGCACAAGAGCGCAGTTTGTTCGCCAAGATGGTCGCTGACCGTCGATAGAAGATAGCACAATAAGAAGAAGATTCTAATTCCCGGATCTCAGTCAGTATATGATAAACATGAATATATATATATATGTAGAAAGTATATATATATATATATATATATATATATATATATATATATATATATATATATATATATATATATGGATTAAAAAAAATCAGTGTCATTTAATACTTTTGAAAAAACTATCAAAATATCATTAAACAATAAGAATTTGAGAATATCCCGAGGTGCTAATTGTTACGTATCAGACCAACCTATTAATTAATATTTTTCTGAACTCAATCGTGATTGGTTGCGAGTCTTGTTACCAATGGGTATTTCAATAAGGCGCAAGTGCTAACGAGTGTCTACGGTTGATATTTATGGCCTCACCTTCTATTATCGATCTTGAAGATTAATCCCAGTAGGCTTTTAAGTTCATTTATGAAGGAACATCATAAATGAAAATTACCATCATTATTTTTCTATTAAAAATGATAGTGACGATGTAACGACTAAGTGGAATTAAATCTTTAAAATTAAATATCCCAGCGGAATTACGCGGCATTCAAACTCAGAAATATTGCGACAATTGTTTATTGGAAATATTCTTCAGCTTTGATGTCTAATCTTAAACCATGAACCGTTACAGGTGGTGTGCCGAGTTTAAATGGACTTACATAAGTCCATTGGAACTCGTCTCAGCGTTTGCCTACAGAGTAAATTTAGATTCTTCACAAATTATTTTACTCCGGTGGAATAGTCCTTTATTTTTTCCCTGAAATTACCGAGCTGAGGTCATAACAGGAAACAAACTAACGGAAACCGAAAGGCATAATGCTGCGTTCTTCTCGGATCTCCTCGTCTCAGCATCACCAATCTCGTTTTGTAGCGCTTCTCGAGCAACATTGCTCCTCAGTGAGCTTCCATGTTTTAAAGGCAGGGAAGGACTAGCCGTCAAAGCATAGTAGTACACTAAAATATCGTCTAAGAAAATGTTTGTTGCTATTTTTATGCAAGGTCAGATTTTATTACCCAAAGTATGCATTTTATTACCCAAAGTATGCATTTTATATGCACGTGTCATTAATGGATATACAGTTTCACTGAAAATAAAGGAGAAAGGGCTACTATAGCAAGCGTGGGAAAGAACTCTCTCAGTTCATAGATTCCAAGTGTTTAAGATTGCGTGTGTGAAATGTACAAATTTCAAAAAATAACTTATGACAATACAGCCGAATGATGAAATAGTAAAAAAAATATTCTAAAAGGAAATGCTATTCATTCTACAAGACTTCATTGGGTTCATTACACATACATGCACACTTCCTTGTGTTGTTATTTATTCCTGCACCTAAAAAACATTCAGCTGGGACCACGAGTATTATTTAAATGTATTTAAATCCCTTTAAAAGAACTCTCACTTTCTAAACTTTTAAAATCCCATATTACAATCACGTATCTTAGTCTTATAATTGAGACAAGAGATGTAATACAAATTAAGCTTTCTTTAATTAAAATAACTATACAGAGTTAATTATTTGCATACAATTCATAAAAAAGGAAATTTCCTCTGGGATTTGGCTTTCCATTGCAATAAGTTCACTCAGTTTCCATTTGAGAGCCATCTCACTACCTCCAAGTCAACATTCTTTCCCATAAAGCATTTCTTGTTGTTTCAGGACTTCCATGCCGGAAGAATTACCCTCATCCAGAGAGCTATCCGTCAAGAGAAAACACTTCGAGTGAAATGTTGGCTTTACAGTTCTCTAAACAAATCTTCTTACATGAATTCAGTTCCTTTGCTTTTCTAAATAATAGTTTTCTTTTTGTCTTCAGTATTCCGTAATAGGGAGAACCCCGCTTAGGAGAAAAGCACCCCTTGAAATAAAATATTCTGTCTTCACTTTCATCTGCTCACAGGAACAAACACTGAATCAAAACTAGCACGGTGGATTTGCTCTTTCCAAACTTTATTTTTTTAAATAAGCAATATTAGATGCTTTCTCCATTCATTTTTTTGGTGGGCGTACACTTATTGAAGGAATAAATGCAATCATATAAATCTTTAGGTTGCCTATAACTCTTTCTCCTCTTAAAAAAACGTAATCCTTCCCGTCTCCTCAGCAGCCGCATAAACAACTCGCTATTACTTTGCTGCCTCAAATGTCTGCGCATGCGTGCTCCAGCTTCAAACTGACGGAACTCAATTGACGCCCTCCTTCAACGGTAGGATAACACGTGTATAATAAACATTCTCCGGGCAAGAAAAGACTGTTATTATATATTATTATACAGTTTCACGCTATTACAGTAAAAATAATGATAGTTTTTTCGACGCGTGCTGATCGAAGTTCTTGAACTACAAAAAGTGCGAACTCCATGCGGTGTCGCCGCAGCCATTGGGAAACGTTGCCAAAGTTAGCAATATTTTATAACGAGCTGGGGTTATAAAACTGTTTTAATACGACTGCACTTCACAAATGATTTATTAACACCCTTTTTATATCCTTTGTGGAGACAAGTGAATTTAATTATATCGCTGAACGAAATAACTCGACAGTATTAATGGGGGGGGGGGAGTAATGAAGTGGGGAGTATCGTACATTTATAATCCCAAGTTCTTTACATTTTTTTAAAAATTAAGATTGCTTAAAACAAAATTCACCTAATTTATAAAAATAAAATAAAATGTGGGTATCTGAATTAAAATCATCAGATATTCCACACAAGACTGTGTGGATTATCTCTGACGGGCTATAATTGTAACTCGTTACTTAATCTATTTGCTTAACTACCCCCCACCCACCCCCCCACCCACCCACCAACACACACACCGTCCTGTAATAAACCATAAAATATTCTGTTTTACTGGGGTATTCTGGTCTCTGCTCTTCTTTTGGTTCACCAACCAGTGGCAGCTCTAATTTTTTCAGCTAGAAAAAAATGAAAAAAATAAAATAAAATAATAATCTTCTAATTTTTGTCTCAAATATAACAAACATTTAAAATGCAATTTAAGCATCTCCCATTTTGCTGCCTCGTTCTGACACCTTTTCTAGACATAAATTAGCTCAGTTTGCATAATTTCAAAGTTTTACAATACGTCGAAGTGTCCGATATTATCTAAATATCATTACCTTAAAAATTGGAGTACTTTTTATATATTTTAGATTTTGCGTAAACGTTTTATAAGGGTTTGTGCGTAATTTATTGCAGTACAAAAACTGATGCAATTAGAACAGTAACTAAGAAAATATTACTTCAGTGAAATGACGTGATCCACAGTACATTAATAAAACACCCACCCTCCTATGCAAAACATGAGCATTTATTAAGAGAATTTTTTTTTTAAAAGCCCTAAACCGAAACCAACTGTTTAATATCAGTTGCTATCAAACTAACGTTGGTAATAAATCCAACTTAATCACCGTCACAACCAAATACTCATAATGTCAAGCCATCACGCTGAAGACTCTACATTAGCTCTACATGAGGAAGATACCGTTTTTTGAACGGAGTCTTCTTTATGTAGCGCTAATGTAGAGCCTTCAGCATTAGTTCTACAAGAGGAAGGCATCGCTGCTGCAGCAATATTTATACAGCAACAGAAATGCAGGTTAAAATCCCTTTAAAATGTATTTCAGGACAGTATATGTTTGAGTTTCGACTGCACCAATCCCTACGACGCCAACTTCTTTCCATCTTTTCCACTTCTGAAATGCCACTTGAAAGCGTTGAAATCAATCCCCCAAATTCTATATAACCGGATTAATTTTTCATTCGCTCCTGTCCCGCCAGTATTTCGTGTCTGTACCCACGATAATCCCGGAACAGTTTGTAACTCTAAAATGTTCCCCGAGCTTTGGAATATTAATAAAAGCAAATATAGAGTGGTCACCAACGTTGAAAGGTCATATGCTTAGTTTGACCTTATTGCGCGAGATTGTCATCGACCAGTTAGATTGGACACAACTGTACTTCTGCTCAATCAACATTTTATACTCTTAAATATTCCTCTCGTCTTCAGTTAGCGGCAAATGAATTACTGCTGATTTTGCGACCCACTTTATTATTCGTTTTCTGCGATATTTTGAGGCCGGCTTTTCATCCAAATTATGTTCTTTAAGAATTGGGTATTCTGGAAATGATGAGTACTTTCGAGATCAGATCACGAAAATGAAATGTCATTATGGTTTCTGACTATGCAAAGATAAGCTTTCTCGTCGATTTCTAGCTGGATTAATGTAGATGATTTCTCTGAATAGCAACAAGCAATGAAATATTACTGGACGGCTATTAGCTGAGTTCGAGTAGAGCGCTGAAATTTTCTGTTTTTTTTTTCCCAGTTCAAAAGTGATTAATTTCCAACGAAATCGTGTACGTTCGTAACATATATTCTCTTACTTACGGTTTAATTGCACCTTCCGATGGAAAGCGACATTATATATAGTGAAAAGTGGACTCCGGACCCTTGGAAGTAATTGTGGAGGAATTGTGAGCATTGCGGGATTATTTTAGGATCGGGAGTTTCGTTCATTATTATTATTCAGGGAAGTTACATGACGAGGAAGAAAATTATTTTACAATAGACAAAGCGGAAGTTCATTGTCAGCAGGCGATTTTAGTTTGCATTGAGACAAATCGGAATAAAACATGGTGCCGTATTCTGTTACCTACTTTGAGGAAAACATAAAATACCCTTCTGAAAGCGCTTAAGAAAGCACTTTCAGAAGGATAAGCAAATGAATAACTGTTGAGTGGGAGCTGGAAACAGGAGAAATAGACTCGCGCAACACGGTGTTAATCTTTGGGCCGAAACATGCAAGTTTTATTCTTGATCCGAGTCATTAAGATCGTGCATCGCAACACTCGTCTTGGATGCGAGTGAAGTTAGAAATCAATCGTGTGTCGACTACACACACACACACACACTGAAACCGCAGTCCAAACGCCTGGGGATGATAAAAAAATCAGTATGTATAGCGGTTTAGTTATTTTAGATGATGGTATTTATTGTAAGCATAAAAGTAATTAGAGACAGTCCTACTTTATTTAGCAGTAGCATCCTCATATAGCGATATTTATTCACCCAGCTGTTGAACTCGGTGCCCTTTCGCGTTTGTGCATTGGCGATCGTCTTCGTTTTTGTTTAAAGTAAACAGTTTTAAATCTCTTCGGAACTTTGCCTCATTTTCTCTCTCTCCTAAGAATGTTTCGACGTAAACGAAGATCTCAAACACCAAATTTCAGTAAAATCCGTCCATTCAGAGTGATTGCTTTATGATCATGCGTACATAGGTACGGATGGTCATAAAGGCGATAGATATTTACGACACTTACTTAAAACTGACATTTTGTGAACTGGTTAGTTTCTTTTTCTTAGGTGCAGGAAATGTCAGCTATTACAATCTAAAACTAAACTCGGAAAGAAACGAACTCATGGTGCTCAATAGACTATTAAGATTCGAATATATAAGTAGTTGAATGAGTTTCACTTGCTGTCTACCTGCGCATCACCACCGAGAGCTCCAAATTACGTTCGAATGGAGATTTGGGATACTTTTGTCTTCTCTTATGTTCAAGGTAGGAGTTAACGTGGCAGGGATAGGATAATCCCTTTTAGCAATAGAAATATAAGGGTTCTGATATTTTCCAAGATTTAAAGTGGACTACTTTTTTGTGTCACAGCTTCAAGTAATTAAGATAAGGAAATTATATTATAAACCGAGGTGGCCAATTTAATTATGCGTGCAAAGTGCACTCATTACTTGCAGAATGATTTGAGTAGGCCGAAATTATGGGCATGGGAATGTGGGTATCAGTTCAATGTCAGAAAATATAAAGTCACCCACTTCGGAGTGATTAGATATCCAATGTCGCATTATATTGGTGGGATTATGCTAGAATAAACTGATGAGGCTGGGGATCATGCAGTGTTAGTAGATAGGAAGGTGAAGTTCAGGGTCCATGTGGCAAAAATAATAGCAATGCTGAAACGAACGTTCACATGTAAAGATAAAGCCTTGATAAAACCTCACTTGGACTATTGTGTGCAGGTGTGATCTCCGGTGTAATGCTCATATATTACAGAGAGAGCAAAGGAGAGTGTTAAAAATGATATTAGGATTCTGGAATACTGATTATGAAGACATTGAGAATTTGTAGACTGCAGACACTAGCAAAGGGGAGAAAGAGAAGTGATATGATTGAGACTTACAAACTTCTGTGAAGGGTCATACAGAATTTTAATTGATGGAATTTTTCAGTTTATGGAGGGTGGGAAAATAGCAAAAGGGCATCCTTGGAAGCTGAGAATGAAGGCCGCTAAAAAGGGAGTGAGTGCTAGATTTTTCTCTCAGAGGGTGGTGCGTGATTGGAATGGATTACCATTGGATGCTGTGAGTGCAAGCAGTGTGAATGAATTCAAGAATAAGTATGATAGCTGGTATGTGTACTAGGTGGCTTCCCTCGATGAGTCTGACTCCTTCGAGGTCTCTCTTAATAATAAGAATATACCGCCCCCCCGAAACAATTATTTAATCACTTCAGCATCCTTCCCGCATTAATCCTACTATCATGACTTCTGCGGCTCTATTGAAGCCAAGTCCCAGCCAAAAATTACTGTATTGCCCTTCTAGAACCGTAGACATAATGGAATCAAGCAACAGTTCAAGTCTTAATCCCTCTTAGTTTACTTACTCTACAGACCTTCCCGTCTCTGCTGGAATCTGTTCATTTTCAGATTTTCTTTCATGTTTATATGGATATTTATCTGTAACCAATAAATTTACCTCTTTGCAACCATTCTTATAAAAATCGTCGAAGTCTTAATCTTGCTTAAAAGCACCAAAACTTTACACCACGTAAGTTTCACCGGTTTGTTAAAATCTCCTCATTTCGGCCTGCGATGAGAGTAAACAGTTGATTTTAAAGACCACAATTTATCCTTCAAAAAACACCAGGAGTGTCTGGCTCTCGGAGATCTGTCTGCTAACCCTTCCGGTATATTTTTTATAACTCAACCACGGCACAGTGAGACAAATAACTTCCTGGTTATGTGCACGCGCTCCTTACATTACGAATTCAGATGGCCGTTTCTTTACAGGATTTTCTAGTCACCAAACACACCTACATTGCGAAGCACTTCCTTTTATTTTTGTCGAAAACATTCCACCAGATTTTCATTTATATTTCTAAGATTTAAAGGCGAATGCATCTTGTAGTCGCTGGCTATAAGACCGCACTATGCTTTTCAGCTGATTTTAGGTCACCCCTGGCTTGGAAAATCAAAACCTTGTGGACAAAAATTTCTTTCGGAAATGTTTCCAACTAAAGAAGTTCAAACATTCTTAAAACGCGACAAGGGTTTCAGATAATGATGTTAATGCTATTCAATTGAAGTTATTTAAAATGCGCAACTTTACGATGCCTACTTTGATTCATGGAAGAACTCAGTAGCCACCCGCCTCACCTTACGAAAATATTCATTAAATTACTTGAAAAAATCTGAATGACTGCATGAATACATCATCCCCCCCCCCCCTGAATTACTAAATATAAAATAATCATTCAACTGTCGAAGCTTCTAGCAATCAAGATGGTTTCTTTCGATAAGAGGAGGAAGAGATTACTATCACACGACGGGCATCTTCAATCGATTAGAACACGAGCTAATCGCTCATTGGAGTTTGTGCGATGAATTTATTTTTAGAGAACTATTCCTCTTATGAAAATATTTTACAGGCCATCCAGTTAACTGAGATTAATTTGGATTAGTTGGTCTATTAAATATTCTTTATGGTATAATAACAAAGTAGACAAAATTTCTGATTTGAAATGTTTCCCTTAAGATTATTTCAGAAGGTATCTTCCTAATGGTTTCTTTTTATTCTTCATATACGTATGCCTATTTAATTAGCTTATTTTTCCTACGACAATTTCAATTTTCTTTTCCTTCTATACCAACATGTCAAGTTCTCGACATTATGTTATCGCCCAACGAAGTCTCCTCATTCTGACTGTAAAGTGGGTTTTTTTCCCCTCCGACTTCAAAGCAAAATGAATGGTGGTGGTCTTATTTGTCCTTCCATGTTGTATACATTAGAATATTGACAGCAGTTTTTACCAGGGAGAAAAAACCCTAATGGTAATATAGAATTTTAAAGACACCAAGTACGTATGGACTGGCATTGCATACTATGGTGCTCCAGAAACGACCATAGCCATAAAAATGCGAATGTTGTAAAGTGAAATTCAGTGGTCATGATAAAAATTGAACGGAGATTCACTGTTGTCTTACGTAGTAGTTATTCACAGGTGACGTGATTTGACTCCGCGTTCCCCCCTCCGCACTCCCGTAATTCATTGGGTTTGGGGAGTGAAGTCATTTGCTAGAAGAAATGTTAAGATCGCAGATGCCCTTTCCACACACGTTAGCAGAACAATCACAGACATCTATGGAGGGTTCCGAATCCGCAGCCTTTAGGCTGTAACCACTCGGCCAACAAAGCAAAGCAGGCCTTACGTATTATACAAACTTTCTTATTATCGTTCGTTTATAACATTTCGATTTATTTCCTTTCTATTCTTCTGCTTTTTCCAAGAAACAGATGCACTGAAATCAACAACTAGATGATGCGACAAATTTTAATTAAAGATGGAAGATTATTCAGAAGTAAACCCATTTCACAAAATCCATTCTTTTATTGCTAAATTTTCTCAGCGAAGCTAAAAACGTCAAATATAGCTAAAGAAAGAAAGAAGAGAGAATGAGCTAAATCACAGAAAATGTCTCATATCCCAGCTGGTTTTGGCTGACTTGAAGGGTGCTTGACAGTTATGTGGCAGGGATCCCCACCAGCTCGTGCATCACTGTAGCAGACAGTAATCCTATTATAGAAACTTCCCGTCACGAACAAAATATCTCCGGAAAGAAGGGAGCGGCGATCTTCCCCAGCTGTGATTCAGACGGACGCACTTCACCGACTGTGCTTGAACAAGGTGAGTGATGCGGGAAGCTTAAACTGCTCTTGCTAGTCTTCACTTTTACTCTCAACCACTCACGACCCTGGAAGTTTGTAAATAAAGTTCCTGAAAGTTTCTTCATGCAACACGCATTTTCCAAACATCGCCACAGAAGCTATCAAAGGCATTAAACTGCCGTCTTATGAACTTAAACTTCTTAAGGATCTGGACGTCAAAATGATATCATCCTCCTAAGCATAAAAACTCGGCGCAATTTACCGTAGATCACGAAACATAGTTTCTACGTAAATTAGTAAATCTTCTAATAATATTAAAATGTTATGGTGCGCTTATTCACTCCCCACGTTGTCACCCAGATTTACTCACTCGAGTTCTTCCATTCGCTACACATTTATTAGACTGGCTGGTGATGTTCGTTCCAGTATGTTTGCATTGCGCATGCGCATTACAGATCTAAACTGTAAATCATTGGTGTGTATTTCCAAGTGACGCGTTTTAAACTAAAGCTATTGTTGCACAAAAGGAAACTGCTTCCAGAGACAATAAATAAATAAATAAATAACCCAGAAGATCCATTTCCATTTACTTCTTCCCAGCAGTTTCAAAATGCAAATTTACTTAAATATTACGAAAGCAACAGTGACCTCACAAGCACACCGCGAAAGAATATTCAAATATCGATTCGTTACTTTCTTGCTAATTATCGTCTCGCTCGATGTGATAAGTGGTGATTGAATTGAAGCTGTGGAACCTTCCCACGTGGGTTTGCTGTTTAGCATATCAGCGAGAAATGCTGATGTGCTCATTGATGAGAGTACGTCGACCAGAAGTGGCAAGAAAACAGCGGTCGACGCTGTATAGTGACTAATCAACCCTAGACACAGCAGCACCTCGGAGATGCGTGCCTGCGCTGTTCGTATGTCAGGGTAATTATTAGGAACGTTTGTGTGCACGTGCGTTCGTTCTCCGAAAGCAGTACGGGTATATATTTTCCGAGAAAACTCGAAGGCTTGCGTTGGACAAAGAGATGCAAACGAGGGTTAAAGTACAAGAAATAAATTTTAGAAAACGATCCGTTTTGGTTCCAGAAAGATGTCTTAAGTGATTATCACAAGGGTCTCTTATAAAACTTGGGATTTGTTATTTTGTTGCACCATTGCAGTTCTCACTAAGCATGCCCTCCTTCAATGATCCCCTTCGGCAGGAAAGAACTCTTGTAGTTCGTTATCAGCAAAATATATTTAAGTCCTTACTTTAGGCTTCTAGCATAGCTTAAGGGAATTAGCGAGAGAAGGGTAATTGATATTAGGTAATTATTACTAATTGATAGTTTAGTTAAACTGCAAGTATACTCACTACAACTAAAAAACCACCTAACTTTGACGACCATCAAAGAATGCCGACATTCAATCAACTTATAATTACCAAAATAACCACATGGTGTCAATTTTAAGAGGCTGTTTGATTACCAGAAAGTTAGGTTGATTAATATTATATTATTGCAAAAAAGTCATCTAACTGGATTTTAAGCCTGATACTTTGGTAGCACAGTGATGCTGTTCACATTGTATCTGCGAGTTCTTTTCCATAAGATAAATTATCGAAAATTTATCAAAGACGTCTCATCCCATAACACCCACCCACCCACACACACACAGAGAGAGAGAGAGAAATATACTTGCTACTTAGGTGCTGTTAGACAACACTGATGGATTACAGTCAAAGAAACTTACGGATATCTATTACTTCTTTTTCTATTAAACAAATTGCTTTTACATGTAAATATTTATGGCTATTTTGCCTATTTTCTTAAAGATATCCCTTGTATTACGTCACTGGCTTTTTTACTCCAATTTATTTAATACATTAATGGTATTTTTAAAGACGAATAATATGGAAGGAATACTTTTTTTACATATCTTTGTAGGATGCTCGAGATTATCTTTTTTTTTTTTGGAGCAGCATCAGAGCATAAAAATAATATAACTGAAGTTTAGATCTAAAGTTTAAACTATGGATGATGGACTATAACCATTTAGGGCTGCCACTTGGATAAATACATGAGGACTTTTTTTTTTCCAAAAGAAGGGGGCGAAAAAATATAGAGATGAAGATATGTGGGAACTAAAAATGCGGAAATTAAAGTATGCGAATTAGATACCGAAATATGCATATAGTAATTTAATAATAGCCTTGTATCAAGGTTGAACTAAAAAAATATTTTTCAGAAAAAGGAGAAAGATAAAATATAATAAAGATTAAAAGTGGGAGATACGGGGTGTGAGCCGTTTCGACTATGTGTCGTCTTCAAAGCTCGTGTCTACAGTGGAGGCTACGTCATGTCGACTTAGTGTTTTTGCGTAGCGTTTTACTTTACGAGTTTTGCTTCGGGTTTTATAGCTTTTATCTGTTTTTCAGAAATGAAAACAGTTTTTCCCATAGAAAAAAGATATACTACGTTCAAATAAGTATTGGGACTTCTCTATTTCAAACAAATCTTAATTGCCCCCAATCAATAGCATGGGGATCCTCTTTTGTTACTAAAAACTTCTTTCTACCTTTCGATGCATGCTCTCCAAGAGTGCGATATTTCAAACAAATATTTCACTATTGGTGACAGTGATCATGCGGTACTCATTTGTGAAGTAGCAAAGTTTATGACAGTTCTATTCAGAAAAGGTCACTTGTGAACTAAAAAGCAGGAAAAATTATATGACCAACTGGAGAGTATCCTGAGTTCAGTGGATGGATTGAATCTCGACAGCGCATAGAAAGAATTTAAAAATTCTTAAATCATGCAATATCAGAAGGTTCAAATAATAAAGAGGGCAGGATTCAAATGGATGTGTAATCTTAACAAACAAGAGATTCTTAAACGGATGATGTGGAAAGAATACCTTGTGCATAAGGATGATGTCCGTTATGAACATTATAAGCAACAGGCCAAAAGAGTCATAACTATTATGACTCTTTTGGTCATAAATATTTTACGAAAAGCAAGTCCGATTCTGAAAAGAAACTAGTCCTGCAAGCTAAAGAAAACCCAAAAGAATTCTATCCTTATACTGGAAGTAAAAAAAAACAAAGAATGAATATTAAAGACTAGCTGCTGAATTCACATGGTATGAGGGTGACAGATCCAGAAAAGGTTGTTCAACTAATGAGTACCCAGTTTGCTAAAAGCAATCATCCTGGTGTACGCAACATTCAGTACCTTGCTACGTCTTCACTGGATGAAGAAACTTAGGTGTACGAGGAAGAGGTATTAGAACTATTGCACAAACTGAATAAGAATTCATCAATAGGAACTGATGGGATATCAGCCCGGGTGCTAAACGAGTGTTCAGCTGAACTTGCTATTCCCTTGACCAGGCTATATAATTTGAGGGAAGATTACGTAGGAGTGGATAGAATGTAATCCGTTGCACAAGGGTGGTTCAAAGACCGATGTATCCAACTACCGACCAATCAGTATCTCAGGAGTGGCGGTGACGATTGTGGAAAAGTTGGTTACGGCTTACAATCGGAAATGGGTTGAGAGAGAATCTTTACTTTGCAATGAGCAACATAGATTTACTAACGGAAGTTCATGTTTCAGCAAATTGCTCACATTCTATAACAACGTTACTGTTGAACTAGACAAGGGGAAAGAAGGATCCACCAAGGCACTTTTGGATTTTGCAAAGACTTTTGACAGAATACAGCATGACAGACTGCTGCATAAATTGGAGAATGTGGGTTTGAATTATAGAATATTAGCGTGGATAAGAGGACGGCAGACTGACAGATATCAAAAGGTCGTGTGTTGGGGGGGGGAGGTGAATCTGCAGGATTCAATGTGACCTGTGGTGTACAAAAGGATCAGTACATTCAGTTCAATCTCTACATTAATGGCATTGGGGAGGATTTGACAGGCGACATACAGCTGTTTGTGGATGATGCAAAGATGGGTAGGATAATCAGGAATGCAGATGATATGCAGTACTTGCAGAATGATATGTATAGGCTGGAATGCACTTTGGTGATTATTCCAGAAGAAACTGATCAGAGTAGGGTTCTTGGAGTGTTGATATATAGGAAGCTGGAGTTCAAGGACCATGTAGCAAAGATCGCAAATACAATTCAAAAGATAATTGCAATGCTGGAACGAAGTTTGACATGTAAAGATAAGGATGCCATTTTACCCCTTTATAAGGCCTTGGGAAGATCTTGTTTGGACTATTGTTCACGTCTGGTTTCCATTGTGATTCTGATACAGTGGAGAGAGTGCCAAGGTGAGTATTGAAACTGATATCCGTTTGTGGAATACTGATTATGAAGATAGACTGAGAATTTGTAGACTGCAGACATTAGCAAACAGGCGAAAGAGGGGTGATATGATTGAGCTTACAAATTTATGGAAGGGTCATACAGGATTTCAACTGACGGAATTTTTTAATTTATTGATAGTGGTGAAATGACAAGAATACATCCTTGTAAGCTGAGAATGAATACCTCCAAGAAAGGGGGGTGGTGAGGGCTAGATTTTTCTCTTATAGAATAGTGCTTGATTGGAATAGATTGCCATTGGATGTTTTGTGTGCAAGTATCGCGAATAAATTCAAGAACAAGCTGATCCATATAGAATGTTGCCTCGATGAGTCCCTGACTTCCTGCAGGTCTCTATTAATTATAATAACAGCCTCGGCACTGTGATATGGGGCGTTGTCAGTTTTGAATGAGAGGGTGCCCAGAAAATTCACCGAAAAACATTTATGAAGAAAGATTACGAATATGTCGACTGATACAGACAATTTACTGAACGACAACTTATAGAATTAAACGAATAAACCATAAATCGAAAGGTAGTTCATCGAGCATCAGTTAAATTTTTTCTCAGTAATTGTGACGATTCTTCAAATTCAAAAGAAACTAAATTCAGAGTTAGATGAGCCCGTTTCACAACACTGTCGAATAATCAATTGCAAATTTTATTTGCACATTCTCTATCCTTAAAAGATCGAGGGGAGGGGGGGGGAGTTCTCTCTCGTTCATTCTGCTTTAAAGATGGTATAAAAGCTACGTAAAAGCACTTTGGATTACAATCAAGAATTTTATTCAAACAACTTTCATTCTTCCCAAAACCTCCTCCAAATTATCTCCATGGGTGTTCATAACCTCTGAAAATTTCATTTGCCCATCCCCGAGCCAGCAATAGTTATTAGTAATTCGAATATAAAGAAAACGCATCCTCAACCTGCCACGAGGAGTTCCAAGTCTCGTGGGTGGCAACTCGTAGAGCTTAAGCCAAGCATCGGTTATGAAGTCGTTCCAGATTTGATACAATTCATTAGCCTGTTTGTAGCATTTGACACGCATGACTGAATAATGTAAAAGCATTCTTATATAGCTTTCATGATATGAATATAAGCAGAACAGCATTACGACATTGCAAAAACATTTTATATTCTTAAGATGAATTAAATCAGGTGGGAAGAAAATATGAAAAACAGAACTTTACCCATGTTCTCTATAAAAAAATGTAGAACGCTGTAAGTTCTAGATTACAATAACTCAAGTTGTCAATCTCTTTTTTTTTTCTTTCAATTACTTGAAATCAGCAACGTCATTTTCTTCGGTTTTCCATGAGGTTTTCAGAATGCTGAACTCCTGAAATTAAATTGTAATCTACAGATAAATTCTACAAATAAATAAAACTATACAAAAATTCTGCTTTCCTGCAAGGAAGGGCTTACTAGTACCTCTTGTAATTTTTAAGGGGTCCGAGAAGAAGTGATAATTAAGATTAGATTATACATTTATAAAGTTACTCAAATGTTGAGCCAATTTTGATAATTAAAAATAGTGTTAACTCTTTTGGAGGCCCGCATTAAATGATGTTCTACTATAATGGAGGATGCAATTATGAAATAATTGCATCCGTTTCTAGCAATAAACAGGAAGCTTTCTCTTCCTTCATTATTTCCGAAACAGGTTTACGTACGCTCTGGTTTGGCAATCAGCTGTCTGACCTATTCTAACGTACAAGACTGGCATGCAGCGCTAAGATTCTTTCCAAAATAGGAAACACGTATATTAACTGAACAGTATCGCATTTAATTCCGAGAGTTTCGCTTCGTCTCATTAATAGCACAAATTATTACTGGTGAGGCTTCCTAAATCAAATTACTGCACGGAATTTTTCTGTTCGTACAGCGAATTATTTCGAGATAGAGACTGCAACTAATTTGAATCATTCGTTTGCTACATGAAGGAGTGGAATTGAGACGTGGAATCGCAAACACTGAGATATTTTACCCTAAAATTATCTCACTATCACATCTGATCAAGCGATCTTTGGAAGCCTTAAGAAAAGCGTTGTAATCCGTGTAGCGAATTCAAATTAATTTTTATTACACTTAACAGCTGATTAGATTCTTGTTAAGAGGACGGATCCCATCGTTGTAATCGTAACAGGATTCTATTATGTTAATGACCCAAATGGGGGGACAGGACCGTCTTAACACGCCTAAGACGAAAGTGGATCGTTCATATTTTAAGATTACGAAGGAACGAACTTTGTAATTTTTTTCCTACTTTGCTTCTTTCCAGTACTGATTTCCACGGAATAATTTATTTCTAAGCAACAATGCAACGGATAATAAATTATAAGAAAAAGAATTCATTTTAGGGGAAAATGTAATCCTATTATGACATCTCGAAATAAAGAAAGTTTTGATTCTCATTTTTTTTCTGGAATTTCGTTTTATTCCATGCAATGAATGACCTCCTACATCACAGATGGCGAACCTATGGCACGCGTGCCAAAGGTGGCACTCCCGAGAATTTTGCTGGCACGTCAACGATTTACAGGTGATATCCTTTCATACGCTTATAAATTATTCAACTTTTTTAATTATTACAATACGTATTAGAAGTTAAATTTTGTTTTACACCAGAGAGCAACTATGATGATTGATGAGGTATTAACAAAAGGTCGCGCGACCCAAAGGCAGCCTACAATTGTTGATTTGAAATACTAATTCTCTTCAACCGAATTCCATAACATGCGAAACTGTCGTCACAACATTCACTATATATTTCTTGGTTTTAACACATTCACGACGGCGTGACGTTTATCGTTCTGACGGAACTTCTCATTACAGCAGGGCTCAACTCACAAAATGTTTCAAGCCTTGGTTGAATTTTATTGCTGCTTGTTTGCGTTTGAGCTGGCACAGGAACTCACACATGCATTATGTGGTGTATATCAATTCGTGGTAGAATTTTATTCAAGTTAGCCTTTGTGATCAGTCATAATGACTTCGAGAATTTCAAATGCAATAAAACAAAGACTGATTCATGTAATTGAAAAATTGGACAAGAGTTTTTAGTTAGATACTGTGTTTCCGGTGCAACATATGGTTTTGCTTGAGTTTATACAGTGTAGTTTATGTGAGAGGGGACATGTGATTCATTAGGTTGCGCTGTTTTTATTCCAGCTGTCTGTAATTGCACCGTTTGTTCAGAAATATATTACACAGACTGCGAAATCCTCTGTAGCTTAAGCAGGGATACAATAAACTACTTGTTTTTCTTGCATCTCCAGTATAATGGCTGTTGGGGTGGGCGTGTTGTTTAATTATCTCCTCGGCGTGAACATGTTTAAATATTTTTCGTGTGCGAGGCATATGCAACACGTTTTAATGACTTTTTCGTAAAGTAAAATCAGGGGTACCCGTTATACGCGATGGCGAGTTATTTTCGAGTAAATATGGTAAGCGTAATGTGTGTTTTATGTAATAAATTACTAGTAAACAGTTCTTCGGCTCCAGCTAAACTTGGTAGGCACTCCGAAACGAAACACACTAATTACAAAGGAAAAGATATACATTTTTTTAAGAGGCGACGTGACTCGCTATAAAAATCTAAACTTCAAATGGCTACAATTGCTACAACTGAAAATGCAACAGAGGCGTCTTGTCGCGTGAGTTACCACATTACACATCATGGTGAAGCTCATAGAATTGGTGAGACGCTCATTAAGCCTTGTGTGAAAGATATTGTATCATGCATGCATGTTAAACGAGCAGGTTGCTAAAAAAAATATATGCAGTACAATTATCAAATGATAGTTTCACACCGCATCAAAGATCTTTCTGCTGACATAGAAAAAGAGCTAATTCTTCGACTTAGACTTTGTAGTGAATATTCCTTGCAAACAGATGAATCTACAGATGTGGCAGGACTCGCTGTATTACTAGTGTTTGTTCGTTACATATTTGATAAAAGTATTGAAGAAGATTTACTCATGTGCTAACATCTACAAGAAAACACTACCGGAGAAATATATTCAGCTGTATTAATAATTATATTACATAACAGGAAATCGGTTGGGAGAAGTGTATTGATATTTGTACAGATGGTGTTCAAGCAATGGTAGGAAAGATGAAGGGAATTGTAAAACGTATCCTGCAAGTAGCTACAAGAGCCACCAAAAGTCATTGTGTTTTGCATAGACAAGTGCTACCTACATATTAAAAAACTATTTTGGATGAAGCCGTTAAAATGATCAACTATGTAAAATCTCGACCACTTCAATCCAGATTATTTAAAATTTTGTTCGATGAAATGGGTAGTGCACATAACGCACTTTTATTACATACTGAAGTGAGATGGCTATCCAGAGGAAAAGCATTATTGAGGCTTTTTGAACTTCGTAGTGAGTTAATGGTCTTCTTGATGTCACATAATTTAGGACAGTATTTTATTGAATTATTAAGAAATTCTTCATGGTGTAAGTCTTGCGTATCTGGCAGATATTTTTACAAAGTGCAATGAAATTAACTTATCATTACAAGAAAAGAATACTACAATTTTTAATACAAGAGATAATATTGCATCTTTTGATAGGAAGTTGCAATTCTGGATTTCTACAGTTGAACAGAATAATTTTGATTGTTTTCCTGCCTTGCATTCTAAAGTAAATGAAGAAGTATCTAACGTAATTTTAGAACACTTGCATGATTTGCAATCAACCCTTTTGCAATATTTTCCAAAATCCAGTGAGGATAATTCCTGGGTTCTGAATCCATTTACAGTGACAGCTAAGCCAGCAGGCTTCAGCGCAAGTGACTATGAAAATCTAATTGACTTAATTAGTGACTCTGATTTAAAACAAAAATACAAGGAACTGTCAACAAATGATTTCTGGAAAAATTTAACAGAAGAGTACCCCAGCATGTCAAAACGAGCTATTCTTGTTTTACTTTCTTTTACAACGACATATTTATGCGAGGCAGGATTTTCATATTATACTGCAACCAAATCAAAGTCCAGGAACAGATTCGATGCTACACCAAATATGAGAATTCAACTTTCTAATATTGTGCCTGATATCAAACTAATTTGTAATTCAAAGACCCAAAAACATCAGAGTCATTAAGAACTTAATTTGCAATATATATTTGTATTACTATTTTTGTGTTTTGTTTTTACTAATTAATATTTGAAAATAAATGATTGTTTTTTCTTAACGCTTAGATTTAACCTACAAAATTTAACCTACAAAACCAGCACACAGGAGAAAAAGTCTGCATTCGCTCGTAAGTACTTATAATAATATTATAAATTTTCGGTGATCAGAATGGGATATGTCAATGAAAATCAGCACAAATTAATTTAATGATGGGTTAATTGATGTTTAATTAATTAGCAGTCATTAATAATTAATCAGCAATCATTAATTAACACTAAAATAAGCTAAATTACCAATTATTTATTAATTAATAAATTACAAAATAACCAAGGTGTTCCGTGAACATTTCAGGATTTGTGAAGTGTTCCTTCGTAGAAAAAGTTTGAGAAACCCTGGTTTAGGGTGTTATAAATATTATAAATAAAATAAAATATTATTTATAAAATTATAAATAAATAAATTTATAATATATAAATTTAATTTTATATTAAAATTATCTATTAATTTAACCCTATTAAAAACTGCCCGGCAGTTTTTAATAGGGGAAAAATCGATCGGTAAATTTTTGGCACCCGCACATAAAAAGGTTCGCCACCACTGTCCTACATGATGCGTCACAGCTTTTTTTTTTTTTTTCGCACTAACACCTTTAAACTACTATTTCAAGTTTCATTTTTAACAGGAGTAAGCTAAAGTGATATTATATGACGAGGATTATCTCAGATTCCTACGCGCATGCGTTTTATCCCTGTAATATTTATGATAAATCCGCGCTAGATTGTTCGGTAGAACGTACAGCATGACGGTTCGCCTACGAGTTACACTCCCTCATCATCTTAGAAGACGGTGAGCTTAATCGTGGTCGTATTGTCTTAATTAAGTCTTAACAACACTTAATCGTGGTCAAGTGACAATACGACCACCTTAACAACACTTGCGACAGTCGACGTTTCACTACTACTTACGCACCCTTGATGGGTTTCTGTTCTTTCGCCCTTCATGAATTCTATGCTAACCAGGCTGTCGAATGGATCTACATTATACGCAATGAGTAGTGGTGTCTTTATGAACGCACTAAGACTGAAGAGCAAAATTTAAAACTTTATAAGGTTCAAAACAGCCCCAAGGATTGGAATTACAATACATTCGCCAAGAGAGTTTCATGCCGAATGTATTGTATAAAAAACTATAAAAGTATCGGCGAATACTAGTGAGCTAATGCACTTAGTCCTAGGACGTAGTACAAACACGCGCAACTGGTTGCAAAGGTGGATAAAGTTCTGATCGCTATTCTTGGTATTTTCCATAATGTAAAAACACATTTCCTAGGAAATGTATGCTGTTATTACATTATGGTGGGAGGTCACAACCCAGACCGGTTTCAGCCTTTTTTGAGGCTTCATCAGTGAGTAGCTTTGCAATGAGTTGCCCGTGTTTGTACTACGTTCTAGGACTACTTGCATTAGCTCACGCTAGTATTCGCCGATACTTTTATATTTTTTTATACTATGCATTCGGCATGAAACTCTCTGATTCCAATCCTTGAGTTTCTTATTCGGTTTTAAAACAATGTGGGATCTAATATCCCCCTTAATTTAATTAATGTTTATATCGCCGAAATGAAGACTGTTGGCTCTTTATCTTTATATATTAAAAAGAGCATTCAAATTCAAAGATAACGAATAGAAGAGACCATAGATAAGTTTACAAGAAATGCTCAGAAACAAACTCGTTCTTTAGATAGTGTAAATTGTTTCCGAAAACTCATTAAAGTTGAAATGAGAAAAGTCAGTCTGCTTGGGCTTCTCTTTCACTAACCTCATTTTTCAAAGGAATATAAAAGTGTCTCGTTAACACTAAAATAAATAAAATTAAATAAGGTAAGCTTGAGATACCAAGATGAAATAAAGCACACTGTCCCCTAACACAAAAATATCTACAAAGATAACTGTACAACAAAACACCTTCGCCTGAAGGCATCTTTATAAAATCATCGGCTATTTATGGCTTCTTACCTCAAATATTGGCGGCAACCAACGAATTCTCGCCACCTTCATAAAGGCATGTCTTTCTACAAACACCGCAGTTCAGTTCCTAAGAGGTCTACGTATACCTAGGACAACGAAAGCTCTAAACGGCTGTCTAGTGAGGATAGTCAAAACACCACGAGCGCTGATGAATGAAAAACAAAAGATGTTATGAAATTGTATACTTTAATGTAAGGGCAAATCACTTTGCGTTTTAACAGTACAAAAGAACAAACACACTATTATCTGAAACTATGTAAACGTCAACAACCAATTGCCACAATCATAACAGTTAGTATAAATAGTTGGCTAATCTTTATGATGAAGTTGTTCAAACTGATAAAAGGATTACGTTCAGTTCACTATTTTCATAACTCTCGAAGGGGCGAATAGGTTTTGCTTTATAGAAAAGAAAATGATCAAGAACCGAGTTATAAGGACTTGCAATGACCTACCAAAACTCGCAGTGAACTGCCAGAAGAACTCTCTTCTGGAACTTCGTTGCAAAAGCAGAAGAAAGATTACGGGAATGGCAGCTTAGGTAGAAAATTGAATGCAGATAAATGTTCTAATAGTTCAGAAAGGCCAGCAGTTGCTTATGTCTATGGAGATTATCATCACATTAAAAGCTGCTTTCACAGTGACAATCTTTTCTCTAAACCGAAAATACGATTAATTTAGTCATTCACCCCTGCACGTACTCCATCGCCTGGGCGTTTGGCAAAACAGATGATAGCAACGCTCTCTTCACGTACTCTTTTGTCCGCAATTGTTTTATACGCTATTCCCTGTCACCTTCTTTTAAAACACACTATGTATATCTAATAAGAAATTTAAAAAAAAATCTTGAAATAAACGCATTTCCAACTTGTAAAAAAAAAAAAAAATTATGAACAGAGAATTACGTATATACTGTACTTTTTTTTCTCTAAGAATTGTATTACATTTTAGAGCAATTTATCAATGCTTTATGAACCAACACCCGGACACGTTTCAGAGTTGTCTGCATTTAAACACGGAAATGCTTAGCTACCACTAGCTAAGCATTTCCGTGGCAATTACTTACCACAGCAATTACTGAATCACATTTTCGACGATGCTCTCTGATTGAAATAATCTGCGTTCGCATCCCATCCCATCCAGATTACGAAGGACTATTGTAAGTGTTTCATCTGAAGGTGTTACCAGTTTCCCCATGGAGGAAGGGGGGGAGAGGTTTCTTGAAGGGGAAATCAACTTCTTTTGAGACATGTGTTCCTGTTTGCAGAAATGAAATCTCCGAATTTCTTTTAAGAAAGTCGAAGTTTACATCCATCAAAAGTTGCAAACCCGATATAAGATTGTCCTCTGAGAAGAAATCAATTACACAAGTGAATCCAGGATCGTAACACACCGTCTTTCGTAAGCCTACTTACAGCCGATCAGGTATCGAAATCTTTTTTTCTTTATTTTGATAGACTGCTTGGTTAGAATATGGTCCCCTGGATTGCTGACATCCAAATGAAATATTGTCAGCAGGCCCAGAACAGAGCTGTGAAGCAGAGTTTGGTAAAATAATCTGACATCATCGCAGGAAAACAGATAGCCTGCATTTCAGTTTTTCAACGATAAAGATGAGTTTTCCCTTCATGCATTCATCTTCATACCTCCAAGCCTTTATACTCATAAAGTGAATTTAAACAGTCAAAAAATATTTCTGAAGTTGTTCTTTATGTTGGTTGAGCTTTTTTTCCCCCTACGTCAGTGTGTTATGTTTGCTAAGAGCAGCCACCACCAAAATGCATTTCAGAAAGAAAACTGAAACCAAACTTTGCCTGCTTTGTTCATTCGAACATTCCAAATGCTCGCTATCGTGTGGTGACAAAAGGCACGGAGTTTTTTTTTTAATTCGAAGTGATGTAATGTTTTACTTCTCTACTGGAGTAGAAATAATCAATGATTAAGTGACGGGAAAACAAAGTTTCTTTTTCAGTAACTGCAGAATAGGATCTGGCTGTGGAACTTGATTTATTAATTGGAAATGTTTTTCTCTTAAAAGTAGGACACGCAGAAAATCCAACAAAAATAAGGAACTAATAATTTCCTAATGAATATGGTTTTAGTTTATAAAAATAAGGTGGTTTAGATATTTTTCTAGCAATGTAAAAATACTCCATTACTAAAATATCATTTATTTACTTATTTTATTTATTTATTTATTTACTTGTTGCGGTTGAAATTCTCTTGAGGGGTATTGCGGTTCCCTTACTCAGATTACTGCTGAAAACAGCAACTCATTCGCTTACTTTTTAAAACATTTTCAAAAATTTTCTGTTATTGTATGTATACAAAAAATTTATGAAAATGTTTTAAAAGCTAAGCGAATGAGTTCCTGTTAAAAGGAAATAAACGACAAAATAAGCAATAGTTTTTTTTTTCTTTCCAAATTTCCAATCTTGGTCTAAAAAAATCGTTTCTTTCCTTCCCTGATAAGAGTGGGCGTTTCCCTATCTGGAAATGGTGAATCTTTCACGTTCACCTTTCCTCGGAGGTGAGTGCGTTCCTCTGGTGTCGAGTAGTTAAGAAGAAATCTCTAACGAGTAATTATTTGGGGGAAACGATCTGTGTATTGTAGAAGTTAGAAACCGAATCTCTTCTGGAGTAAAAGCTTTATTTTCCTGCCAACGTCATGATGGGGGAAAATACCAAGAAAGTCTTCCTCTAGTCGATGACTGGAATCGAACCCAAAATGTTCTTCGTCTAAGTCTAGAGCCACGAGTGGTAACGCTCGAGGATATTCGAGCACATACCTTTTTATGATCATCCTAGATGATAAAATATCTTTGGGATCCGAATATAGCCTCCAGTCATCCCCTCCCATTACACAGGAATGGGGATGAGCATAGCTGCAGAGGGGAATATCTGATAAACAAATTCTTTTTATGTACGAGTAGGGAGGTCACGCATGTGCAGTCTGTTCTCTTCAGATATAAACTCCCCTAAGCAATTATGTATAGCCAAGGTTTCATTTACAAAACAAATTAAATGTTATTTATCTTTGGTGGTTTCTTAATCGCTAACTTAATCCTGTTACAAATATATTACTTTTATTGCGTTTCAACGAACCCCCTGAGGAAGCAAATTTCTTTGTCTCTACGATGTTTTTCTCATCACCGAAAGATGTTTCCTGATTAGTAAGCCGCTATTTTTTTTCTTTCCATTGCCGGTAAGAATCGAAATGAGACAAAGGATTTAAAATGGGATGGACTCCAATTAACATCACGATAAAACGGAATTATTCACTTAGTGAAGAACGTAACTCAGTCGAAGAAAGGCGATATCCATTTAAACTAATTCGCTCAATTAGGATAATTAAACGAAGCGGTTTCATGCCTTCAATCTCAACAATGAAGAATTCTTCCAGCAAATTAAAGGATGAAAGGAACAACTTCAATACTACCCGTTCATCTGATTAAATTTAATTCTACTTTGTTTCGTCGGAATATTTAATGCTGATTTCTGTGGTAATTGCAAGCAACTCGTTCTTGGTAATTCTCTTACTGAAAAGGACGAACTTTTTTTTTTTCATTTCAAAAATAATTGAAGTTGCACTTTTCTCTGTACTTTCTTCTTTCAAATAAACATATTACAAAAAAAAAAAAAGAAATAAACATGTTACAAAGAATTTGCGCAAATCCTCCATTTAAATGCAAAATCTGAACAATAAAGAAATTATTACAGACACAAGGGCAGCATTCAATTCCTGTATTTTCTTCGCTTTCTGTTGTTAAAAAAATAATTTCATTTATAAATAAATCAATTCTAATCTCAGAATTCGAAAACAAATGTAATTTTTTTTTTTCAGGAAATCTTATTACAATACATACTCAGAAGATTGTGTTCTGTAATATATTAAGAGCCTCCGTTGCTCAGTCGGTATAGACCAAGGGTGTTCAACCCGTCGATCGACCGGGGAGAGATTTTTGGTAGATTTCTTGTGTATTCCTCCTTACTTACAAATTTAATTAAAAGTGAAAACATAATATTTTATTTATCATTATTTTGTATTATTTTTAATTCGCTTTAAGTGTATTGCTGTTGTTTATTTATTTTTCGTTAAAATTGTCACGGCAGTAATTTTCTGATAAGTCCGGGTAAATGAATTAATTTGGATCAGTGGAAGTCAAACAGCGAATCGAGTGAATACGATTATAAGCAAAGTGTAAAAACTCGATTGTAGCTTAAATATTCCAAAGCACTTTACATCGATTTTTTTACTTTGGTTAAGTCCCATGTGAATATTGTGAAAAAATAAGCTTTGTTTGTCTCGGTATAGTTTGTATTAGATGTTTTTGTGAAAAACTCTTTTGAAGCTAACTGTATATACTGCTTTAATAAGAATATGTTAGAGTGTTAAAAACAAAGGCAATGTTTATATCGCCGAAGCTGTACATGGCGGCATTAGAAAGATTGTTATTGAAGTCAGTCAGAAAGAGTTCAAACAACTTTCCGATGGCCGGCAACTTACAATCAAAAGAAAGTGGAGGAGAATAAAAGGCGTGCCGAACTTGAAACTTAAGATGAAAGACTCATACCGATTCTTTGAGGGTTGCCAAACTTCATGCGAGGTCTCAGAGGAGGCCTAATAAAAAGGGACTGAAGCAAGTAGAAGGGGTCCTGGTTCCAGAATTGCTGTCAGAGAGGAGGCCTCCCGGTCCAAAGTCACCGTCGGAGAGAGACCGCCCGGATCCACGCTGCTTGAGAGAGGAGTTTCCCGCTTCCAGAAAGAAGCTTCTCGGTTCGGGACGTCGCCAGAGAGAGACCATCTCTAGGCCGCAGACAAGGTTTCAAATTGCTGAAACGAAGAGTTCCAATTGCCGGAGAAAAGTTTCCAGGCCAGGTTAATGTCAGACATTCACTATTACGTTGGGTTTTCATTACAATTTGATGAATCAAACGACTTCATTGATATTAATCAGTTAATGGTATTTATTCGCATGGTATTTCAAGATTATTCAAGTAAAGAACTTTTGAAAATTATACCATTATTGGGAAGGACTAGGGGAGAAGACATTTTTTCGGAATTTGATGAGTTTGTGAAACAAAACAAACTTCCGCTTTTTAAACTTGTGTCTATTGCTACTGATGGCGCTCCTGCAATGATGGGTAATAATCAAGCTTCATTTTATTATGTAAAAACGATGACAAATATCCAGTTTTTTTTAACGTATCACTGTATTATATACCAACAAGTACTGTGTAGTAAAAAGATTAAACACAAAAGATGTTTTGGATATTACATTTAAAATTGTAAATTCTGTTCGAGGAAAAGCCCTGCAACGGCGGTTATTTAAATTACAGGCAGATGATGATGATAGGGAACTTCTGTTGTACAACAATGTTCGCTGGCTCAGCAGAAGTCACTTTTTAGAAAGATTTCTTGTGTTAATTAACGATATAAAATTTTTCTTGACGAAAACGGAGATATTTATCCACAATTGAGTGATAAAAGATGGTTGTTATACTTATCATTTTTAGCAGATTTCTGTACGAAATTAAGCAATTTAAATTTAGAGTTACAAGGTAGAGATAAAAATTTAATTGAGATGTTAAGTTCAATAAAAACTTTCCAACAATACTTTCTTTTATTAAACAAAAATATAAATGACCACGAATTTAGGCATCTCCCATGTTTATTAAACTTTTTTTTTTTTAACAAAATCAAGAAATGCTTGGATATTATTTAAAAGAATTTATTCGTGAAATAGAATTAGTTGAGGAAAAATTAATTCAAGATTTAAAGATTTTAATATAAAACTGAAATGATTGTATTTTTTATCAATAATCCATTTCAAGAAAACTTGAACATCACAGAAATTTAAAATAAAATTAGTGGGCTGATTATAAACCAAGCTGAAGTAGAACTTGAGATAATCAACATTCAGAATAGTTTACATTTAAAATCAATAAACAATGAAGTCATTTGGAAGTCTGCACATGAAAAATTCCCAATATTAACTGATATTGCACGAAAAATTCTGTCGTGTTTCGGATCGACGTACTTGTCAGAATCCGCTTTTTCAAATATGACCTCATAAAAGATCAATAATCATCTGGATGATTGTCTGTGATTGGCTACCTCTTCATATCAATTTGATATGAAGTTGATAGGTCCAAACAATACCGAATTTCGCATTAACTTTTTTTTTTTAATCAACCGGCATTTCCTGTAACTTGTGAGTTTGTAATCAATCTGTTGTTTTTTTCTAACTTTGGTTTTTTAAAATAGAGAAATAAATATTTTATTTCAATATATTTGGGTTTTTTTGTTGTATTAAAATAATTAAAGTGATAAATAAATTTTTAAATACACAAAAAAGTTTTTAGTTGTGTATTTTTTTTTTTTTTTTTAGTTGTTTATTTGTGCGTAATGAGATATCAGGTTGGGGGAACGTGATCTATATAAGAGAGTAGATCGACGAATAACTTTTTATAGAAAAGTAGCTCGCGTAGTAAAAAAGGTTGAACTGGTATAGACGAAGTCCTTTGGTCAGAAAGACCTCGGTTCGATTCCAGTCCGTACGTGAGGAACCTTTATCTGGTCTCTTTCGACGAAAGGTGAGTCAGCCGGTCTCATACGGAGGAAGTGGTTTTCTTCACTGCACACTCGGGTTTTTCGTCCCATAGAACAGGAAAATCGGCAACACGGTCAGGAATACCTAAGACCAAGCCATAGGCCTGATTCGTCAGCTCTTCCGGTCCCGATCCCGGATAAAAATTAGGGGAAATTGAGATGGTGCCGTAATTCCCTATAAAAAGGGCCTCACGGCCGTTGTATCATCATCGTACGCTAATAAATAATCCGTAGGATATCGATTTCGAATGCCTACACAGTAAACATTCTAAGCGTAAATTAAGATAGGATAAGAATATATTAAATAAAAAAAAGTTTGCCAACTCCAACTGAGAGGTTAACTTATCCTCACCGTGAGAACAAAAAACCTTAAGAATTGTTTCTTCTGCACTAAAAAATAAAGGGCATAGCACTTTGTTGAAAAAAGTTTTTAACTTGGTTTTTCGAAAAAGCTTTTCACCAGGTGAAAAGCTTCAACAATTATCTCCCTCTAATCCAGAGTATTTTAATAATAAGGTGTGACACCTTTTGACAACCCGATATAGGAAAATATGACTTTTGCATTACTTCAACCTTGGTATCTGACCTCCGAGTCTAGCTCCCACTGATGAGACCTCAATGAAGATCGAAACCGGTCAGGGTAGTGACCTTTCCCATAATGCATAGCATTATACATGTCTGTCCACAAGGAGATGTGGCTTTGCATTATGGGATACTAAGGCAAGTGATGTGAAGTCATACCGCCTTTACCACCAGTTGCCTAAGTCCTGAAAGATATTTCAGGCGCAAACTTGTTTGCTTACACTTGGACAAAGGATTAAACGAAATTTATAATTGCTTGGTATCTTTAATTTGGGATACAACGTTTTTAAGAAATGTTCCCCCCCCCCTAACCGGTCAAATAATATCTTTACAATCGAAAGGTGCGTAAATCTTAAAATCTTATTCCATTTGAATGGCTCGAAGGTAATGTTGACAAAGATTATGATTGATCTTTACACCGAGCAGGATAATGCATGCATGCTAGCAGGACCGTCGCCAGATCAGATCGCGCCCTCAGGCAAAAAATTAAATATCGCCCCTGATGGATTATGAGACAAAAATATAAGAAAATCTCCAATTTCTATTTTGTTGTTATTACAAGAGAAACATTAATGCGAAACGATTACATAATAATATTAATTAAATGTTTGCTCTACGGGAATATCGCACAATAAAACTGTTCATAAGCTCTTCTAAATTTCAATTATAAGCTATGTCCGCCTCTATCGATATAGTTGCTACATCAAGCAATCTTTTTTGGGTCATTGCTGTTCGCAATTTTTAATCAGTTTAAGCTTGGAAAAACTTTTTTCCGCACTTGCTACGCTAACAGGAATTTTTACAGTAGCGACGGCGCCTACCGCAATATAGCTGAACGAGTGCCCATATTAAGCCGCACCGTGAGGCAGGCTGCCTCTATGCTAGATAGCAACATCATAAGAAGTAAGTCATTAAACGTGTTATTTTACTATTTATCTTTCGCACGATTTGCGCAACTGCGGCAGAAATATTCTCAATCTAACTGTTTTTATTCATATAAAAGAATCTTCTTCTTCGCGTTATTCCTGCTTCCTATGCAGGGTCCGCGTGTTACTTAGATGCGACTACTTGTTAGTACTACTCCCAACCGACCCGTCGCCTGGTCTGCCTCTGGGGAGGGGGGTATATTTTTGACTGTAGAGGCGTATGTTCACGGGGCTGGTTTGACTGTTTGCGGGATGAAAAACGCCAGATAAACTGGCGGAAAAAACCTACTGACCGCGCCCAAGACCGGCTAACTTGGCTATGCCTGAGGAAGATCCTCAAATTCTTCACGTCTACAACGGGAATCGAACCTGGGACACTCCTTCCCCAGATATATGGTTGCGAAGCGCAAAGCCACTAGGCTAACCGCGCGGTATTCATATAAAAGAATAAAGAATTTAAATGATTATCTCTAGAACAGGATTTCCGCTGTATATTATACTTGGGGCGATGTTAGGTGTACCGGGGATTACGTAACTAATGTTCAATGGATTTTCGGGGATGCAGTTATATATATGAAAGCGATATCAAAACGATATCAGAGAAACCTCTGTGGCATCAAATCAGCTTTAAACATCTAGTTTGAGTTTTTACGACACACTCCCAAGGACACTGCAAACTCCGTAATGCTAAATGAAATATCCGACTACGTTAGAATCCTCAAAAATTTTGGGATTCCCTGTGATCTCCATTACAAACACGAATCCTGGAGGCTGCTTCAGCTGACGGGTACTCAAATGCTGTTGACCAGCTTAGAATGATAAGCATTTAATGGCCTCTACATTCAGATGGCTGGAAAAAAAAAAAAAAAAAAAAGATGCCATCCTGATACGAGTTTAACTTTGAAGGATTTCCCATTTCGTACTTAAATGTACAATTCGGCAATCTGTTCAATATGTGCCAAGAGTTATTTCATTATATTTTGCTTCAAATTAAAAACCAATAATGAAATCAAATGAAAAGAGGGAAGCTTTCCGATTTCTTTATAAGCTTTATAAGTAGTTTTTGCAATTTTTTTATAGTTTAAAATAGATGAAGGGAACAGTAAACGAACCATTTGTTAACAACCTGGTCAAACCTAGAATGCAAATAAGCGTTTTGTTACTCTCCGCTATAATTTATTTACTGATAATTTTCTTCCACTCCTAATCATCTGTTTACCCAGTAGAAACACTACGAAAGTATTCAACACGTAGTTCCCTTCAAAAAGGAGCCCCTGCTGTAATTCAATTACAGCAGGCCATTCACACTTTTACAGATTTCGATCTGAAATATTGTTTATTGGAGCCAAAAATGAAAGTGGACCGGAGAGATATTTCCTAGTGTCGGAAGAGGGTAAGAATACCGAACACAAAAGATATCAACTCCGACTATAACACTGAGAGCTCTTTCCAAAGGATGTAAACCAACACAACACGCTACTAACGTGTACATTAAAGCTGTAAGGCCACCCACTGATAATTATTAACGTATTCTGTTCCCTTTTATGACTTCCGGAAGAAACGTAATAACTTCAGTCGACTGATGAAGGTATACAGAAGCAACCAATTATCGTCTCTCTTTTATTACTGGGGAGGGATCGCTGTTTTGTGTCATTTCCAGCGTTGTAATACTGACGTATTAAAATAAATGAGTGGCGCCGCAAGTTATCGATCTGCTCCTAATTTGCACAATCGATCCAAATTAGGGTCATTAAAAATAAAAATAGCAAAATCTTAAAAAGTTTCTGTATAAAGGGAAAACTACAAGTTAATATAAAAAATATAAAAAAATAATAATAAAAAAAAAACACGAACCCTAATGCGTAATTGGTCGAGTTGAGCAATCATTCGTTTATATGATAAAACAAGTAAATTTCTTACGTTGGGAAAAGAAAACGAAAAAAGGAAACCGCCATTTATGAATCGCAAAGCACAGTTCTATAAAAGAGAGAGAGTTGTCGCTATTGAATTCAGTCTCATAAAACGCACAGATCGGGAGGGGGGGGGTTAATATTGTCTTAGCTACCTAAGTTTTTTGTTAATTATTGCAAGCAGTCCTACGCAGCACACAAAAATAAATAAATATAAAACTAATTCTGAAAATATATTAAAAATAAACTAACTGTGAAAATAACATTAATAACAATCAACAATATTAAAAAATGGTTTCACTTCCACCATTAAATGTTACATCTAAAACGATTTAATTAACAGATCCCCAATACTAGATTTCATCAAGCCAGACGAACGAATTATCTTGCTAAAAGAATATTAAATGTAACCAAAAAATCGTTTTCACTCATCAGCTTCGTAATGGCTTTGCAACGAACACTATGCTTATTCATCTATGCTTATCACGCTGAAGCTTATTCATCCTACAAAGTAGTCACCGCAACAAGCTCTCGGTTGATTACACACGATGAGGGCCGAAAATATTTAAAAGTGAAGTTCTGATTATCGAAATGTGAATTTGGTTTAGCACTTCTATCATCTATGTAATATCCTTAATTAGTGAATTCTATCGCTTGGGTAAAAATTCGATCAGGGTGTCACACGTTACGTGTTTTTATTACTTCTCGACTCGCTGTTAAGTTTATGTACTCTGCACAATTTTGTTATTGCCATTTTTTCTGCAAATGGCCGATGTAAACAAACCTGGGATGATTTCACTAAAATCCTTCCCTCCTTCAAGGTTACCGGGATAAGTATCAAACATTAATGGCGTGATTAGGTATCCAATATCGTATTATATTGGTGGGATTATGCTAGAAGAAACTAATGAGGCTAAAGATATTGGAGTGTTAGTAGATAGAAAGTGGAAGTTCAGGGGGCCATGTGGCAAACATTGCAAATACAACTCAAAATATAATTACAATGCTGAAAAGAACGTTCACATGTAAAGATAAGATGTTATTTTGCCTCTTTACAAGGCCTTGATAAGACCTCACTTGGACTATTGTGCGCAGGTCTGGTCTCCTGGTTTCCGTTGTGATTCTGATATATTGGAGAGAGTACAAGGGAGAGTGTTAAAAATAATATCAGGATTGTGGAATTACGATCATGAAGACAGATTGAGAATTTCTAGACTGCAGACACTAGCAAACAGGAGAAAGAGGGGTGACATGATCGAGACTTACACACTTCTGAAAGGGTCATATAGGATTTCAATTGATGGAATTTTTCAATTTATGGAGGATGGGGAAAGGACATCCTTGTGAGATAAGAATGAATGCCGCTAAGAAAGGAGGGGGTGAGTGAGTGGTTGATTTTTTCTAATAGGGTGGTGCGTGATCGAAATGGATTGCAATTGGATGTTGTGAGTACAGTGAATGAATTCAAAAATAAGTATGATAACTGGTGTGTGTGTGTGTGTGTGTGTGTGTGTGTGTGTGTGTGTGTGTGTGTGTAGTATGTGACCTCTCTCAATGTGTCTCCCTGACAGCCTGGAGGTCTTTCTTAATAATAATAATAATAATAATAAAGACGCTTAACGACTTTTGCGAAATGAAACTAAAAAAATGTTTTGTTCGATTTCTGCTTGTCATTTAGATTAATTATCTTTCACTTGATCTGCATGACGCATGTTATGACAAGCGTCATGCAGATCAAGTGTTTGTGTAAAATGCCATTTTAAGTAAAATACTGGGGAATATTTAATGACTAGATTACAATTAAAGTAAAAACATGAGGTTCATCTGCATTCATTTAAACACAAAACACGCTTTTCGTTTACTAAATAATTCCATTTTCATTACCTATCTGATTCCCGTGTAGCAATTTTAAACGCAATTTACTGTCTTAACCGTTGCCTACCACTTTAACTTTAAATTGAAATATCCTTCAGAAGCCATTTGTTTAAGCAGTTTCGTTAATCTGCATTTTCTTCCTGCCATAACTGTGCTTAAAAAAATGGGAGATTGTTGACCTAAAAGAAGATTCATGCGCAGTTCTCAGTCTCTGGCCATACAGCTAAATAAGTATTAGTAGCATGTCAGATTAATAAGTGGAGCATAGTATATAATTTGTCCACATGTTCATCGCATGAATCGTAAATACCATTTCTGTTCATCACAGACTGATACTTACTAAAAGCAACTTGCTTACTGCTGCTTATTACTAAATCGGTCGTGTCACAGCCTTTCTAAATCACAGATGGGGTTGACTCTTTCCCAGTGGAACTTCCATTCTCTCGAATTAACAATCACAAGACACACCCCTTTTTGCAAGAAGTGAAACCCTTCCACATTTATCATTTGAAATCTTTATGAAAATTTGCTGAGCGATTCTAATAGTTGTTGCATTCTACTTGCGATTTCTTCACGCGAGTTTAAAAAGGCATCGAAAGGTATAAGTTGCAAAAACTGCACTTTCACTGAATGGAATTAAATAAAATTTTAGTTTAAAATTTTTTAAATCTCATTAAAGTCAAATTTTAATTTGACTTTAATGAGAATGTATTTTCCGATTGAAACGAAACACCAGATGGATTGCCAAATTTCCTTAAGGATCTCAGATAACGACTTGTAAATTTCATCAAGGGAATCTAAGAAAAACATGCTTATGGAAAGACAAAAAATCTAATAGGTCCACCAAAATTTTCAAAGCACATAAAAATTGAAATACAACAATAGAACATTTTTTCCAAAGAGAAAACATTGGGGGAAGGTAATGACTATAACTACATTATTTGACTATTAACATACGAGCTTTTAACTGAAAATGAAGGAGTCCGTCTAACAACTTTCAACGCTTCTTTTTGAATAAAGCATAAGACACATCGGTAATTTCGTGCAAGTAAATATTTCATGTTTCGTCAGTTCTTATTCTATAGACAGAATTCCCGATTAAAGAAGGTGTTGAATCAGTTGAGTTTTCTTAACCTATAATCCTAGGGAAAACTTTTACAAAAAAGAGAGATTACATCTGGTCATCCCTGTTCTTTTATCCGCCGGTTGGTTTCCAGTTTAAATGGAGTGCAAATACTGATCTTTCAAACAAAGCTGTTCTACCAAATGCCACTCTTCCACCTGGAAACAATGGGATTCCGAACAGATTTCTGATGGTTCCGTTAAACTCGAACACCAAATTTTCTTCTTTTAGACGGAATTTAATCTGCAGAGTATTACCACAGGATCACATCTTCATTGTTATGCAAAAGTCGTTCAAGAAGTTAATCAGACGCGAATTTATTCAGTAGAAAACAATATTGAATTGGGGACTTGCCGCACTAGTAATTAGCACTGGTACCGAAGGTCACGAGGCCTACTTCGATAAGGTTTACGAAAGAGATTACTGTAGCAAAGTTAAATATGAGTTAATTACTTCTTATTTATACACTTATAAAAATTATAAAAACAAGGGCAACAAAAATGTCGATGAGTAACCGTTAAATTTTACTGCTGTAAATCATTATTCTATCTGTCTGTCTGTCTTAGGTTTTATTTTTCTTAAAAAATATGGAAGCGATCTAGAGAATTGCAAAAAGGTTTCTCTGCTTATTTGACATCTCCCATGAAGTTTCAACGATATCAGGTTTCTATTGCGCTGTAATTGTTACTTCATAATAGTCATAGTCTCAGAAGACGAGTCTCATTAGATCGCAGCTGCTCTTCTAACACTCAGACCAGTACCAATACCTGAATGGTTCGGCGTGGGAAGCAGCGGACGCATAGTGTCAATGGCTGCCTTGATGCTTCCGTTCTAATGGCCTCATCGCCAGAGCGATCGCGCCGTAACAGTATACGAAAGCAATTCCAGCTAGGGAGTCCTTTCAAAGGGCGAGGCACGAACGGTGCAGTGGCTAGTCGAGATTCTGACTTTCAGTTCAGTCATCATCCCGCATTAAGAACCTAAAGCTGTTCAGGTCTTAATGTGTTGTGGTACATGAACCTAGAGGCGTTCAGTACATGCATTAGCCACACTCGCTATTACTTATTTTTAATTCTACAGACCTGAATTATTAAGATTATTGCTAGATTTTTGTAGCCTTGCTAACGCCACAGGGCCAGCCATGGATTCCACAGTCGAACTTTGCACGTTCATCTGATATTCGCGAGTTTAGCCTGAATCCTACTAATCTACCTACACTAAACCTACCTGAAAATCTCCCCCAGTTTTACCCCCACTTCTGTGCCTACACGAGAGTTTCCGCACAAACACGTCCCACGAGGCTATTTACGTAACTAGTCATCGATAGAGTCGCTGGGGAGTCCCGTCAAGGTTACCACCACCTTTGTTCAAAAGAACACATCACCCTCAGAGAGTCAGACAAGAAGATTCCCAGAAATTTATTTTCTGGAACACGGTGTTAGGGTTTAAATGGAGTACACCACCTCCTCGCGACTCGAATGATGTCATCGCTAGAGAGCCATTTCCCTGGCTCTCTAAGCGATGCGTAGGTGCGCCGGTGGGTTGGCATCTTCCCACGTTTCTAAGAGTAGCACTCTGCATTCTTTTTACGGGTTCCTCAGTGAGACAAGCCGGACCTGAAAAGGTGGGGCTTGTCTCATTAGTAGTCTCATCGTGGAATGCATCAGCTGCGCGGCGTGCTGGATGGCCCGTCTGGCGCGACCATTTCGGCTGTCAGCTAACAGCAGACTCAGAACTGGCACGGACCAGGGAAATCCGACTGTCTGATTATAACAAAGTAATCTGACGGACTTGGAGGGTGTTGTCGCCAGTGTTCTGAATGTTTAAGTGAAAGAATATCAGTCAAGGTCGCTCCAGACGGCCATCTGGCACGCAGCACAGCTGAGGCATTCCAGGAGGAGGCTCTGTCACTGTCCCTGCTCAACCGGTCCATCACTGGAGAGTTTCGCCCAGTCCTGGTGCAGTGCCATATCCGCTGCGGACCGCCAGTTCGATAGGTCTGGTCCTCAGAGCCAATCCTTGTCCAGAGGTTACGGATCCGTCTTGCAGACTTCCCTTACCTACATTTCTCTGTCGACTAAAAATCAATCAATCAATTCATTTGATTGTTCACCTTGGAGACCTGATGCGGATAATGGTACGGTCCGGCCCGGCACGAACATCACACCCTCCCCACTCGGATTTCCAAGGCAGACAGGAGCACTCTGGTTACCGCAGGAGGTGCCGTGCTTTACTCGATCTCCAAACGAACCGATTCCAGGAAGCCAAACCCTTACGAAGAAACGACAACCATCGCTTTGGGACTCCCATTGAATTCTCCGAGTTCGGTTCCGTTACCGCACTTGGTCCCAGAGGGACTGATTTCCGTGTCCGAGAATATTAACCTGATTTCCGTTCGGTCTAACGGCAGGACCAGCTCATTTTTCTCGTAACGTCCCGCTTCGGAACGGATTTGATCTATTCCTTAGGACCGATGACCCATGTACAACTGCTGTTCACATAGAACCCTTCTCCACCTCAGTCCTCAAGGTTCTCACTTGAGTAATTGCTACCACCACCACCAATATTTGAACAAACGGCGGCTCCAGGCAGGCTTACGCCAGGCAACTTCCAGGCACGCCGCTGCGACACTCCTACTCACTGCCGCAGTCAGGCTTACCTGGGGAAGCGGTCGGGTATGGGCTCGACGCTGGAGCGCCATCCATTTTTAGAGCTAATTGCTTCAGCAGGTGAGTTGTTACACACTCCTTAGGGGATTTCGACTTCCACAGCCACTGTCCTGCTGTCAATAGCAACTAACACATTTCATGAGGTCTCATGAGCGTCTCGCATCGGGCGCCGTGACTCGGGTTTGGTTCATCCCACAGCACCAGTTTTGCTTACAGAAGTGCCCATTGGGCACCCTCATCCTTTAATCCAAGCTTCGAGTCAGGCAAGCCGAACTTCTCATTCATTTAAAGTTTGAGAATAGGTTGAGGTCGTTTTGGCCTGAAGGCCTCTAATCATTCGCTTTACATAAAATACGTGATCAGGGGATTCACTCACAAGGTCAGAATATTGCTCAGGAGAAGGTACATGAGGCAGATAATGAGGTCAGTCTGAGATCTACTGAATATGCTACGCTACCGAAGAAGCATTTTATGAAACTGCATGAAAACATCAGATAAAAATCTTCATGTGGCCATATATCGGATCCGATCTAGACATGCAAGTTGAACTGACGAAGATTATTTTGTGTCGAACCTTCTTCCAGTTGGGGAGAGCGCACATGAGGTGAGATTACCTGAATGTTGCCCATATGAGGACTTCAATGAGAAAGGTATAAGGCTCAAAATAATGAGCTCAGGAGATCGCCAGCAGCAATGTGGTATGAGGAACTAGATAGACAGGATATGAATGCTGCTTGGCTCTACTCAACAACTATCTGGTGGAGGCAAATTGGAAAGCATTCAATACGCCAAGAAATTAAATAGAGCAAGTGTGAAATGGATTGATGAAGATTTACGGTATGCAATCTGGAAGAAGCACAAGACGAGGGGTAGCAACCATTTGCATGAGTACAAAGAGCAGGTAAGGAAGGCGACTCTCTTAAGGGTAGGTAAAGTGCAATACGAGCAACGGTTAATGAGGTTAAAAATCAGGGAGATTTTTGATACCGGCCACAGTAGAAGAAAGAATGACTATGGAAGGATGACTGACTGGTAAAATGGAGGAATGATAATCCCTGCAGAGGATATAGTTGAGGTATTTAATGATTATGATCTTGTGATTATATCACGCAGAACTTTAATACAGTGGGAAGGGAGAGCAGTTAGCAAGTGAGCAGGAGACATACGAGGAATTGAATAGAACTGGATGTCAATAAATAATTGATAATTTCACCCCGTGTTTTGAAGGAAGGTTCTGAAGTTTACAACAGATTTTACATACCTTTTTAACTTTGCACTGAGTCACACTAGTGGAAAGAAGGCAAAATTGTTCAGCTTCATAAGGGAAGTGATAAAACTAAGGCTTTGATTATAGGTCAGACTCTGTCTGCAGTTGTGATGAAAGTGCTGAGAGGTAAGTTAGGACCAAGATTTATAATTTTGCTTAATTCATTGATAATAGCAAAATATACTTTGGGATGATTCAGATTTTAAAGGCTTTTAATAAATTGTAACATGATAAAATGGTAATTAAATCGGAACGAATGGGAATAGAGACTGGTTGTCTCATAGGTATCAGCAAGTTGTCTATGGAGGAGCGATATCCCAGAGGAGGAAAGTCACTAGTGGCGTGCCCCAAAAGTCTGTTTTAGGACCATTACTGTTCAAATTGTATGAGAGAGGTCTGGAGGGTGAAATGCAGCTGTTTGCAGATGATGCAAAGATGGGGAGAACTATTAGGAGTAGAGCGGATTCTGAGGGTTTGCAAGAGGACTTGAATGCATTGGCTGATGGGGAAAGTGGGGGATGTCAGTTCAATGTTGCGAAGTATAAGCTTTTGAAATTTGGAAAGAAAAAATGGGACGCAGAGTACACAATTGCTGGAAATGCATTGCAGACCGCAGATTAGTGCATTGGAATAGAGACTGGTTGTCTCATAGGTATCAGCAAGTGGTTGTGGATAATGACCAAAATTCGGGGACACATTGCTAACATTATGAGAGCAGCACCACGGATTATGAGAATGATGCGGAGGGCACTGACCTGTAGAAGTGAGGATTTTATGGTTCCATTGTATAAGGCATTGATCAAGCCACACATGGATTAATGTGGACAGATTTTGTCACCTAGTTTTCAAAAGATGAAAATGTATTGAAAAGGATACACATACACACAGAGATTGTCTAAGATGATTTCTAGTCTCTAAAATGTTGCGTATGAAGACAGAATGAGAAAAAGGCAATTTTCAGAAAGTCGTGGTTAGGAGGCGGAGGGGTGATACGATTGAGACAAGTAAGTTGTTAAAGTACTATTACTAGATTAACGTGGAGGATGTAGGTTTTGCGTAGAATGGATAGAACACCAGAGGTCATTCCTGGAAGCTGGGTAAGGAGGGTGTGAACAAGGAGCAGTTTTTTGCGTGAGACTGCCTGATAGTCACTTTGTCTGGATTATTATTTCATTTTAAACATTTTAATTAGTCTAACAAAATGAGCTGCGTTCCTTCCGCAGAATTAAGTAATTTTCATAAAGGAAACCTATTTTGCATTTATATGCATATTGGCCACCAAACATACTGGATATTTAATTCCGTTTTACTTAAAATGGTGAATATTGATTAACTAGTAATAATCAAATATTGTAAGAAATATTACAATAAATGTTGTACATTTCATATTAAACATTACATAAATTGATTATTAAATATTTTTTAAATTGCTAGATTTAGTAATAAAATTCTAAATTGGCTAACGAGTTTTAGAGGTACACTTTTTAATTAAATATATATAATAAGCATTTAATAAAAGTTATTCTATAATTTGAAAAATTCCGTGGTTTGAGCTTCGAGGCTTGTTCTACTCTATCGCTTCTTCATTATACATATATTATATAAACCCAAAAATTTCGTATCGTATAGAGAGTAATAAATTTTTAATTTCATATGAAGAATCAAAAGTCCTATTTATAAACTCGCTCATACGTAATGCGACAAAAGCTGTTCTCTATTTTTTGTCAGATTTTTGTAAAACAAATTGCAACCAAGAAACTATTTCATCTTTCCTCTCACGTGATTGTTGCAAGTGAGTGGGAAGCTTTAGAGGACACTTCTGTTGAGGGCAAGAATGGTTTGGATAATGACATGCCATTCGATGTTATTGATCAAACAATGCAGTGGAACAAATTTATAATTCACTTCGTACTGAACAGACATCAGTCTCAACAGGAGAAGAGGAACACAACCACATCGCTACCGTCAATTAGCAGATACTCAGGGAATCATCCGCATATCATAAAGAAATCCCCAACATCGATACGTTTATATTTCCTATGCGATCAATCAGTTATTTTCACGATAACAGCAATGAATAAACTGCGATAAAATTTACTTCGTAGACTTTATTCGTGTTAAAAAATCAGTTTAGTCAATAGAATTTGCAGACTGAAAGAAAAAATTACCCAACAAAAGAACTGAGGTGTACAATTAAATGTTTATTTATTTTCGTTATATAAATAATGGACGGAATAATTAATCGATCTATGCGATTGATATTTTCATTATTTAAGCAACGGATTGATCTCGTGTTGGTAATCAAATAATTAGTTTGTTGGCTTCAATTCTTTGAACTTTGAACTTAATTGGTTGATGGACTGAGTCCTTGACTCTTTATCCCTTCATCTGGATTTTAGATTGTGGGTGATGAGATTATTGTGGGTAATTTGCCCACTCATTGTGAGCATTGAGGCTGTATCAGCTTTCTCTTGCGATGGAGGATTTCGGTTTTTTATGTTTAAACGATCTGAGGGCTTGTAGTCCGCTGCCTGTCGAACTAGCTGCTTTGGGTGATTATCCGTGATTGTGAAGAATTTCTCCCCAATGCCTCTCATGTAGGTCTTAATAACAGAAGCCAATCTGAAAGATTGGCTTCTTAACTAGATGTTTCTAATGAACCATGGGGAATTTATTCTGTATTATCTGAAGTCTGTTGATGTTGCTTTTAGTCGTGTGACCCCACGTTGGAGAGGCGTAAGTTAGTTGCGGTCTGATTACCGATTTGTAAAGGAGGATTTTGTTGCTTATGCTTAGGAAGCTGTTCCTATTCAAAAGTGGATATAACTGTGCATGGTCTGACTTGACTTAGTGGCGACATTATCCCTATATGACTTGAAGTTTAGACGTCTATCAAGATGAACTCCCAGACATTTGGTAGAATTATGCCAAGGGATGATTTTACCAAACATTTGTATGCATGTATTCGGTTCTGCTTTACGTCTGGTGGAAAATACTGCAGAGCTTTTGTTTGAGTTAATTGCGATACGCCATTTGGTATACCAATCCTCCAATTCATTGACTGCTCTCTGCAGCTTGATTGTGGCCAGGTGTGGACGGAGGGATCTGGCTATAATGATTGTGTCATCGGCATATAGAGAGGTGATAGCTGTGGAGAGTTGGGGGAGATCTGCCATGTATATGGAGAAAAGTAGGGGAGATAGCAGAGAGCCTTGAGGGACTCCCTCCGTGATTTTCCTCTCTGTGGATCTGATACCGTTGAGTTTTATTTTAAATTTTCTGTTATTTAGATATGATTTGATAATTAGAACTAGTGGTAATGGAATACCAACTTCGTGTAGTTTAAAAATTAGTCCGTGATGCCCCATTCTATCAAATGCCTGAGTGATGTCCAGGAAAACTGCGCTAGAGTGTTGGTGGTTTTCATACCTTGGATTATATGTTCGATAGCTCTGTAAATTTGTAGCGTTGTGGAGTGATATTTCCTAAAGCAGAATTGTTCATCTTGAATGACATGGTTGATATCTGTTGCCTCTTGAACCCATGTGAGAATAGCACGTTCGACTATCTTACCTATTCATGAAAGAAGGCTGCCTGGTCTGTAATTTTCAGGAAACTGTGTTTTTTCCAGGTTTCCAATTTATAAATGTGGCGGTGTTTTCCGTTAAATCTTGTATGGTGCCCACTTGTAATATGATGGGGTTATGATCAGAACTTAAGTCGTTGATTGCTTGTATCTGATAGCTGTGCGCTATGTTTTTTAATACAGCTATATCTAGTACATCAGGACGTCCGGTTGCTCCATAATGTGTGGGTTCAGTGGGTTCTATTACTGTTATATTTCTTGAAGTGGTGTAAGAGTTGAGTATTCTTCAGTTAATATTTGAGTTTCTGCTGTTCCAGACTTTGCTGCCAAACATTCATCAAACTGAATGTTTGGCAATAAAATCTCCGGCTATAATCACTGCTCTGCCTGTATTTAGTATCACATCTAAATCAGATTCAAGGAGTTTTTTTTATTTGGGTGGGTTGTAGGCTGCATATATCGTAATGCTGCTTGTGTTTTCCATATGTATTTCTATTCCTGTAGTTTCCATGTGTTCTGTTTGGGATGCGGCTATTGAATTATATTTTATGTTTCTTTTCACAAAGATGGCAATGCCTACACCTCTTGCAAAGCATCTGTCTGTACGGTAAGTGCTATAACCGTTGATTCTGATTTTGTCACTTGGACGAAGATGCGATTCATTTATGAGGATGATATCTGCTTGGGTTTCTGCTGAAAACTCCAGAAGCTCCTGTAATTTGTTAGATAAACCATTTGTAACGATTCGGTTTTTCTTTTAGACTTATCCATTAAGAATTTCCATAAGGGGTGATTGTGTGTGCCTTGATGATATCCTTGGCTTCTTGAGTTGGGTTGGTTTGTCGGAGTTCAGCAAGCATTTCACCTAAGTGGCTTGTTATGTTCAGTAGGATAGGTTTGTTGGTTTGCTGTGATTGATTTGGTTTTGGGTCTTTTTGTAAGGTTGATCTTGTAACTTCAGGCATTCATTTGATGGATGTTTGCAGCCACATTTCACGCAACGAAATTCGGCCTTGCAGCACCGTTGTGCGTACCCAATCTTCTGACATCTATGACACTTTTGTAGTTGATTTATGTTTCAATGCCTCAACTTTTGGCTTCAATTCAGTTTTTTTTTCCTTTCGAGGTTGCGCTAATAGAAATTCACTTCGAACACTAAAAGTAGATGCAATTAAATGGATTCGCTAATTAAAAAATAGTTCGGCATCCAGTTTACAAAATAAATCCTGAAGAAATAAAAAAAGCGCTTTTTCTATCTCAATAATGAACATCGAAACTCATATAGAATCTGCAAAATGAAACAACACACTGCTTTATACGTCAGTGCTTGTACGCAGCTTATTATTTGTATCTTAATTAAATAGTTACCTTCTCATAAATTTAAGGATATCTGCAATTATGAACAAAAGTAAAACAGTGGATTAATTTAATCCAAAGAAAGCACCGTCTTAGATTCGAATGACAGACTTCATTTTGTAAACATGCAGACCACTTTTATTTTAATGATAAAACTTGCTAATAACGAAGTGGAAATGCACATCAGAGTTGCAGAAAAATACGCTTAAAACGTTTTTTCTTAGCCAATCGTAAATTTCACTTAAGCTGTGACATGATCTCTGTTTCTCTCAATCTATTTTCATTCTTAAAACTTTCCTTTATTCTTGCAGAAAATTCAATTATTTTAAATCAGAGGAGAAAAAAGAATCAGAAGCTTTCGTGAAATTTCTATTTTTTGTTATATATACAGTGTGAGGTCCGCGCGGTTAGCCGAGTGGCTTTGCGCTTCGCAACCATATACCTGGGGAAGGAGTGTCCTAGGTTCGATTCCCGTCGACGACGTGAGGATTTCAAGGATCTTCCTCAGCCATAGCCAAGTTAGCCGGTCTTGGGCGTGGACAGCAGGGTTTTTCATCCCGCAAACCGGCCCTGTGAACACACCGGCTACAGTCATAGGATATAATACAGCAATGGAGGCAACGGGAAACCACCTTGCTCATAATCACTTCCCTAGTATGATAGCATATAGCTACCCCCACCAGCCGTATGGCTGAAGGAATAGAATACACAGTGAGAATTCGCGTTAAATATCAACAAAGAAAGTTAATTTTAGCGGCTATGCATCACAATTCACGAAAAACGACACAATATGGATTACAACCCTGTAACGCGCAATACTCTCATGCACAAGCAAATTTAAAATACACCACAATCTTATCTTAACCCTGAAGAGCAAGCAAATTGCATCTTGATAACAAACAAATCAATGCAAATAACATCAGTTATTTCTAGATTTATATAAAAATCAGGATTCATTTTCGTGAATTCGATTATCGTTGTGGAAAGTATATATCCAATGAATGATTAAAATCTTAGGCTTCTTGTAATCTTGTAATAATTCCTAGCAACAGTTGCGGATGTTTTTGGATGCATTCGTTTTTTATAAGAAAAAATATGCAAGAAGTTTAAAGGATTCAGAGTAAAATTTATGTTAATGGAGAATTAAAATAAAAAAAAAAGGGAAAGTTTTCGAAATAATTTAAAATACTAAATATTCCATTGAAGTACAGCGAGATAAAATTAGCGAGCGATGCTCGTCGAACGAAAGTTTTCTACTTAAAGACGGACACGCGTCAACCGCAATATTTAAATCAACGTATTTTATCGAGATGGCAAACTAATACATTACCTATTCCTTGGAAATATATCAGAAAATAAAAGTCAGTCCCAATAACTCCCAAAAGATTAAGAAAAAAATCAAATAAACTCATCCGATATTATATTTTTTATAATATCGGCACATTCATGTGATTTGAATTCATTTTAATTTTACTACTGCAGTTTGCCTTCTCCGATTGCCCCAACGCCACTCAAGATTGCAACAGTTTCACGTGAATGTTTATGCACAAAGCCACACTATTTCAGTTTATTTAAGGGTTTGTTTTTTTGAAATAAAGTAGAAGGAAAACTGGAAAGTTGAAACATGTTTTAAAAAGAGAAATTCTACTTTTATTTTAATATAATTTTGTTGCGTTTTAATAACTCTTCTTCCAATTTGGTAATCCTCGTCGCTTTTAACTAAGAAGGTATGAAAGTGAAACAAGTGACGTTTATAGAACGTCTATAAACTGACTCAATCCTTTTGCGTTTTTAAATTATTTCTTTTCTTAGTAACACTTCATGGTCGCTTACTTTCCTCCGATCCTCATAATGATGTATTTTTCCTCCTCCGCCACTCGTCGTAACTGCACTGCGAGAATGTTATTTAGTTACTGACATTATTACTCTCAACAGTATTATTAGAAAGAGAGAAAAAGGTAAAATGCTTAGAACAGCAAACACCGAGTTATTCGAAGTTTTCTACTGTATCGTTTTTGATGAAAAGATTAAGGCTGCTTGTGACAGCGAAACAAAACCCTCAATATTTGAAACCTTTTGCTTCACTCTGTTAAAAAAGAAATTAAACATACTGAAGGGAAAAGAAACAGAAGAAGAAAGCAATTCTAGTTCATCTTTCTAGAATACCAAGAGAAATCACGGCAGTTGCTGCAGATGGAGTTCGTTACGAACAGGTATGTCCCATTCCACGACCAATTGCTAGCGGATGAAATAAATATGAAGAGTTCACATTTTGAAGCTATTTCTATCCCGTTATAAACGAAGGTTGGAGGGAGGCCACTAGAACAAGACGAGAAAATATCCGATTACTAGCGTCGGTAGAATTTGCTGATGGGGCTTTTATATCAAGCGAAAAAAAAATGAAAGTGTTCAAAACAACACGTTCCTATTGTTCTATGACATGGCGAGACGAACAAAGACGAGCTGCAATATCTTGGCTGCAGGAAGCCACTCAGAATAAAAGAAATGGAATCCCAAATTTCATACAATCGACGACAATAGTTCACATTTTTACAAGCTTGAATCAATGAAGCTGTGGGAAAGTAGTATTTCTTTTAAAAAAGAAATACTACTTTAAAAAAAAGTGGAATATTGAGGAAGCCTTGAAAATATTTCAAGGTCTCTTCAATATTCCGCTGTGCGAGTAGACTTCGTTTCGCTATGATCTGTAACGAAAGAAAAAAAATGCAGTGAAACAATTGAAGAAGCCTCTTACATTTATCTAAATGAATCCGGGTGCTGGACATTATCGGGTATTCATTTTGGAAAGACCCACGCTGTTTCCTCATGAGGTCCTTAAAAGAGATGTTCTGTACGTATTCCTGTGATATTCATAAACTGATTACTGTAACACGAACTAATCGCATAGCTGCGAAACATCTCCGTTAGCACAGTTTCAATCAGAAAGCAACACAGACATACTCCATCTGCGAAGCGCTAATAATACCCTCTGTTTTAAATTAAGGAAATAGATGTTAATATATATTTTTGTATAAGCCAAACTTTTTTGAACTTCACCCTGAATACAAACATATTTCTAAAGAACTTAAATCATCATCTTAGCAGTAGAATACGTGTTTCTAAACGAAACACTATAAACGTCTTTCTTGCATGTTGTAACACGAATCGTAAATTGGCCAATTTTAAAGCGTTGAAACCTGTGAGGATGAGAGTTAATGATGCAAACGCATGACAGTAACCTTGACACATTGGGAATTAAAGTTATATTCAACAATTATAAACGATAGACTTTGCTTAGTTACTGTTTAGTTATGTGAAATGTTTATCCATAACTGATATTTTTGTTTGAATATTAGGAAAAAATGTGAAAAAAATTGTATAAAATTATCTCAATTTCTTTTACGTCTTGATCAAACTCGAAAGTGGTATTGCTAAAGGATATTTGATTCTCTGCTCGATTGCTTCACTCGTAACGGATGATGGAAAACTCTTCACACCCTCAGTTTGTGTCATGTTGGTGCAGCTATTACGAAGGTTTGTAAAAGGGGAGTTACCAAACTAATGACAGAAAAATTCCTTTCATCAATTGTATGGCATTGCACTAATCAAAGATCAGAACTATCATTCTATACTCTGCAATATCTAAATCTTTACTTATCGATGAGGGCATCGATATATTTAAAGCATTTTTTGACAAACCTTCTCGCATGTGCAGCTTGCTAGAAAATGTCAACGTATTGAAAGTGTATGCTAACTTGCTTCATACTGAACTGTTAAAAACAAAGAATTGTAAGCACCAAATCACAACTACAAGCTTTATATTGCAAATAGATCTAAATGTGGAATATTTTCAGTTATTAGAATTGAGTTTGGACTAGCAGGAATGCGATGTACATCTGAACAGTAACACATAAAAACTGAAGTTGCTGTACAACTTTTCCCAGCCAGAAAAACTGTTCTCGGACAATATTACAAAAATCCATCCGGTTGAAACTTTACGATTAAGGAGTTTTACTTGATGGGAAATCATTCCCACGAAGTAAAACAGAAATTATTCTCCAGTCGATTCTAAAACTTTCTACAAAACTTAGAAGCGTTCAACAGAGAACAGGCTGTTCCATAGTAAAAATGCCTCAAGATATTAACTCTAAATGGCATTTGGTCAGAAATAAATGCGACAATTAGGCTTCAGTTAAATGTTAGTTCTTGGATTTCGGAAATACCTAATTGATAAGTCTGTTTCAAAATAAATTAAAATAAAATAATAAAAAACGCTGCAATGAGTATGATACCAATCCTTCACAAGACCCTGTTATCTCGCAGAGTATTATATTCTTATCCACCCATTCTTGAATTATCCTTTTGACAAAATTTTCCATTCCAGTTCTTTTACTGGCTCCTGAAATACCGATTGCTCTCTAATTTGCTACTGCAGTCTTAGAACCTTCCTTGTGCAAATGAATTATTCTTCCCCTCTTTCACTCCCTTGGAACTCTACAAGAAACCGAGATATAAATTGAAGATCCCAGTCAGAGGCATTGCCAGTTCCCTTGCATATTCTCACAAAACCCTAGCTAATATCCCATCTAATCCTACAGCTGTATTTACATTTAGATTTTGCAATATCCTAAGAACCTCCAATTCACCCACTTCTGTTTCCACAAGTCACAGCATTAATCGCATTCGGATGATATACACTTGAAAAAGTCACCCCGTAACTCAACTATTATGAAATTATCTGCTTCGGTCACCTCTTCACCATAAGAACTCATTAGGGTTAAAGGAAATCCCAAAAAGCTGTTTAGGATTTCCTTTGGCCTGCTCGGCGTTTCTTTTCCTAATTTTATTTTGCCTTCCTTGCTAATCAACTTTCTTCGCTGACTTGTACTCTTCTTGAGCTTGCTGGTCGCCTTTCTCTTTATATATCCTCCACAACAATTTCTTTTGTTGCAGCTCATGCTTAATAACTCATTCAGCTAACTCCTACGTGATTTACCTTAGGTATGCAATTTAATATTGCTTCCTTTAGATTTCCCTTAACTATGCCCCATGCACTAACATTCTTCGCTTGCAGGATTGTATGATTTGAAACAGCGTCAAAATTCCTCCTTGTAATAATTACCTGCCTTATAGTTCACATTACCACTTCTTGAGATAATATTCCTCATGTTTTACAATCTCCCAAGTCAAGACCGCATGGTCACTTTCCCCAATCGGAGGCAATGCGTCCACCTTAGTTACGGATAGCTCTTCTCATCCTATGACAAGGTTCAATACTCACGCACCCAAAGACCTCTCCGTCATACGCTGCCTAAAGTTACTATCTCTCAGTAAGTATATAAATTCCACTTTCTCCTGCCATGTGATCTTTCTTCCTTCCGGTCTATATCTCCATAGTCGAAGTCTCCCATAATAATCACTCGACCTGTACTCATTCTACTAATTTGCTAATGCATGTGTTCCAGATCATCCCTAAACCCTCTAATTTTTGTATTATTGACATTGATCTCACATCTGACTGCTTCAAATGAACAGCCACCCTCCCGATAATCTCCTTTTTTTTTTGCTGTAGTTCATCCGCAGGACCCCCTCCCCCATCCTATCTTCAATACTAAACCCTTCACATCGAATTCCTGTAACTCTATCATCTGCTTTTAGCCAAGTCTTACTAATTCTTATAAATCTTGGCAAGGTTGCGCTAACCAATGCGAAAAACTCCTCCCTCTTCCTCTTGATAATTCTGACAATATATAGAAACTGAATCATCTCTTTGGGCCCCATCCACCTTACTTCCTGAAATGTAAATGCCCTATTCAATATGTCTGCATGAGGGACGAGATTCTGCACTTGTTGGTCCTTCTCAAACTCACTCGCCTGCATCCACCCTAATTGCTTAAGTTTTCCTTAAATCGCGCTTCAACCTGCTCGCTGAACAAATTTAGTAATTTAGAAAATAGTAAATTAAAATTAAAACAAAACCTGAGACTATGATTAAATGATAAAACACACTTACTGCTTTTTTCCATTTTATCCTTAATGGTTAAAACTAGTGTTCTGCTACAGTAAAGGAGGAATGTCATATTATAGGAACATATTTCTAGCCGCTCGATATCCCAATGATAGAAGTCTTCGTCTAATTATGATCTGTAACGAAAGAAAGATTGCAATGAAACAACTGAAGAAGCTCTTATATTCATTTAAATGCATCCACCAGATGGACATTATTGGATGCTTCTCCATAAATATTCTTATAACAGATGTCTTGACCGTATTCCTCAGATATCATAAAAAAAAATCAGCTAACACCTTTTTTATTCCCGTATACGGGAGTAGGCGAGGCCATTTAGCCCTATCTAACTTTTGGAGACTGAGTGGGCAGTTCAATCTCCACCGGTACCAATCAGAGACAGATGGCCCAAGGCTATCACTAATTAAGCAGTACACAGTGAAGAGAGACGGCTCAAATGTGCCGCCATATCGTGATCCCTAACCCTAACACAATATATTTAATGTCTGAAATAATGTGGGTTCTACGGTCGATTTTCTTGAGTTTACGGGACGAAAAACCCGCTTGGCCATGCCAGAGATCGACTAACTCGGGAACCGGTCGAAAAAAGGCTTAGAAAAATTTCCTCTAGTCGCCGACAGACTCGAAACTAAGTCTTCCTTCGTGCGGCTAAGCGCCGTGGTATGCAAACGCCACGTCCACTGAGCTACACAGGCTCAGAGATTAAGGTGATTAATATAATATACAGTATATCGTATATCTTCTAAACATGTACGTTAAGATAATTTATGTCAGAAATTGAACTATATTACATAAATATCTGATCTGGCAAGCACTTTAATATCTTCTATTTAAAACAATAAAAATAAATATTTATATATTTTGAAACAAGTCCCAAACTTGAGCACTTGGCCATGACTAGAAAATATACTTCGAAAATATTAGTCATCTTATCATTTGGAGGAGTGTTTCTAGACATACTAAAGGAACGCTACAAACGTTTTCCTTTCATGTTTGAAACGCTAAACCGTAAATGCCACTAAAGCAGTGAAACACGTGAGGATGAATCTTATGCTACAAGAGCGTAATGTCTAACCTTGATACACCAGGAATTAAAGTTGAACGCGGTCAATTGTTAATCGAACGATATGTACTCTGCTTGTTTTTTTTTCTTTACAGTTATTACGATTTTATACATTATTGTTAAGTTTGTTGGAGAATTTTGAGTAAATTAACAATATTTACACATGATGGTTAATTTTGTTTGGAGATTCAGGGGAAAAAATGTTGCTCTGCAGAAATATTTCTAAACTTCGAGTGGTCAAAATGCATTCCAAACTTTATCGAACACATTTGCACAGTGATAATTGCCATCAACTTTGAAGACTGAAATGCGAGAATATTTGCACGGTACGATGCCGCCACTTTCGAATTCACCTGTTCAAGACCCTTTCCGACTGCTTTTCTCAACTCTCAATGCATGTGAAAATATAAAAGTTGAAGTTTTGATTGTCTGGACTAATTGTCGAAAAATGTTTATTATTTTGCCAAATTGCTACACATATTCCCACACATTTATATTCTGATTTCACGAATATTTCACGATCTTCGTTAATGTTTAGATTCAAAAATATCCCACTTTATAGAATATAAAAAGGAAAAAAGTACTGTTGGATAGAAGATCAAAGGAAAACTGCGAATTGAGTTACAAAAATAAATTTTTCATTGGTTATCTTATTTGTGGAGTGTTGATTTTTGGTTTTGTCTAAGATGTCGAAATAAGGGCAAACCAACTGGAAATACTCGGGAATAATTTTTCTTCGTAGGATAACATACGGATTAAAGTGAAAGGAATTCAGGTATCGAACTTTTTAGCTGGATTTGTATTAGCCAACACTGTGGTGAGCTCTTCGTTTACTCGCTGCAAACGAAGTTGAATTGGAAGGCCAAGCGATGTCGGCATTAATTTTATAATACTGATGTTCTAGATGGAAGAAAAACCTGACTTAGTACCAATCAGATGCTAAAATTAAAAACACCTTTGACTAACGTAGATTTTAAAAAAATCGAAATTACAAATGATTCTTTGACTTTTAGGCAATCCGTTTAATATTTCATTCTTCAATGGACTAAAAAGTAGTGTCTTTGCCAAAATTTTTAACCTTCCTAAGTTAAAAATCTTCAATAATTCTGGATGTTTTTTTAATTTTTTTAAATTTCTGCACTTTATCATTGTTCTAAAGGAAAGAAGAAAATGTAAAAAATATTTCTTCCCTCTTTCTTAATATATTATTATGTATGGGTTTATTAATGTCTTTATACCTTGACTGCATAATAATAATAAAGACTATTATAGGTTCATTGGTGGTCGTTGACTAGAGCTTCGTTAATTTTTCCCCATTTATATTACAAAATTACGAAAAATAGTCATAAATGCATTACATCTCATTAATTTAATTTTTTTTTTTCCCGAAATGGTAAATTTCTAAAACAATAACATCCTATGTATAACCGAAGAGCATGAGCCCATCCGGGTTATTAGAAGTAAAACAATTACACAGAACATAAAAGAACGTGAAATAAGAACAATGCAGTTCAATAATTAACCAATAGATTGGTTATTACAGAATATTTTGTATTGGCTAATTTGTATTTTCTATTCTGTATTGGCCAATACAAAAATTTTGTATTAGATAATTTATCCTTTTCTCCGATTATTCTAAACAAATTTTCAATATTCTTGTAAAAAATTTAGTTACTGCCTAATCAGATTTCTGTGTGTTCATGCTGTTTCGTATTAAGAGCCTTAAGGGGTTGAAGATTTTTGGAGCCAAATAGATAGAGTGTTTGTGTATTATTTCTTTTTGCGCTTTACTGATAAAAAATTTAAACCCGCTTTTCTACAGAAGCATATTTTCTAATACTTACACACTCGTTATCAGTCTTTAGGAAAAGTAGCAGCCTGTAAATATATAGTTGTCGAGGGGGAAGGATATTTATTGCGGTATATTTAGGGTATCCGCTCTCCAACCAAGAGGCTGCGGGTTCGAATCTCGTGTAAGCATGGATGTTTGTGATTGTCCTCTCCTAATAAGGGGAGAGGCCTTCACCCTGCAGTGGGTAGAAAAATAGGCTGTTATTTTATTTTTTTTAAATTTAGCGTTCACTATAGTGTCTCTATATTTAAAGTTGGTCAAAGTGTGTATTAATTTATTTTGTAAAGCGATTTATGGTGTCAGTGTGGTGCGACATGTTCCTCCTCAGCTTAGTATACGTACTGTATAACAGTTTGTATCCAGGCGAAATATAATGTTCTTAACATTATCAGAGTTAAGAATCTCCTTAAGAAGAAAACGCAAGATAGCATAAATTTTACTTTGTTGCACACTTCTGTAATATGTGGTTTCCAGCTAAGTTTTTGTCCATTTTTAATCCTAGGTGGTTGGTTATAGTATCCGCATTTTCTATCTTCATACAGTTATAATTTTGGTTACTTTTACAGTTCCAGTAATGTAGGAATATATGGATGGAAAAACTGGTTTTACTATAAGATCTATTTTTAAGTTTAAAAATTATAAATTTTCTTTTTCCAGATTGAGAGCAAGTTTGTTCACGTGAATCCAATTTGTCGCTATTTGCAAATCTGTGTTCACCAAATTTTGCATTTCATTCACAGAATTGCCAGCGAATATCAATGCGATATCATCTCCAAAGGTGTTTCCTTCACTGGATAACTGTAGGTCACAGAATTCGTTGATGTAAATTATAAATAGTACTGGCCCCAAGCACCCGCTATGCCTACCGTACGAACTAAAGATAGCGGCAATAAAGGCCAACGACGAAAGAGCACCTTGACTCTCGTCAGCGTAGCGCCGTCGATCATCGACAAACCCAATGACAATATGAAGTGGCTTAGCTGTAAAACCGAAGTTACTGATAAAAAAAAATATATTGTGCGATTTCTGTTGCCACTGGCTACACGCTTCCTGCACAAAATAGATGAATCGGCGCACAAGCTTTTTATCGACCTCAACCAGCCAGTTTTTCTGTTCGCTGTGCATCGCTTCCGTAAAGCAGCTTCTAAACTTAGGCAAACGAATCGAAAACCCCGAACAACACCTTACTATGATCCAAACCTTCTCTTCCAAATTCTGAACTCTGTCTTCGATAGTGGGAGGCAGTGGTTCCGATCCAGTTCACACGATGGACTAAAACTACAGCACTTTATTTAAACAAACGTTCGAATTCATGGCGACAGCAATGGAGTAAACCGTTTCAGAAATAGAAATTTTAATTAATAACAGTGTTTTCTCGCGATCTCATGTATAACATCACTTAGCTCTTACTGTTAAAAATTAATTCATGCTTCGAGTTCTACTTTGCATTCTGCTTTTTATTGTTAATGATGATGACCTGCGATTTTCAGGTCGAAATATATGGTTTTTGAATAAAGACTATTCACTCTTTTGATTATGTTACGTTAATTTATATGCAAGTTATGTTTTAAATATGGCTAAACACAATTCACAAAATGAGCTGTAAATAAACGTTTCTCAAGAAAGCATGCTTATTTTCAGTAGAGAAGCGACTGACTCCAGACCTACTTGGCTCTGCGGAAAAATCAAAACGAGAGAGAGAGAGAGAGAGAGAGAGAGAGAGAGAGAGAGAGAGAGAGAGAGAGAACCATCTGCAAATAAAAAATACTTTTGCAATAAAATGAAAATTAAATCATTGGAGAGTGGAGAAAGGGAAAAGAGAAGGAAACGCGACAGCAGCTACCAAATAAAAGGAAAAAAAATAAAACATAGAACGGAAAAAAAGGACCAAGCGTGTTTTATAGGTGGACTCAGGGGTGGTAGCCCACTCTTGATACCTTTGCAACTGTTCCAACTGGATATCAATGACCCTTCCGACGTCTCAACAGTCATGGATATCCAGCTGATTATCGTGATGAACACGATAATCAGAAGTGAATTGAACATCGAATTCTAAAAAAAAAAAAAAAGAAAGAAAAAGAAGTCCATTACAAATATTCGACAAAGATCTATCAAAGTCAGTTTGCTTCAGTAAGCTTTTTTCCATTTCGGTAGTGATCATGTCGATGACATTTGCTTGAGCACATATCAGAATTCTGCATAACTGCAACTATGCCTCATTTTTACCACATTAAATCCTATTTGGAAGTACTGTTTCATTAACAAAATACTACTGCTTAAAATGTGGAAATTTTATGATTATTCAAACCTAGACTGTTGATTGTTTTGGACTAACTAAGGCTATGAGATCCCATCTATCATTCTATGAATTGGGTGTGTTCTTCTAACTGGTTTCCGGAAGGATAAACATTGTAAACAAATCTGGAATATCACTAATTCCATGCATGCTCATGAATATTAATATGGCTCGAGTAGTTCACCTACTAGCGAAAATCGAAATTTATGTGTTGTTATATAAGTGAGTAAACTATTTTTCGTTCATTTTTTATGACTTTGAATTTTATGACCACGCATGTGCTAAGTTGACAATCCCAAGGAAAGACGAGATTCACATGATTCTTGAGTGAGCTTTTTTTTTTCTTTTTAAAATAGCTAATGTAATTATTTACTTGTTTTTCCTTGCTAAATAAAAAAGGTCATGTCTGAAAGTCGCTACCACGATTATGCAAACACTCACCCAAATGAGATGTCTTTAACCTCAGAAAGTATTTTCTTTTACGTTCCCAAATAACACAAAATAGATTATTTTAACTGTCGTTCACTGACCAGGCATTTCTTTGGCTTTCTTCAGAAACTATACGCAGTTTGGTACTTTACGGATTCTGATGTCGCTAAAGAAAACACAATGATCGATAAAAACAGCGAGTTTAAGATGAAAACATATTCCGGCGATGTACAAAGAAAGTTCGAATAAAATATATCGAACCATCACTTACATCTACAAACCTGGGTGAATGCAACTATCAGATTTGTTGTCTGCCTTTGTGTGGACAGGTGAATCAATGCGCATGTTGATGTCACATCGAATTTGAATTAAATTAGACCTTTGCATAGTGAAAAAGTTAGTCAAACATTTCAAAGCGATTAAAAAAATGTTTAAAAACAACAAACTATTCATATACTTCATTAGCCAAATTCGGCTAGTCACGTGTCACTCGCGAAGCGCATTTTATGATTATCTGGCTTCGTTAGCATGTTTGTTTTTTAACTCGGTATTAACTAAATTATTATTTATCCAATTCAAATCAGTCCACAGCATCTGCCTTTTACATGTTACAATCAACTAACGTGGTCAAAAGCTGTCCGTGAGCACTCTGACTAATTTCCTTTTTTATAGGACGAAAAACGGGAGTTCCCTGAGAACATCTCTTACGTTTCTCTGAAAGACCGAGTAACTCTCCTTAAGTTGAAAAATCCTAGTTTCCCCTTACTAGACAGGATGCGAAACCAGTTCTCCTGAATAAAGGAAGCTGTTCCATAACTCAACTTGTTAGTACGAGCAATATTAATTTGTACTTAGTATTTATGCTATGGAAGAAGGACACGAACGCTGTCCTACAGATGTAATATCTGGACTTACTGCATACGAAATTGTCTTAGAAGGAACATTAAAACTCTCAAATACAAGAATGACATCTTTAACAACAAAAACAAAAAAAAAAGACTCGCATTAAGAACTTATTTGTAATTGTCAGATAAACAGTGAAAGCCGAGTGTTGCATCTCGGTACAAAGAACTTCCGGCACTCTGAAGCAGCAGCTCTGCATCACGTGAGAAGAGTACCTTAAGTGACCAAACACGCATCTTCTGTTTTAAGTTCTCAATATAATTTTGTTAACAGACAAAATTTAATTACAAAACTTAAAGTAAGTATACGCATGCTTTACACTCCTACAACATTTGGCAAATTTCACGCATGAATTAAATTGCAACTTAAAACTAGACTTCGGCGGTTGCATGCAAGGCGCTTAAAGTTTCTTCTTCGTAGATTAAGTCCAGCGAAACTGCACTGTAGAGGGAGATCGGCAGCTCTGATTACCGTGTACTTCACAAATACAAAATTGTATTTTGTTAAACGAAAGGTGAAAGAAATACCACTGGACCAAATTCATTCATTTTCTTTAAAATATCGGCAGTTCTTATTCCTTGTCTGATTGGCATAGGATTGCATTTTCTTTAAGTGTTAGTCTGTTTGGCAAGGAAAAATTCTGAAATGCTTATTCTTATTTGGAACAGAAAGCAAGCTTATAACAGACGACCACTATTACCAGCTTCGATATAAATCGGTGAGAATTCAAGAAAATCCCACTTCAAATTCAAAAAGGGAAGGGGGGGGGGTTCCTGATCCAAACGGGTCGGTAGTTTTCATAATGCCCATTCGGATACTTTGAAACCGCGCAAGCAGTACTGCTAAACAGAATTGAAACAGTGCGATGTCTTAGTCAAAGGTTTCCTTAGTATAACGATTATTATAAAAGAAATAGCCTCTAGAATTTAGGGGCCAGTAGACCCGAAATATCGCAATTACATCTGCAATTCGGAACTTTTTAATCATTATCAAGATTTAAATAGGATTTTAAGTATTTAAAAAATTACATTTTCATTAGAATTAAATAAAAGATGTTACTGCTTATAAAATAAAATGTTATTAAACAAATCAAAAGCAGTCAAAATATGTTTGAAACCAACGAAAGTTTTAACGGTTATCAAGGGAATCATAAAAATATAAACGTTTTCGCAAACACTAAATACAGAACTGCTTTTCTAAAGATGTTTTCTCTTTTCATTGTGTTGGACAAACAAACGTAGTTCTGAAAAATAAATTTATTATCCTTAGAGAATTTTATCTTTAAATCTTTTGAATGCCGCAATAGTCTGGGCATCAAAACAAGAACGACTAATTCTATAGTGTCGTTCCTTGTCCCCTTATTTTCTTCTTCTATCAGTTCATTTCATTAGCAAAACAAGTCCTCTTTATTTGTGGGGGAAGTGTAGGCAGACCTCACCTCACATGTAACTTTCACTCTTGAAAAACAAACACTCACTTGAAATTTTGGACGACGACATAGCAAACACGATCTGCTAAGTGGGGAAAAATCTTACTTCCGTCTCTTAGTTTTATCTAACTTATTTTTATAGTTTTATCTTTTATCCCTTGAACGTTTTTAAGGAGCCATCACTTCGAGTGGGACTTGGATAAAACTTCACTGACAGTAAAACACAGATCTGCTTTATTTCTCACAAAAAAAGAACCTTGTTCTTCCCTTCACAATAATCACATCTCTATTCAAGATGAGATTCACCTTGCTGAAAATGATTCTGTCGAGTCACTTTCATGATATAATTTATTAGAATATGATATTGGTTCTTATTGGAGTTTCCGCTATATCACCAACTTTAAAATCCTTTTTAATAGTTATGTTCCCAACAAGGACTATGATTTCAAAAATGATTCTTCTGGAAAGAGACAGTCGAGATTTGATTGGTTAGAGGAATACTCACCATGGTTGCGTTATTCAAAACTACAAAAAGGTGCGTTTTGCAAATATTGCGTTTTGTTTGTACCAAAAGTACACCGGGGTTGTCAAGGCGCATTTATAAAAACTCCATTTATAAAATATAAAGATTTTAACCAAGCCTTCGAAAATCACATGTCATCTCAATGGCACAAAGAAGTTGCTATTGACGCAAAGAATTTCATAACCATCCACAAACATCCAGAAAAAGCTGTAATTTGTCAAATTGATAAATCATGACAAAAAAAAAACTATAGAGTCCAACAGAATTAAATTATTTTCTGTCTTATCAGCCACTGTATTTTGTGCCCACATGATTTGCCGTTAAAGGGAAAAAGGAGTGATTCTAGAAATTTACAGGATTTATTTCAATTTCGGATCGAAGTGGGAGACTTAATTTTAAAAGCTCATATGATGAAAGCAAATATCCGGCATACTTTTGTACGAACTGAATATCAACTAACAGAACTTTGTGCAATGGAAATACGAGAAAGCATTGTATATGCTGCAAATAAATCTGTTTGATTTTCAATTTTAGGTGACGAAACTGCAGATATTGCTGGGATAGAGCAGCTTTCACTTGGTGTTAGGTTTGCTGACGAAAATAAAAATATAAGGGAAGAGTTTTTAGGATTTACAAAACTCTATGATATGGATGCGAAAAGTATCAGATCTGCTATTTTAAATAAATGTACTGTAGTTTGGACATGAACAAATTAATTGAACAAGGATACGATGGCTGCGCAAGATTAGGCAGGAAACGGAGCTAATGTTCAAGCCCAGATAAAAAATAATTATCCCAAAGCCACTTACGTACATTTTGTTCTCACATATTAAGCGTAGTTGTGAATGATTTAAACATGTACCAGAAGATCTCCGGACAATAGGAATTATAAAATCTAAGGTAAATGTTTTTTGAGAAAGTCCAAAGCGAAGAGTCACCGTGCCAACAATTCCTTTACTTTCGTTTTGGACTTTCTCAAAAAAAAAAAAAATAATAATAATAATAATAAATAAAATAAAAAAATACTCTGGATTTCATAATTCCTATTGTCTAGAGAATGTCGGTGTTTTCAAAGATTTTTCAACTCATTTTCAATAAATTATGAGAAATGTCTATGAACTGGACAGGCTCAACACCTCAAGAAGCGCATCGCTTACTAACATCATGTAGTACTTCAATGTTTATTATTTATTTAAATATAATCTCAAAATATTCTGTAGTTTTTATGAATATATTTTTATTTTCAATTATTATGTGTCAATAGGAAAGAGACAGCAATAGCAATATTGCTATTACAGTATTGCAAATGCAGTACTCTATTCTATAATATACTTGTGAAAAAAAATTAAATAATTAAATAAAAATCTATTGATCTAATTATTTGTCTCCAAGCTTTGCTTCCTAGAAAATTTTCTGCGGACGCCTATGTGTACGGGGATTCTGTGAACCTCGAAATCCGCAGCCCTGGGAAGTGTTCTGATAAATAGGCTTTAGAACCAAGTGATGTGTAACAAGTTGCTCCGTCCTATAGTGTAAGACCTCTAAATGGAATGTTTTTTTTTTTGTACCACACATCCTATGCAAATCGCTATTCAAGGTCAGAGTTACACCCTCTTCAACGAAGTAGGAGCCCAATTATGCCACGACACCGGTAACCCAACACCGTCAGGTGACCTTTTTCGCTGTAAAGAGGTTTCTCTTGTAAACATTCAGGTCTCGAGGAAGTAAGAAACCTCTGGGTTGGTCTGCTCCAATGTCGTGAAGATCCGTCCTTCCTTCATAACGTCTGATACTCGGACGAAGCGCATTTACATGTAAGAGGTCATGCAAATAATGAGATGGGACATGACAGACGAAAAGGCATCCAGCTCCTTAAGGATTCTCTGTAGTGACCGCCTCAGTATCCCGAGTTTTACCGCAATTACACATTCATTGCCTTTCGGGGACTAACGGCGAACCAACTGTTCACAAACATGTCGTAGGTTTGGTCCATTTGCTCTACCAACTCTGCATGAAGGAAAATGACTCAACAATAAACTTTTCTTCCAAAGTCAACACCATTGCTACAGCTAAAGGCGTAGACTACACGTGCTCTTCTATTAATAGGCATGCTGTCTAACGGCATATCTCATAACATGTGTATTGAAGAGTGTGTCGAAATCCAGCGCTTTTTCTTTCTTTTTTTTTTTTTGCATCATATCGTACTTTCCCTTAGCAAAAAGATTAGGTAAAATCCCACAATGGAAAATATTCTAACTTTTGTTTCCTATTATGCGCGTAAAAGGTTTTAATAATGATACAGTGATTTACTACTAAATAGAGGGAGTTTCCTGATCACACTGATCATATTTATCGACACTCAGACATGAGATCTTACGACAAAAACTTCAGTACTCCCAAATCCTATCTGCACACACTTCCAAACTCACCGTATACGGTAACCCATGAAAACTGTTGCCCTCCCATCGTAATAACATCTCGTTCTATGAAACGGTTTCAACTCCCACGAAAGAAACTATTCAGCTGAGCGATCTTTTCAAAGGGGAAAAGACGATCGCCATTGCTCGTGCTTATGTTTTCTTTCAGCTTAAAGGTCAGAATATACCGTGTTCTTCGTTTCTATTCATAGGACTTCCCGCCTGAGGGTGACCTCCGATTGATCGAATCGTATGCAGTTATCCTCCCTGCTTCGGAAAGTATAACATCAAAGTAAAGTCACTGCCATGCTTGCCCCCCCCCCCATAAATTTTAAAACCTCTAAATTCTAAAAGCACCAGCGAAGCCTTCTTTAGAATTCAATGGATAATTTAAGACTGAAGAACGCAAAGAAAAATTGGTTCGAATAGAATTTTAAGATCACCTCAGAAGAAAATTGAATGTTCACTTTAGCAAAATTCCCAACTGATTTCTTCTTGCTGAAAACATCTCAATATATTTTAACCACTGGGAGGCGGAATCCGACACTGACGCTCGTATGTCCTAATTCGGTTTCAGAGACAGAAAGGAACTTCAAATGTGAAACAAAATCAGGTCTTATTTCAGCACACTGGAAACTCCTACAGCATATTTCAAAAATCATAAATTTCTACTGCCCATTCTTCTAATTTTTACACCTTTCATAAACTGTTTAATTGCTATTAAGCAAGAAAGATTACGAAGTACTTTTAAACAGGGCAACGGTAAATTCAAATAGGCTATAAGTGATATGAAAGCGAACACAGCGTCAGCGTTAATAAATCGACAGACCAAAAATTTAATTAGAAAAAAAAAAAAAACATACCGAACTACAATAGTAGTTCGGTATGTTTTTTTTTTTAATTTTATTTTAAAACGACTTAAATTGATTCCATCAGCATGGAATCAATTTAAGTCGTGAGCTTTGCATTTTCCCTTTCTCTCTCCACATTGGACATATGATAAGGACGAGAAACAACAGCACACACTTAATAAAAATGAGAACTTTAATTTAAATTTAGAAGCTTCTTAAGTCAAATGGTATTTGCTTAATCCACTCACTAAGTAATTAAACAAATGCCAAGTGCTTTTTTTTTTCAAGTAAAAAATATGATTTAAAGTATAAAAATACATCCTAACATTCATTATTACTGCTAAATATCCAGTTTATAGTTGGTAATTTAATATAGATCCAAGACGCGGAATGTTCGTCTTGTAACGGTATTCATGCATATATAAAAACCGGAGTTTCTCAGGAAAAACGCTCCGACTCTGTCGAAAAAGACCAATGAAACTCCACTGAAAATTATTCTGACTATTTACCGCTTCGCTGAATGAAGTTTAACGTGTTTCTCCAGTGAAGGCCCGCTGAAGTAACGAAGAAAAGAAACATTCTGGTTCTGTACTACAGCTATTCATAATTGCAAATTATCCAAGATATCGAATATTTGCCGTTTTTTTTTTTTTTTTTTTTTTTTTGTTTTTTTTTTACACACACGCCCCTTTAAAGTTCTGTCCCACCTCATTGTAGATGAGATTAATAGTTCGGCTTCTTTCGAAGTAGTACAAAAATATTTCATTTTATAAGTAGCTTACTTTTAATTATTTCATGTTTCGGCAGATCTCAGAATAAAGAAATGAAATCCGAGCCATCCAAGTCGATAAAACCTTTCACCTATTTGAAAGAAACTCTTCGTAATCAGTAGAATTAAATAACTACTGCTGCTAGTCGGGATTTTAGTTATTTCTTACCGATTCTTAATGGGTTACTTTAAAAGGCCCTCCTAATACTAAACTCCTAATGAGAAATTGTTAAAGTGCGTCACAGATGCCATATGGCAGAAGGCTCTTTTCATAATACTGGAGCTTGCGGGTTGGTGTTCATTGAAGGATGAAATTAACATGTTTCTAAGAAGTGTTCAACTCAACGGCTATTTGGAAAATATACCTAAAACGTCTCTCTTCATCTTTTTCATTAACTCGATCCAATTTAATGCTTAGATAAATTTATCAAAATAGCAATCTCCATCTATGGAAGAAACCGCATTCGTCTTTCTGATGGGTGACATCATCCTGTGCGTTTCTGAAATTAAGTCATTCTAGAAAGGGTTCTCAGCAACTCTCGTTGTGAAAGGTGGCGGCTTAATTACTCCTTGCAGCATACACAAATTGTACCTCGCACTTAATCAGATGGCGAACATGAAAACCGTCTCAAACTAGCGGCATATCTTATGACACTAAATATAAAAACGCAAGAAACGCGGGGATTAAAACGATACGACGAGATTGAATAAACGAACATTGATATTGGCGAAGAGAACAGGAGGGAATTGAATCACAGCTTCCGCAACCTTAATGGGCAACACTACTAAAAATTAAGCAGAAACTGGAGAGAGCGAGTGACCTTCACAGCAATTTGATGCGATGCACCGCACTGGTGCATCACAGCAACGCGGATTTTGCTTGCTTCAGAGTAATGAGAACCATGACACTGAACTGACACAATTTCAAGAACCAGTAACTCACTCACGAAAGAATGAAAATCTGAATTACATCAGTACCGTGAGCGGCCTGAGGAATTTTTTCAGGATTTCTCAGGATTATTATTATCATTATTTTGTAATTTATTCATTTCACGTAGTTTAAAGACCCCGCTTTATACACTAAACATGGACCCTTTTTTTAACCTAATAAACGTCTCCTAATAAACGGGGCAGAGGTCTCAGACAGGGGATGAAATTCATCGCCTGCCTAAAGACAATCACAAATATCGATGCCTAACATCCGTCTGTTAGAGCGCGGATGCTCCGATTGATTCAATATAGCAGCATTTCCCAAACATTTCCTACGACGGAACACTTCACAAATCCTGAAATTTTAATCAACATCTTGGTTAGAGTCGAGTATCAGCGATCTCATATTCAATGTAAAGCTAAGCGCACACTATCGCCGAAGCAGGCTGTATCGCATCACAAAAATGCGACAGGGCACACTACAGGCGTGCCGGGCGCACCGCATTGACCTCGCTTGTGACCGCACGCTTCCTAGAATAAATATCTCCGTACTTCGCTCGCCCTCGGAGGTGTCGACAACCGCGGGCGGCTGGGTCAATTATGCTATTGTGCCAGCACAATCTATTTTATAGATTGTGTATTATAGATTGCGCAATCCACATGCAGAGTGAGGAGCTTCTGAATTTCAAACATATTTGAATTTGTCGCAGCATATAAAACCATTCCAGGCTCATATTAATTTTGACAATTTTTCACATGATAAAGTGAACACTTGTTCACTTTCTGCGGAACATAGTTTGGGAAACCCTGCAATATGGTATCATAACCAACAATGGTGATGTGAAAGAATATGACCAGAAATAATAGTGTGCAAATTATCTGGCATAACGAAGAATAAGCATGATGCGGACATTATGTGGTGCGACCCGATAACGGACTTATTTTTCATGGGCAGACGCAATAAGATCGAACGATTTTGCCCTGTTGCGCTGTATTGTAAACGTCATAATCTGAAGCACCGCAAAATAAAACTAATACGCCTTAGAACAAGAGTTCGCTCAATGTGTTTTCATAGAAGCTGAGTGTTCAGAATAAGTGGAGATGATTGCATTCAATCGAGTGGCATTTGTGGAAGTATTTTCTCTGATAATTCGACGACAGTTTCTCCGAAATTCGGATTTATAACTTGTGCTCTACTTCTTATTCAGCAAGCCACACGTCCTCGCAGAGATTCAATTATTACTTCATCTCACGAGGGATTAATGAGTGCTCAGAAACGAAGAGAAGAGGGACATCGCTGCACGTGGGTGTTAACACGCCAAAGCCATTTGTTGCCTTTAGAAAGGGACGGGAAAATGTTAAGGGAAAAGCGAACCCAAAAATGTAAATTTTTTGTCGTCATTTTATGTAATTGTTTCATTGCAGTGATGCTTCCATCCAACCGCGCTTTACTAAAGAAACTTCGAGTAGCGATCGAATATCTCAAAGATGTTTCCTAGGGAAATGTTTAAAAAAATTCGTGAACTCTGGCATGAATGAAAACTGAAGGGAGAACCGACCAACGATATTTCTACTGCAGAACGTTATTATGAAGAAGTCATGTTAAAAGCCGTAAATGTGCGCTATCACAAAGAGCAAGTTATAATATTTATCGGTATCTTGATACTCGCTAAAATGCTTGTTCAAGTGTGCTTATTCGTGCGTCTATAAAAATAATCGCATTTTCAACAGCCGTGAATTTCCCAACTGCTATTTTTATTTTAATTCAGTGCACAGGAAAGATGTTGCTGCGTGTCCAACGAGTACAAATAGGATGTCTTAAACTTTGGCGTATCCAGTAAAGTTGTGTTCTGTTTCATACCAATATTTCGTACGTAACCACAGGATTACTCTTGCACGTATAATTAGAGCATTCAGAAAGATAAACGAAGTAGGAGCTGTGTAGGTTTTGCTTGCGTCATCGGTTGATGGTATTGAGAAGAATTGCATCAAAATGATATTTTCTAGATCTGGTTTTTTTTTTTTTTTTTTTTTTTTTTTTGTGTGTGTGTGAGACAGCTGTGTTTGTGTGTGAGCTGTTCAAATACCGTGGTGAGTCAAGTGGGTGTGAAGCAATTTCAGTAAATTTCTTAAAGTAATTTTAGAGCATCCCCTATGAGAGCAATGAATGTTGCAGGAATGAAGGGAGCTGCATAAAGCCGATGATGATAATGGGTTGAGCCGCATTGCATTAAACCGTCGGAGTTTCAGACCGAAATCCCAAATTTGGATTGCAACCTTAACGCAATAACGAATGGTCTGGATGAGAGGGACGAGTAGTAACAAGAATATGTCATACAACCATTTATCTTCTCCTGCTTGGTCAGTATGAATGAAGAAACTCCACTTTGTTAATGATGGTTTTCTTGGTCTGAGCTTCCATTCGAATCGATTGAATTGAAAATCGGATAACTTCCACCCCCGTTCTGTGCATACAATTTATTTTAAATGGCTCTCCTGTTTAATGCTTACGTTTAGAAATATGTTCTTGCACCACATTGTTCGAGTGTGCTCTTATGTTCATTATTTCTTTTTACTCTTTTTGATTTTCAGGTTCTTGATGCGTTACCAATATCGAGGGATTTGACGTTGATGGAGGATCTTAACAATTTCATTTGAAATACACTCAAAGAAGCTTTTTTTCAGTGATCTTTCACTGATGGATGTTCACTCATTGATCTTTGTATTGCATTTGAGTTTTGCAGGCTTACAATACAGAAAAAGGCTTGCGTATTTTTGCAAATACTTGGAAAGTTTACATTTTGCATAATCAAGGTAAGTGGAAAAATTATCCACACGGATTGAATGCATAAACGATAAACAACTCAGGAATCTGTGGTTTATTCTACTTGCAAATTTTGCACCACACACGCACACACCTGTCAATCATTTATGCCACTTAATAGCGGCAGAAACAATGTGCAAGTGGCAGAACACACATAAATCTGTTTTCAGGATACACAAAAGTATCTTTGCCAATCTTTGTTGAATAGTCCTTAAATTATTCCACTGTGGCCTTTGGGATTTTTTTTATATTAGAGAGAGAGAGTAAAACGCATGAGTATACAAGGGTAAAGAAGCATCGTGTTGAAGCTCGCTGCCTGTGCAGACTGCCTTTAAAGTTGAATCGTACGCTCTTACGGTGATATGTTTCTTTCTCCCCCCCCCCCCTCCCTAAAACTGCGTCTTTATTGTCAGTTACGCATCTAACTGCCCATACGCTTTCAACCTAGCGACGTTTATTTTCGGCATTATTTGAATGTTACTGTAAGTAGATATCTACGATATTGCTTCTGTAAACTGTTTTGATCCTTAAAATGCGGAGGAAAGGAACCCAGGAAGAAAGGGTAAGGATTTCAGATAAATTGGAAATTGCAGGGAGTGGATAAAAGGTCCCTGAAATACTATAAAGTTAGCAAGTGTGATTTAAGGGCAACATCGCAAAATGGCAACTGACAGTGAAAACGCGCTGAACAAGACTGATTCAAATCACTTAAGTCTATGCGTTGTATAATCAGACTTACCGTCACGTTAATAGCTGTCGTTCGAAAGAACCCACTCGGAAACAAAACACTTCGGTGTAAAAATATCGTCGCTAAAAACAGATGCTAATTTGACTTTTCCTCTGCTTAGGGAACAATATCCGTCCTTGCTTTCTTCGATAGCAAATATTCTGGCAGGTAATGAGCAGGCAAAGTGGCGAGCTCGTGCACCAGTTTGAACGAATTTACAGCCCCATCTTAAATGAACTTTCTATCGATTTAATTCTTGCGATAGCGGAGACCCTTTTTGGTTCTTGCTTCTCCTCATGAAGCCGAGTGTCAGAAGTTACCAACTTACTTACCTCTCTGCATCTGTAGGGTGGATGTTTTCTTCTTATGTACGTGATAAATCTTAATCAGTCCGCTTCCTTCTGATAATTAGTGAGGTCGTATTTTCTTAATTACACAATAAATATCACAAACTGGTTTCTCAATATATTTAATATATTGTAAAAGCTCCTCAAGAGGTTTTATGTGATGTTGACTTCATACGGGCATTAAATCACTAGTCCAAAGGAGCTTACCACTTCCATCTACACTCATTCAAATAAGAAAAAAGCCAAAGAAAGAAAAGGCTTTGATTGAAATAATTCCATGCAGGATATTCTGTGAGAAGGTATTGCAAAAATGTCATCATAAAAGGACTTCGATGTGCTAGTGGAGAAAGACTGGATTAACCACAAGGTAAAAAATAAAAGAATATCTTCAAAATTCTTTCATCCCCGTTCTATCAATTTTAGGTTTATCTAGAAGAAATCATCTCACATATCTTAAGATTTCTTTTACCGATGCCAAAGAGTACAGTTAGTTCTTTAACTGAAATTATTTCTTAGAAGGGCGAAACTTGCGCTGTATTAGGTGACCGGACAAATTTCAAGATGATTTCTCTCTTCAAAATGTGCATTATTGAAGAACATAATTCAATTAGGAACTTAAGAATAATGATCTGAGACTCAGAAAAAAGACGCTCCTAGTAACAACATTCCTCTATGCGAGAAGAATGACTTACGCTAGGACTGTCCAAACTTAGGTAATCCGAGGGCCGCATCACAATATGTATCTAGTAATTTGGTGAACAGCAGCGACACAACGTCGATAGCTGAACAAACGAACAACACTAATTGTTGTTCGTTTGTTCTAATCGCGCGATCGAGTTCCCCGTGAGCTCCCAGAGCATGCGCGTTGGAACAAATCAGTGTAAGAACGCTTCTTTGACACATCTAATATTTGAAAAACACGTGGGTATATAGTGATGTAAAAACACCAAAACATCGAGATTATCGATTAGTGATAGAATTAAAATATCTAATACGCATTCGATTCAAATTGGTATTTTATTTTTTCGCTCGTGAAAATCAAAACCCACAGGGAGGCACAAAATCGCACCGCAGGCAGTGCTTTGGACAGCCCTAACTTACGCAATTCCTTATCGCATAAATTGAGGTTTTTGGCTTACCCCCTTAGTCATTTGGCGGTATTTATAAACTTACAATTAGGAACCGTTTGCTCCAATTTCGCCACTAAAATTGCTACTATTGAAACCAAAAGGCAAATGACAAATTTGGTTTAAATCACAGCGAAATACTAAAGCTCATTTAAAATATATCCAAACAGTCGGAATATTTTATGCGGCTGATGAACCTTGTTTATTTGCTGGTTTGATGCCAATGTTCAGACATTCCTTTCTTCTGAGATTTAGAAATTATTTGGCATAATTCTTATAAAAGGAGCTGAAGAATTTATACCGGATTTGTATCTGCTTTTCTTGCGGTAGTTACAAGAAAATTAAGTCAGACCTTCCGTGGCAAAATTACACGAAGAACTTCCTTCACCACGGTTTATTTTCTTTAAGGTTCGAAAGAAACTTTTGAAAATATAACTGCGTAAAACGAACTAATTCAGAACCAAATATAATCAGAACACTTATGAAGAATTGAGAATTCGCATGCATTTCAGATAAGACTTGCTTATGCGTTGGTAATTTTTAAAAATTTATGTTTGCCTTATCGAAATAATGAAGAAATCTGTTCCGGAGTTGGCCATTTTGATTAGAAAGATCTGAAATAATTCTCCCATTTGCGAAGGGTCTTTTGCATTGGGTGTAAAGAAATAAAACAGATGTTGGCAAACTTTTAATGATTTATTAATTACATAAAATTGGAATTACTTTAAAATACGGTCCGCCGTAAATCTTAAATGAAATGCTGCAGTTACAAGTTTTAGCAGAAAGTATTGGTTAATAGAGGATGACACACGAATGGATTTCGGTAAGAACGGTCAAGCAGGTCATTTCTCCTGGATGCTACAACCAGGTTATGAACGAGAGATTGCTCGAGAGTAAATACTATAAAGAAACCCCTCCCCATTAAAGAAATTAATAGAAGGGGTGGCTAATGGTATAGGCTATTTGCTCAAAGTCAGACCACCGTAATACAGCTGTGATGTCGTCCATGTCTTATAAATACAAAAACATTCTCTGACGATCGTTTCAAGCTACGGAAGTGCACCTTAATTATTTGGGAAAGTACACTTTCCTTCGAAACCGACAATTGTTTGATTCACAGTACCCGCAAAGAAACATTGTATACAAAGCACAAAACGATAGCAAAAGTGGATTTCAATAAGCAATAAAATACGAAAGTAAATGCCGATCGAATAGTGAAAATGACTTAATTTAGCAGGACTTCTTCCCTAAAGAGATAGCCTTCATTAACTGCTTAACAATCTGGGTTGGTATGATGGCTTTAGAGATACACCATATTTCAGCATGTTTGATAACTTGAAGATTGTTTCTGGTAACGTAAGTCTGATGAAGTTTTTTTTATCGTCGTGCTTGAATCAGTGGATACAACAAGCATGTTATAGTTAAAATTTACTTTCGACCAGACTCGCGCTAAAATGTGGGACGCTTCATTCTTAAAAGTGCCGTCTGCACACTCGCGTGAAATCGCTCGTTCCTATGCAGCATTAGCTGCTGTGGACCCGTCAAAGTAGAATTCGTTTTAGTCAGGTAAAGAAACCAAATTTTCGTTCTAATAAAAATAAGTATTTGCAGTTTATTTTCGTATTATCCCAACTGGTATTAGTATGGTCTTCTGCTGATTATTATTTCAACTTCCGCTCACATTAGCGGCGGCCTTTCAGCAAACGGCTTCCTCTATGATAATCTTTATTATGCTCTTGGCATTTTTTTTTTTTTTTTTTTTGGTACGAAATTACAATCCACATGAACACTCCAAAAATAATTTTGCGATTTAGTTCGATTAGGAATTTCACTGTCACTTAGTGAACAGAGTATCTACCTGCTGCAAGAAACTAAACTACTTCATCACGAGCAGCATGCTTATACTCCTCAGTCGCATTCTCTTAAATAATAGAAAACCTCGTGAAATGACGAAGACGTTGGAGCTTTCAAGTTACTCCAAAGCTAATCAGAAATTCAAGCTGACAATGAAATTACGACGGAAAGGTCATTACGCTAATTTTATATTAACTTAATAACCTCCGCATGCATGTTTTCAAATATGCCTTCTGCTTAGATTATTGAAAAATTTAGCAAAGCTTTTTTACGCATTTTAAGGTTAAATGCAGTGTTAATTCTTCAAAAACATTATGATGAAAAATACACTTTACTCCTACGTAACTAATTAGCTGAAGTTGTTTGTTGACGTTGATCTGTTATTGATTTAGAAGTTTCTCAATATACGGGATTGCTAGCTGAGTGATGAAGCCGTTCTCCAAAGGAGAAGGAATGCTGGTTGAAATTCCGTAGTGAAATGGAATTTAAAACCAAAAAGTTGAAAACAAAGAATTATGTTACAAAAATAAATAACGTAATACTTGAAACACATGCCAACGATGCGCACAGATGAGTCAACTATCAATGGAAAACCCAGATAGAAACGAAATTTATTTTGTCTGCTATGTAACAATAGAAACGAGCCATTTCCTGGAAACTATTCTTGCTCCAAATGTACAGAGACTTTTATAAAAACAATACATTTCCAAAGTGAATAGGGCCGAGGAGACAAACATATTCGAGTGGTTTTTAAATTCACTTTACAAAAGTTCCATTCATTCACCTCACGTGCATTTTTCATCAAGCCAAAGGCATATCCTCTAAGAGGACGCAATAATTCGGACGCTTTGATCATAGCGATGAATGTGATTTCCCAGTTTGAATACACCTTAACTTACTTCCTTTCTTTCCTTCCCTGCTTTTATTTCACGAATATTGTTAACTTCAAAATGAGTCCTTTGGACACACCCACAAACAGGTATTGCAGATTTTCTTTTACTCTCCCTCTCGAGCAGGCATCGAAGTCCGCTTTCTGAGACAAGATCATTATTCTGGTGATCGTACGGTATGCGGCCGATAAATCTGGGGTCACTACACTCGACGATATTTAGATCACGCTATTGGAGAAATTATTTCCAATAGCAAGTGTTTCGCTCGTAGCAATGGAAATTTTAATTGCTTGAATTACACTCTGTCATTTCAATAATTAAAAAAAAAACATTTGAGCCAGAATGACGCTTCTGCCAATGTAACACAAAAGTAAAAGACGTGGAAGCACTGCCTTGCCTTTTCAGTAATCAGGGCCAAACAAGGAAATTTGACATGCGTATTCGGAGGAAATCAGCGCTAGGAATAACATTAAAAGATCTCAGTAGAAGCTTGACAGAGCAAATTATGAATGGAAATAAAAAAAAAAAAGAATTAATTTAAAAGTACATTAAAAGTTAATTAGCATTGCAACCTTGATTACTTTTCTAATCCGGTCGCCAGAGATGAAAACGATTGGTAAGAACAAACATTTGCCAAAACCACAGTTTTGAGAATTAAAACACGCCTAATAATACAGCTAATGAACTAATTACAAACAAATGCAACCACATCACGTTGGGTAATTAACCCCTGTGCCGCATTAGTTCTTAAATCGCATCTGGTATTAAATCAATTCATGTGCGATAGGTGAAAGGGGATGTCCAAAAGCGGATTAACTTGGCTGATAGATAGCCAACTCATTTACTTGGCATTTAACTTAATAAAGCGTTCACCAGTCCGCGCGGTTAGCCTAGTGGCTTTGCGCTTCGCAACCATATGCCTGGGGAAGGAGTCCTGGGTTCGATTCCCGTCGACGACGTGAGGAGCTTAAAGATTTTCCTCAGCCATGGTCAAGTTAGCCGGTCTTGGGCGCGGACAGCAGGGTTTTTTCCGCCAGTTTATCTGGGGTTTTTCCTCCCGCAAGCAGGCAAACCGGACCCGTGAACACATAGGCTACAGTCATAAAAAATACGGCAAGGAAGGCAATGGGAAACCACCTTGCGTCATTATCTCCCTAGTAATCAGCTGCAATCCTCTCTAAGAGAGGAAGCCACAGGATCAGATCAAAGCATTCACCCCCACCATTACATTGGTTGGGACTTCACCTTCATGCGTTCCTTCTTGATAGCATCGATTAAGAAGCTCATTATTGCATCCAGATCTGTAACGAAACAACTCGGAATTTGTAAAGTTTCTCCCTTCAAAAATGTATCCCTAAATCACACCACATTAGTGCTATATAACACTAACGTTTGAGGCACCCACAAATCAGTCCCTAAAAATCTAATTCTTGATATACACAAACATAACGCGAAACACAGACAAATCCGCAAGGAGGCATTCTTCAAGGTGGTAGTAACGCGTGTCGTCAGATATTCGCAAGTCATTTCGTGACCTTTCTGTCTTCAATACGCGATCCGAGATGATAGCTTCATAATTCCTTAAATAACCGATGGAGCACTCACCTTACATCAAACCATCAGCACTACCTCCTGATAGACAGCGCTGTGGTTTGACTTCTGTACAGATTTCGGAATAGTTGTTTGAGACTACCGATTATAACATTAATGCACATAAAAATTATATTTCCAAAGTCAATGTCGGGAAGAAGAAAAAAATAATGATCTCGTTGTGAAGTGTCCCCGCCAGGTGTTTAACCATTCCACAATTCTGCTTACGGAAGCGAAGTCGGCTTGCAAAATATAAATGTCTACGCCGTGAAATTTTCAATACCTTCGTCACTGTGGTGTTTGGACTAATCCATAGTTTCATAGGAACATGTGCGGGGTTGATCAACTTCTTGGACCCACAGGGTCAATGTTTACATACTGCTTTATTGGTAGACTACAAAAGCAAAATACGTTGCTACAAAAGTAACAAATATAACTTCTATATTTATTGATTGAATATAAATGAAATGAGCGCAAATAAAAGCAAATAAATTTTTAAATAGAATAAATAAAAACAAATCATTTTAAACGATTGCAATAACATTATTTTTATCGAATTTTAAAGTGAAAGACTAGTTTATTATTAAAGTTTATTGAAACTGGTAAAACAAGCTTAAGAATTGTGCACTTTGTTTACAATATAAAAGTTTATTTTGAAACCATAAATAGTTATGTACATCCTAATCGCACGACAGAACTTTTTTTAATATCCTTCCTATGCAGGAGTGTTTATATGAATCCCACCACGAAACGTATAAAATCGGACAATTACTATCGTGGATGCTTAAGAATTATGTAGGCGATAAAGATTAGTTAATCCACCTATTCCCTGCTCTGAAACCAATCATACCTAGCCACTTGGCTCCTGCGTGAAATTTCGGTTTTCTGAAATGTGAAAGGTCAGGAAAGTTATAAAAGGGATGTTGTTTCTTAAAGTTTACTGCAATTCGTAAAACAAGCTTCATCCTAAGGAGAGATTTGATCCCACAGCCTGTGGCTAAGATAGTGACCACTACAGTATCCACTCAGGCAACCGAAATGATAAACCGGTCATAAAACCTATAATAAGGTTATTTTAAGGTTATATCCTATAATAAAGTTATTACCCCCACTGTATGGGGGTAAAACACTCAAGGAGTGAGGGAAACCTGCTTATTGTTCTGATGAGAAGTTCATTCGATAAATTTCAAAATGGCTTCTTTAGTTGCTTGACCATCACAGCTGATTATCTTTTTGCACGAATAAACGAAAGCGGAGGAATGGCATGGTCATTTCTGTACAACAGTGTTCATAAAAATGCTTAAGATATAAAATAATCGTGGAACCAGAGGCTCCGCGATCATTTTATCAGTTGAGAGAATTAAAGAGATGGATTAGGTCCTTTCTTAGCCACATTGCCTTTTATCTGGAGCGAGCGTATGAAGCATTTCGGAGAGATTTTTGATGATCCTCTTGAAACGTGCGAAAAGTGATGGACTCTGGTCTGATCCAGTGCCAGCCCCATCTCGCCTCCAAAACAGCTTTTTAAGGTAGGAAAGGGATGGATGCGATTTACTTGTTCCATGAAATGCCTACAGGAAATTTCACCCATAAGAAAACTGAGCCTGGCTGGAGGTCAGGGTGTCATCCGTGGTGAAGGAAGCCATTTCTCTTAGCAGTAAAGAAAACTGGTTTGCTAGCAAAAGAAGATCGCCAAGTCACCCTCATCCCATGCGAGGATGGAAAGATCGTCGTCATTTAAGCTGAATTTTATGGCAGATTTTGAAAGTGGGATCGTTCACGTGCTACAAGTTTTGTCCAATGAAAAGGAATGGAGGGTGCTGTGATCAACAAAATTACGACTAAGGTTTGAGAGGGATCATTAACCTAAAGGCGGAAGAATGCGAATTAATGTAAATCTCTGAGTTACTTCTGCACTAGCGAAGAAGACAGAAAGCCACCTCTCCCCATAACACCCACTTCTAAAGAGGAAACTGGGCTACCTCAAAATATCAAGTGGAAGTGAGATAAGATGGCGGCTTGCTAAGTAGGCCTCTATAACGGATTCGATCAGTGATCTGGAAATTTCAAGCGTGACCCCATGATCTTAGATGCTGATGTTTTGGAATTACAGCCGAAGCAACTGCGACTATGATAATGTGTTTTGTATAAATAATTGCGTGTTTTCTAATGGCAGATTATCTGTTTTGCGGAGGGAAAATCCTACCAACGTATCAGAACTGCTAACTCGCCTGCAAATACTCACGCGAAATTTTGAAATAAGAACGACTTACTCCGATTCCCATCATTTTTCTTCTTTAACCTCGAAAATAGGTCCCAATAACCGGTCACTAATTGATAGAGAAGTTATTCCTTGTCAATCATGAGAGAAAAAAAAGAGGATTTTCATTGCGATTAGTGAATTGAACAAGTGAATTGAAACGTTTCATTGGAAATATTTTAAAAAATATTAAATGAATATAAATAAAATTAAACGCTTTATATTCGCTAGCGTTGCACTAAAATACCAAAAAAAAAGGGGGGGGGGCACGCTCATTAAAATGGCAATTGCTGAGCCTTGGCACTCCCCTTGACGAACGCTACGATTTCCACCCAGGAAGAGAAGTTTAAGTGTTTGTGCTTTGGTTTGATCTTCACAGAAGAATTGGACTATCTTAACTTAAAAAAAAAAAAAAAAAAGGCCAGCAATATCACAGAGTAACCAAGAAGAGCTCGATTTGTCCGCTGCAATATATTGTACCTGCATTGAATTTTCCATTATTTCCATTTCCGAGCAGAGTTTTGAAAAATCTTATTCAAACTTACTCGAATTTCGCTGTCCTGAGAAATTTTCGGGCATTCAAAAATTTAAAACCGGTCCGTTTAACCTTCAAGTCGATATTTAATCGACGTTAACGTTTAGAAGAAAAACGAACAGCAGATTTCCGTCAAATGTGCGATTGTTTGGCCTCCTTGAACGAGTTCCAGACACCCTGGAGGTCTCTCTTAATAAAATAATAGTAATAATAATATTGAGAATGTGTGACATTCCGAAATAAAATCTACTAATTCGATAAAGTTGACTCGTTTGGATTTTCCGTACGTGATATGTATTTATTCACGCATAAAACATCGCAGCCACGCGCTTTCTCTTCGCTATTTAAAAGCCGATTATATAGCGGATGGTTCGACAAGAAATACACGTGGCGAATTATAAGATGGGAATGACGCAGTTTTGATGGAAATCACACTGTTTCTGACAGAAGTTCATTCTAAATAAACGGGCGGAAGGTCATCGGGGCACAGTAAAAACACGCTTCAGTTCAGCACATTCATTTGCCTGCGAATCAGTGGCGTGCACTCACTTCATCGCGTGCTGTCGCCGTTTTACAAATGTCTGTTATGACGATCTCATCACAGAAGTGCACCGAAACTGAACACTAACATTCGGACTGGAGGAACACCGCAGCATTCCCCACGACTACTGTGGCTTCCTGCGTTCTAGTCTGTCTGTGGACGGGATCGCTAAACTGATTCTCATTGCGGAATCCGATTCTCATCAGATTCTCTCGGAGGGAGGCGGAATTACGAAGAATTGCCCAAAATACGAGTTGCTTCAATTTGATGTCGTTTCTCAGCAAAATGAAACTGTGCTTGGATTTTTTATTTCTTCTAAGAATAACTCATTTAATTATTAACAATGCATGTGGATTACTTCACCAGTTCTAATTGTCTTAGATGATCCTATTCAGAACGTGTTATCTTCAAATTGATAATATTTAATATTAGTGTGATAATTAATGACGTTAACCAAAACAGTTATATAATCTCCTTGCAAGCAAGGAAATTATTGAAATAATTTCCTTGCTTGCAAATTTCATAGATTTCATTAAATTTTTTGCACCAAATCTTAAATTATTGCTCTTTCTATAAAACACAATAAAGGCCTTAACGACCTTTGTTCGGTCCACCTGTAACAGAAAAAAGTGCCAGCTGTACTTTGTAATTACTATAATATCTCGACCTAATAATATTGGTCATTTATATCTTGCTTGGAAACATTTATAAGAAGCGTTTGCTCATGGACTGATGATGATTTGGATGATGAGATTTTGTAAAATTAGAAAACTGTAGTAAATGACGCCTACTTCGGAAGTGTTTACTGATTGCAGAGTCGATAAATATAACGCAGGTAAATATCTCAAATACTTACGACATAATTAAATCTTCGATCTCGTATACAACCTAAATAAACAATTCCTTTGACAAAAATAGCGAAGTGATCCTTATTAGTAATTTAGTGGATTTAATGCGATCTATTGAATTTGGTTTGCTGTTTGAGATAGCGGAAAATTATAAATTCAGAATAAAAATAAATACCGACTATTATTACGAATTGCTTGTTTTGTTTTTCCTATAACGAATGCCTGCGTATTATTAAAGAGATTTTGGTGAATTTGAATTAGTACGTGTGGCGTGTGTTATATTTGCACACACACCGTTGCAGCAGTTGCCATTAATAGAAGATACTGAATTATATACTGAATACACACTAAAATAACATAATTTGAGTACATAACATGTTGAGTGCCAGAATGCCATTAACACTGAGAAGTAATATTCAGTGTGGTGCAAGAGAACTTCTGCAATTGAATCGAATCTTCGATTCTTTCGGAAGTGGTAAAAGTTTCACCTTTCGGCCAATATTTTACTCTTCAATTTACAGCCAATTCCTCCATACCAACTTTGGCCAAAATAGCCCTGATATCATTACCAGACTTGGCTTAATCGGCAAGCATCTTATACCAATAACGTATTTTACGTGTGCATAAACAATATATATTTACCGATTATCTTTCTGAACATGGAATGGCAAACTATCACTACAGTGATAAGTTTTAAAGACATCCACTAAGAGTTAGACCAGTTTATAAGAATCTAACATCAAAATAAGAAACAATGAATAAATGTTTTATTAGTACGCCAGTATTAAAGTACCGCGATTTTGCTCTATTTATCCTTAAGAATATTGAAACTCCACAAATCCTTTTTTTTTCTTGTCAAGAAACCATTCTTCAAATCAGTTAATCGGCCACAAAGCCAGAATATGATTTTCTTGTCCAAATGGGTTCGTCCGAAAGCAAATGTTTTCTCTTCAGGAAAAGCATCTTGTCCTCCGTTGTCTACAGTGAAAATCTTATATAATTCCTCTGCGTCCTAGAAACCAGGTCGAACCCAGGGCTTTTCTTCAACCGAAAGACATCACGATGGCCTCAGGAATGTAGTCTGACTCGCGCCCAAGTCGAACATAACATGCATCTAATAATCAAACAACTACGATTAATAGGAATTACCTTTTTTTCCTTGAAGGAGTTCATCATAAGAAGGAAAACTTGATCATTAGGAATTTTCTTTTATCTCCCACTTCGCGTGCTGATCAATTCTTACACCTTTTCACGACCCATCATTTAAATTGAAACAACCAACTGAAGCTGTTGGTATTAATTCTGCCTGTTGATGACTGCTGTGAAAAATCGGTGATTAGCATAGCGAACAACTATTTAGTCCGTTACAGTATTCCGTAGCATGGATTAGCTGGTAATGCAGTTTCGATCTAGCAATGGGATGGAATGGATTAAAAACCAAAGTTAGATAAATTATGAAACATCCACGTGATTAAAGTCATATATATACTCTATTTATTTAATACGTTTTGGCTTTATTCAAATTTATTCACTTTAAACTGAAAAATCTTCGGTAAATGACTTGTCAGTTGAGCTGTTTGAAAGAAGTTTTGATGTGTTTGGTCGATATGAAACTACTAATCAAAATATTTTTTATGGAGATAAAAAGTAAACTTACATCCGAAAATAGATATCTTACAGCTAATTATACTTTTTGCTGATCAACATGATTATTAAATTCAGCCTTACCTAATTTGGATGTTGAGGTAACGTCATCGCTTTTTCTTCATAGAAAAGGGGGAAATCCTGTGATTATAACTTTAATTTTACTTGTAAATTACGCCCATTCTTTCAGCTCGAAACTTGTAGTAGTGTTCAACACGTTCATTCCAGACTTTTTTAGAACGGATAGCTACGGAATGATGTCATGTTAAACTACCACAAAATCTGCCAAAAGTAACCCGCTATGAAAACGGGTATTCAGCGACAGCACCGATAAAAACCCTGCCGTTTACTTAATTTTACGTTCTGATAAAGGGGAGATGGGAACAATTCAATCAGAACCTCTGTCTTAGTAGCGGCACGAACAGCGTATTCCAACAAACTGAAGAGTGCACACAGCGTTTCCGCACACGTGTTCTACTATAGGATGGCGCTGATTTCCACACATTCACGCATGCACACAAATAGACCGACCGTCGAAATCTCTTTTAGCGATGCGCGCGCGCACGCTTCGGCTATATTCTAAGTTTCTCGCTTGTTGTGACGAAGCAGAGCGAACGTGGCCGTAAGTTCAGACAGGTGGAAGCTTTCTTTCCAATAAGAGATTTTCCATTTAAGTTCTGGTCGATGTCGGATATCTTCTTCTCTCTTCATATACCCAAACATACCGGCGGATGTTTGGATGGCGAGAATACATGGAATAAAAACGAGCTATCCGTTTAACTGAAACTTAATTATATAACATGCAGTTTGGTATCGTTGTCTGCAAAATGTCTTGCTTTGCGGATTTTAATGAGGGGTGGGGTGTAGTCAATGTTACAAATCTCGAGAAGAGTCATCAATTTTGAGAAAGCTCAGTAACTTTGGTAGCTTGCATAAATGGATGCAGATGCAATTAACTCTGGAAATTGCAAGGAACAGGTTTGATTCTTGTACAACAAAACACAGATCAAGAGTATCAAACAGTTCGGTCATAAGTTAGGAAATGTTCTTCAAAAAATTTTAAACTTTTCGAGAACCCATAAGTCAGAATTACTTTAAAGTAATTCTGAGTAATTCTTAATTTTTCTCTATCAATGCCTCGGAGATGCTTTACCATAGCTTGATCGACGCTATAGATTTTAAAGTAATATTTCTATGTTTTCTGGATATAAAACTTAGGTGTGTTTCCACTTTGGCCCATTTTCAAAAATCACTAAAGCAATTAAAACTGCGATTTTCCATATCGGGTAAAGTTCGAAGTTTATCAGATAAGGAAATTGATGATAAATGAGATGTCTTAAATGAGAATTTATTTTGGAAAGGTTTACTGGAAAAAAAAAAGTAATACTGTTGAGTTTATCGCAAATCTAATAAAAAATATGCGGGAAAAAAGCTACTTTGAGTCTTTCGCAGGCATTCATTTACTATGCATACGACTTCATCAGCAGGTGGAATTACATCGAACATCCTCATATTAGTACTCTGAACACCGCTAGCAAGTGAGCTGGTGGAGCTTAACGTCGCACACGCTTAGCATTTCTTCCCTTCACGAAGGCGTTTTAGATCCCTGTTTCCTATTAAGGGGTAGTTCAGTTGTTCTGAAAAGCCGTACTAACGCTATTCATCAAGTTTTTTTCAAGGTATGATCAATTAGTCGAATACAAATCACAAAACATTTTAAAATAAATAGTAGAGCATGTCTTGTTCTCTATATTTGCTTCCTTCTTACAATTACTTTAATTTCAGCACTACTTTTTCTAGTATTTTATTTCCATAACATTTATTTGATGTCTCCTAAACTTCATCGCTTTACTTTACTTCATTATTTATTGCCTTCAGAAGCACGTTTCCATCTTTAAAATAACATCTCTGCTTATATAATTTATATTATTTTTCCTCTTCTATTATTATATTCCTCTTAAAATACGCCTATTATTATTTTTTATTTTTTGTGATTCATTGCTGAACTCCTATTATTTCCAAAGAAGATGAATGACAAATAGCGTTTTTTCTTCTTTTTTTTTTCGTTCCAAATTTAGCAAACAAGCAAAGCGTTGTTGTTGTTATGCACCATCCAGTCGTTTTCGACTGGATGGTGCGCTTATTCTCGACCATAAGACGTTACTTCCATTACGTCTGCAATGAGTTTCCAGAGCGTATGGCTTAAGAGTAGCACAGGTAAAATTATTTACATATCTGGAACGGCCTTTGAATAGTTATCGAGAGAAAGAGGGCAAAAGGCAAACCAACCGTGATCGGACCACACCACATTTCAAAAGGGAATAAAATCTCTCCCTCTCAAGCAAGTGATTCTCTGTGAATTCTCAGATTCACTGGGAACAATTTTTGATCGATATTATGCGATAAACTGAAGACGAAACTTGAAGGTTCAGCTAATAGTGTCAGAAGGTAGTAGTATGTAAGAACGGCCGCCCGCCTCCATACTATAATTCGAAGGATACTGCAGTTGCTGTTTGTTCGTAGTATGATCGGAGACTGTCTTCTAACACCATCTCTTTCTTCATCATCTGGGACACTCAGTAATATTTTAAACCTATCATTTTGCTATCCATCAAGAAATAACAGATAAGATAAAATTATTTTATTTTCTTAAACAAAAAATACCCGTTCCTCAATTCCTATGATATTAATTAATATTTTGTTTTACCTCCTTCAACTTACTCGCAAACTTTTTTAAAATGCTTCCGCACGGATGTTGTTTCTTAATAAGGTTAACTTTACAAAGATAAGACGCTTGGTCATGAGAGTATTTAAAAATAAGTCGCAATGTGCGAAGCTTGGGAAGCCATAACCAATGCTTGGCTTCCTCTTCACTGTTTTCATTCTGTTGGCTTAAAAACGCATTTTCTGTAAAAAGGCTATAAACTCTACCAGACATTCTCCGAGTTTTATTAGTAGACTTCGCCAGGAAAACAACAGGGGCGATCGATTCACTCTAGCCATTAAGACAGCACTCGAAAAAGAAAGAAAAACATTTTTAATTTCAACGCCTTCTTGACCGAATAACTGGTTTTCCTCAACTGATATACTGCACAACTCTCCAAAAAGATTTAGCTCCAATTATCTCGATGTTACGGAAATATTGTAACGCTCACACTATAAAGCTTAAAAAACGATCGAGCAAAACTTTGTTTTGAAAAACAGGACACTTATAACAAGGTAGACAGTTTTAAAGGAGAAAGCACGTGAGAAAAAAAAAGATTCTTTTGTGCAAAGATGGTCCCTTCGTACTGTATGTGCCCTTAAACACATGATTTGTTCTTTATTGCAATAATCGGAAATATCGACAGTTACTTAATTTATTTTTATCCTCGGCACTTTTCTAAAGATAATTGACGTGACTAGTTGGTTGAATGCATGGCATTTTTACAACAGTCCAGGGTTGTTTAGGAGCTGTCATCATATTTCAGCATTTCACTAGCGTAAACATTTCCTTTTTTTTTTAAAGGTAAGTTAGATTATTAGGAAGTTTAAAAACTGCGGCAGGGAATCAGAGTTAGCATTATATGTCTCAAAAACATAGCAAAGATCCTTTTGAGATTTTTTCTAAAAAAACATTTAAATGATAAAGATTTCTTAAGCAGGAGTTGAGTGGAAATAGATTATATGTTATGAAGGATCATCTTACGAAAGCAATTAAGTAAGAAATATCGAAGTTTCAACTAATGTAAGTTTTGCTGCTCAGAAGAGAAGCAAAAGGTTAGTAATCATTAGGTTTTTAATAGGAGTTACATGCATGAGAGGCCGCCGCAAAACTAAATAACTACTATTATCGAGAGTAGACTAAGGGTTGAACTCCAGAGACCAAACAGTATTTTTAAGCCTCCATTAAGGAATATTACAAAATAGGAACAAAACCAGAGAAGCATTCCTGAAAGTGAAAGAATTTAATGGAAAAGCAAAACGTGCACAGTCTAATAACATCAAGGATAAGGAAAAGATAAATGGAAGATGGGTGGAGGATGATGATAATGGTAACATGGTAGATGATTCACGACACCTTAAGTTAAACGTAACAACAGATACCACTCTACCCATAAGGAATGAGGTAGAACGCATAATTAAGAATCTTCCTAATAATAAGTCCCCTGGGTGTGATAATATCCCGGCTGAGCTGCTTGAAAGCTTTGACTGGCAATAATAACTATTTAGCGGAATCCATACAATTACCTCAAGTTTTTACAACATCTATCTGCATACCAATTCTAAAGAAAATAATGCACAAAATTGCGAGGATTACAGAACTGTGAGATTAATATCCCATGCATCTAAAATTATTTTAACCATTGTTAACAAACAATTGAAAGAGCCTTAATCAGTGAATTGAGTGAACGACAAAAACGCTTCAGAAGAGGAATGGGACCCATTAATGCTATCCTGGAACTAAAAATACTAATAGAAAGATCACTTGAAAGAAATAGGAATATTTGCATATGCTTCATAGACTTTCATAAGCTTTTGACCGGGTAAAACATAATAAAATATTCACTATATTAGATAAAATAGACATAGAAGATCATGAACTTAAGATTATAAAAATGATTTACACCAAACAGAAAATGCAGCGGTTTAACGATGAGACTTCTGTAGTGAAAATAGAAAGATGAGTTAGACAAGGTCGTATCCTTTCACCAAATCTATTTAATATCTATGGAGAGACTGGTGAAAAAGATTGAAAAACAAAAAATAGGAATTAGTATCAATGGTATAAAATACAACAAGCTTAGATATACTGATGATACCATTTTAATAGCAGAAAACAGAAACAAATTAATCAAATTACTGCAGCTACTAATTGAAGAAGGTAAAGAATTTGCATTAGATATAAATGAAAAAAAAGAAAAAATTTATGAAAAATCTCAAAAGAAAGCAGATCCGAGCTAGAAATATTCAATAAACAATATGAAAATTGAACATACAACAGAATACAAATATTTAGGCACCTACTTTAATGCAGATGGAAAGCAAGATAAAGAAATAAAAATAAGAACAGCCATAGCTAAAGATGCCTTCTGGAAAAATGAAGATCTGCTCCGAAGTTCTGTGGTATCGAGACAAAGAAAAGAATGATAAGAACATTAGTGTGGCCAGTTTCCACATATGGAAGTGAGACCTAGGTATTCAAGAAGAGAGTAAGACAACAGATAATGGACTTTGAAATGCGGTACTATAGGAGAGCTCTGAAAATCCCATGGACAGAACATGTGACAAATACATATGTCCTACAGAGAATGCAAACACAGAGATCTTTATTACAGGAAATGATCCAGAGAAAGATGCGATTGGCAGGACATGTACTGAGAGGTTCAGCAGTACAGAGGATACTAACAGTTTTAGAAGGAAAAATTATGGGAAAAGGATCAAGAGCCGAAAAACGAAGGACATGGTTTGAAGATATAAGATCATGGACAGGATCACATGACTATGCAGAAACAAAAAGGAAAGCCACCAACAGAGAGAACTGGAAGGAAATGGTGCTACACAATCTCACTGAGTAAGTTGTATGAAGAAGAAGGAGGAGGAATATGGTCAGTCACAAACGCCGCATTGAAAATAGGTTTTCATCAATATGTTGGTTTTCGCTGGTAATACTCAAATGGAATATACGCCAGGTAAGATCCAAATGTTGGCAGTGGCTCAACATTCAGATAATTTACTTTCAGGAAAGTAAATTATCTTAATGTATTTATGGTGTGTTTCGCCCCACTGCAGGTTTCAGTGTAAGTTGCAAAGTTTTTGCACCACTTAAATATTCTAAATTTTCAGAGACAAAATCAACCACCAAATGGCTCTCTCGCTGTAGACTGAAAAATGATACAGCACAGTAAAACATTTCGGAATTACGGCCGAAGGAACTGAGACTATTATTCCATATAATATCTAATGCGTATAATGTCTGTTAAACTCGAGCTTTGACAAAGAAAAATCCTTCCACTTTCGTTTGAGACAGACTACCTACCTTCAGCCGAAAAGTCCCTATATAGATTCTTCGGCTCAGTGAAATAAAAACAATTTTTTACTTCACGGCTATACAGTACTTGAGTAGATGAAAGACGAACGGCTACAGAACGACTCACATCAAATGGATGAAACGAATCTGAAATTATCCGGCTTTGGGTAATTAGTTCATAATCTTAATCTGAGTTACTGTTGGCAGCTGCACTTAAACTGAGTCTCCTCTTTATGTGCGCATTACTTTCGGGCAAAACATCGAGGGGATTTCGCGTTTCTGTTCAGCAACTTATCGCGAATGAATTTAAAATTTTGAAATTATGACGGAATTGAAATATAAGTTCCCGGCTCGAAATATTTTCTTTCGTCTTGGGGTCTGTTTTTGAAAAGTTACGGAATGAACGTCAAAAGATTTCGGACGAAAATAATCTGGGGAAGAGAAACTTTTTTCCAAGTCTGTTTTTGATTATTAAAGTGACACAGAATAGAATTGTATAACTTCGTGTTTTAAAATAATCTAAATATCATATTTGTAATCGGTGAATGTTTTACAAAGCAATGGAACGTTATTCCCACAAAATACGTCATATTACTTCAGTGGGCCTTCCTTCAATTTGGATACGTCTTTTCTTAGATTTCATTTATACATTTGTGCTGTTTCATTAAAGAATTGCTTTTCTTATGTCTTGCTGTGCCGATGAATCTTGCATCGATTTCTCTGGTACTTCGGTCAGGTCGATACACCCACTATATGACGTCACTTATCACAAGAGCGTGTTCACGTTTAGCCTGAAGCTTACTCTAAGTCCTGCTTTAATTACAGGACTGAAAGATACAATCGCTGAGTGTCAGTATTATGAAGCATTGGTTATTGGGAACCTGATTAGAATGGCATTTGGATGAGAAGCGGAATATTAACGAAAAATTAGTTTGGGAAACTGGTTTCATTGTCAAAAAAGTTGTTTACAGAAAACTTTTTTTTTTGGTGAGAAAGATTATCAAATCCTGTTTCAATTCAATAATGTAATTAGTTTTGAAAGCTGTGAATATAAATAAAGGCTCTTGCAGTGGAAGTGCAGGCTTTCTTTGAATGAAATCAGTAACGCCATCTATACGATGATCGATGGTTATAATAAAAGGCCGAGTTGTTTATTTCCTCGAGGTATGAAACATCCCAGAATTAAGCCAGCGGACTTAGTTCAGTCCCACTGAGTTAGCTTTGATTCCCCCCTGGCCAAGTGACATGACCAGAGTATCCCTCAAGAGATAAAATCCGCAGAACCATCTTAATGGACTATCGGCTAGTTGCCTTACAGGATATACCGAACAGTAAACATTCCCAGGAAACTAACAAATGCTCTGATAAACAGAAGAAAAACGAAACGTTTCAAGTGTGATCTAATGGTAGAACGCTTCGTGATAGTTTCTATCTGCCTGATGTCCAATTTTCGTCTGTTTCACAAAGGTAAAAAAATAAAATAAATTTTCAATTATTTCTTAGTTGGTTCTCTTACTTATCACTAAATTACTTACCCCCGAACGTTTTAAAGAGTAAAGGTGTGGCCCATACTCACGTTCAGGCATCACTGACCTGCTCATGTCGTTGAAGACAAAACAATTTGTTGATAAAATGAATACGCAACAGAATTTGATAGAGTAGGGTTGCGTATCTCTATCGGATCCTACCAGGAATTAAAACAATTTTGTTACACAGTTTTGTTGTTCTCGTAACTATTAGATGCTTATACAGCAATTCCTCGATTAGTGCGCCTAATGCGTACTTCAAAACAGGCACATTAATCGAAAATACACTAATCGACTACAATAACCTATGGAAAAAATTATAATTCATTCGTCAAATTTCTTTTTTTACCCTTGATTTTTTTTATAAAAAATCAAGGGTGTTCCGGACTGGTAGGCCGGTTCTCCTTGAATTCTGATGACTCGAATTTTGAAGACTCGACACTCAGGGTAGCCCCTGAGTGTCGAAGACTCGACATACAAATGTGACATGAAAAGGCTTATCATTTTATGTATATAGGGTATTTATCAGGGCCTATTTAAAGGAAAACTATATACCTGAAAGACAATAAAACATTCAAAATATAAATCTATTATTCTGGTGGGCATTCTGTTTCTTTTTTTTCCATACAACTGTCTCTTCTGAACATTTTCCTGCTTATCTCTCTTCAAAAGGGCCAGTCTCTAAGCATTGCTACTTAAAAGTTTCGGTTGCCTGAAAAATATTTTCAATTTGTTTCTGTGAAATCTCTTTGGGCTTGTCAGTGATTAAATTTTCTTCGTATTCTTCAGGATCTTCCCGCTGTGCATGTAAATTTAGCAGGTCAGAATCACTCAGTTTCTCAGAATGAGATTTAATTAACTTAGATTCATTTGAAAAGCCTCTAAAATCATTTGCACAATTGGCTTCCAAATGGATCGCATATCGCTAGCAGTAATTTCATTCGCCTTTGCGACTTTAAAACTAGGCTAAGATTTCTCTGATTTAGCCAGAAAAATCTTGGAAGGCATTGGCTTCCAAAAAAAAAAGGCCAGTTTCATCGATATTAAATATTTGTTGGTCACAATAGCCCCCTTCTTATACAATTTTCTTCAAATCTCTGGATAATTTGCTGCCACCTCCTTATTGCAGCTTCGCCTGTGATTAGAACATTACGTAGACTATTTCTCAAACCACTCAATACCAACGTGGAATTCTTTACCATCATTGATAGCTCTTTCTTTCAAGGTTGCAAAGAACTTAATGCTTTTGATTTAATAAGGTCAGTTCTTGGCAGGATCCGTTTTTGGTTACAATCTTTGATCCGTGTACAAAAAAGTCTCTAATTCAATCATTCTAATACTTTGTATTCAGCAGCTTTGCTTAAAATTGCTCTTATAGTTGATTCGCCCATTTTTGTGTTCTTGTCTTATCTTTGCTCTGAACTCACCTTGTTCACTTTCTTTATTATTTCAAGTTTTTCTTCCGATGAGATTACTTTTCGAATCGTTTTCACACTTTCACTTTTTTGCTCACTAATTCTTTTACTCATGATGAAAGGTTGGGAAAATACTTTAAAATAAAAATAAAATGCAAGGAAAATAATTGCAAAGGAGGTACGAGATATGATCAGGAAAATGCTATGTAATTAGCAGACGACATAAATTTTAACGGTAAAAATTTGGAACATAGCATACATAGCTTACATGGAAGTAGTGTAGTATTCCATTAAAAATAAACTTTATAAAATGTTTTAAATCAATAACTAAATTATTTCATCCTGGTGAGTGATTTTTTAAAATAGTTAGCCATAAAAAATGTATAGATAGAAAATTTTTAAACATTTATTTTTAAGATGTATATAGGCGCACTAATCGAATTTTAAAGGAGCACTAATCGAATTTGGGTTTCGAAAAAAAAATGACGCACTAATCGGGGGCGCATTAATCGAGGGATTACTATTGTTAAGAGTTATATTGTATACCTTTATTACGGGGATCTCCTTCCTTTTTTTTTTTAATTGCAAAATTTTTCAAGAATTCCGAAGTCCTTCACTCAATTATATTTTATTAGAAACTTGGCAACACTCAATGCTATTACCTCTTGCTATTGACGACCATGGGCCGGCCAACAATTCGCTGCAAGAAGTTGAACGATTCTAGGGTTGTTCTGCACCATGCTATCGCCTTGTCACTTCCGGCTATAAACTCCGTTCAGTGGACGGTGATTTATGGCGTATCCGAATTGAGTACTTGAGAGAGAGCGAACTGCAAGCTGTTCCTGCCTCCACCAATATAGTATTTCATATCAGTAAGAGGGTACACGTCTTGGAGAAGAAAAGACAAGTTTTCTTGTCTCACTTTCTTGTCCACTATAAATTTCCATTTTTTATCCATCAATCTCGAGTACTTTAGACAAAGCCATAAACACAAAAACGAGCTTAGTGTTGACATTGGAAGTTTTTTTTTCAACTTTCAAAGCGCGAAATTGAGTATCTTGAGACGAACCGAAAAGTAATGATCACAGCTAACAAGAATTTATTTTTGTTAGGCGAGCACCGCTCATTTTAAAACTTAAAGATGCAAAAGCTTCATAGTGTTATGAATAACATTTAAATTGTTCTTGTTTCATCCTCTTAACCTCTTAATGTTCATTGCTAAAATAATGTCATGAAGAGCGCAAAGTAAAATATAGAAAAAATGCTCTGAGGCATCCATCGAGGATATAAATTGCAGTATTTTTAACTATGTTTAAAAGTCATCCGTCATAAAGGCGGAAAGGATCACACGCCTTTTCTTCGTACAGAAGATGAGCTTTCTAAACCAGTCCAATCGGCTTGCATTCATCGGCCAAAAACCATTTGTGACATTTCGATTTGATTTCTAGCTGGGAAATGAGAAAAGAATACTTGAAAAGATGGGCACGAATTGGTTACTAAACTTATCGTATTCTCTGGATTTTTCTCAAGTATGTGAATTAGCTAAGGTCACCTCTTTATTGGGAAACGACTACTTCAATGCGATATAACAACTAGTGAATTATTATTTCAATTCGGTAGTGTAAGGGGGAAATAGTTAACTTAGATTTCAAACTTTTATGCTTCGTGATTACAGAGGAAGAAAATAAGGCTATGAAGTTAGTGTATATCTGTTAAGTGCGCATGTTCTCATGCTGGGCTGAGTTATTTGCTGAAAGAATATACCCTGCCACCCTAAACACAAAATATTGGATCAACTATAATTTGGAATAATTAAGCCCGCAGATACAAATACGCAGCAAAAGGCACAACATAGCACTCGCACCACAGAGTAAGGGTTCTCCCCCAACAAATATACAAACCGGGGAACACAAAATTATACTTTCAACAATAAGTTGACGTGTCTACGTTATAAAATGCAACTAAATTGACTGAGCTCTGGAAACGATTAACTACATTCCGCTATTAATTAACAGTGGCTCACAGACGACTACGTGCAGAATTATAAACATTCTTGACTTTTGCGCCAATTCGTAGCGATTCGTAGACTACATCTTTGTCAGTTCATTCCAGATATGGAAGTAACCCCTTAAAGTAGTGAAAATCCGACATCATTGGCACAAGAGAAATTTTTATTAAAGCAAATATTACGCAACAGATAGAACATTCCAAGGAATGGAAGAAATACCAAAAGAGCTTTTAAACTTTTGGACTCACTTTGTTAGAAGACACTTTTTTTTTTTCTCACAGCTGTGAAAGAGCTCCCATCTCAAGACAAATTATTTCACTTGCGGTTGTATCGTTATTACAATACCATATTACAGCACTCTGAAAATCTTGGTGTGCTACTGGGACTGTAGTTGAAATGCTCGCTAATATTCTCTGCTTTTCTGAACAGTCACATTTAATGGAGAAATTGTTGGACAAATTTCACAGGTGCTACGAACATCTTTTGCATTTAGCAAGAACCCAAATCTGTACAGTGATTTCCCACTTTAGACCCTAATCTTTCTCTTTGCTGATGATTTCAAATATCAAGGGAACAAAATGAACAGAAATAGCATGCTGTTTTCTATATCTTATAGAAAATACCAAAAAAATATTTGCAATTGGCAATTTTCTACTAAAACAGGGCAAGTTTTTGTTTGCTTAAAATGTTACGTTGTGTATTTGAAAAGGAATTTTATTTGTTAGATCCTTGATTAACACAGCGTTTATTCTACAATAGTTTAATCTGTGGTAGTTTTTATTAATAATCAAGACCTAATTGAACGATATTAATCTGTGCGATTAAATAGATTAACTCTAAAATATTACATAATACCGAAATCGCTAAGCAAAAACAAATATTAGTAAAATGAAAAAAGAATTACATCTAATAACACAAACACAAGAAATATCTGAAGACCTTTAACGGCCCTTAACTAATGTTAAGAATAAAACTCAACTGAAATCTAGTTATGTTCTTGTGAGTTATGGCCATGTTAGATCGTTGAGTAACGTGAGAAAGTACGGAGAAAGGTAAACCCAAACGATACTTCTCTCCCTTCAGTACATTAGCCAACGGATGTGAAAACAACTATTCGTTAAAGCTTAATCCACTGATAGCAGGGGATAAATGCGTTGAGTGCAGTGAAGAACCCACAAACTTTCCCGTGTTTCATCACATGTACAAAACATTTGTAATCACCACCTGAACCTACTCTTAGTGCCTTCCCCCAAAATAAAGTTGTAGATATTTCATTTGGGTTGCAGAATTTCCTTTTTACTTTAATCACTGTGAAATGCATTTCCTTCTTAACGCTCTAAAAAGAAAATCTAGAAGTGCGAATTAAACGATTTGTCTTTAGTACTTAAAGCAACGCTAGCCATCTATCACACCATGTTTCACTGAGTAGTGAAACATGGGCGACGACCTGTGAACACCGCACTCGAATTCAGATGACGGAAATGCATTACACAAGAATATCCTAAAAAAAAGAGACCAGATGGCAGTCGTTCTTCAGAAGGGAAATAATCTACGACTCCCACAAAGTATTTTAAGGAGTGACTTAAGGTTTGGAAATTGTACATTGCTACAATTAGCCAAGCGTCTGATATCTCAGTTTTATTTTCGATAATGAAAATTCTTAATTCAGATATCTATCAATACCGTTTTTCTAATTGTTTTATATCTGAAAAGAACACGAAAATACGAAACTATTTACTAAACGGATTAATTTCTTACTGAAAAGTGGCAACTGGTACACAAACGCACGTATTTTAAAGAAGTCTTTGAAATAGATATCCAACAGTGGAAAGCATTCTTCATACAAAACAGCGAAGGTTGGTTTTATAGCATCATTTTTCCAATGAATTGTCTCGGTCGAGCCAGTTATTATCGTTACATTGCATAAAACAGTCCCTACCTCCAAAAAGTAGCGAATTGCTTTGGTCTTTCCATTTAAAATGGAAATATTTCACATCTAGCTGATGTGTAATGAACGATGGCAAAGTAAGAAACAAGAAAGTTATTTCTTGTTACTTTATTCGGGGGGGGGGGACTCGTAAAGCTCTGCTTGTATCCGCTAACCAGCAATAAGTCACGATTGTTCAAGACATACTCCTACGAATTTTTGTCACGGTTCCTGGAAAGTCTCATGGAACGAATTAAATCGTCATAAAAATAAGTTAACAGTTGTTGATGTACTTAAATGACTTTTTGACACAGTATTTTTTTTTGGGGGGGGGGGGGATTTTTTTGTGTGTAATGCGTTTTAAAATTTTGCTTTTTCAATGGCCGTAAAGCCATTTGAAGAAACGCGTGAAGAAAAATCATGTTATGCGCAATCGTACTGTTGGAAGCAGAGCTGTGTGCGCAACAGTTGCGTTGTCATTGCAATTAATTATAAACGGTAACCAGAAATGCGATGGAAACATGAACTCAAGATCAGTAATCATGAGAGTTACGGGTAAGTAAATTATGACGTGGGCTGTATTTTAAAAGTTCCATGTGGCTACTTCTTGTAAAAGACTACTTCTCGAGAAAAATAAAGAAGGTATGCACATTTAAGAGAAAACAAAGAACATCAAGCGTTCTTCGTTTGTAGTAGAAAATAAGCGCTAGCAGTTATCTTGATCTCATCCAATCCTGAAGGAAATGACTGTACCCTAATGACATACCGCGGGGGTATAAAAGTACCTTCAGAAACCCGAGCCGCTACTGCAGCATGAAAACTTGCGATGATTTCGCGTTGTCATAGAAACTGGGTGAAACTTTGTTTAAAGTTCTGGTCTTTCTTTTTTGACCTGATCGAGAGGCTGTTAGTTTTTAGTACTAAGTGGTTATCAAAGACAAAATGGAAGAGGTAAGAGATCTCCTTAAGGTTTGCGAGGTATTTGAAATGGCTCGAAACAAAACCCAACGTTTTTTTTAATCTTCAAGTGCAGAAATAAAAATCGAAATTATTTTGATAAAGAAGCAGCCCATCACATATGAAAAACATCTCATAATTTCCCATAATTTGTTGGATGTATTTTTTTTTTTTTTGTTGTTGTCTGTCTCTCTATCTCTCTCTGTCTCATTTTGTAGTGCTTATAGCCGTCACCTCACAGGTAGCTTGGGCAGATGAAGCGTGAAAAGCGAAAGATGATAACAATTGTTGCCTCTTCAACTTCTAGAGGTCATCCGCTGTGCAGCTTCCTGATTCAGAGACAAAATTAACACAACATTATCGCTATGGACAAGACTGAAGATGCGAATATACCAAATCAATAACGCTGCTCATCGGTTATTTATAGAAGAAAAGTTTACGTTTTGTTCCCTTTTCATTGTTATGTCTTCCATGTCTATATGAAATTCGACATTGTTTGAGGGTAGTCGGAGTATGAATACTGCAGAATTCGAACGATTGTCTCTGTTCGACATAAGAAAAGAGAAATATCTCGTGATAAACAAGAAAAACTGTCTTTGTTCTTTGACAGCACTAGTGTTTGTTTCCTTCGGGCCAGTTTTGTTAACAAGTTGCTATGGTATGCGTATTTAGCGACATTTTCCATTCTAGATTTTTGCTATTCATATGATTTGAAAGTGAGTTCTTAATTAAGACTCGTATGTCACTGTCAAATGTATGCATTATTCCTTTAAAATCCCTTCAAATTATTTTCACAAGAAAAATAAGCAGTGTACTCTGATGGCTGTAACAAAAGAACCCTATTTTTCTAAAGAATCATAGAAAAAGATCTAAGGAGGACAAACTCTATTGTAAAAGAACCCTAAACTAATAAATCGCATGCACATTTCCAAAGAGCCTTATATTTCTTAACACGGGAGAAGAACCTTACATTACAATAGAAAAGTAAGAGATGGAATTCATGTACAAATGATAATTAACGGTATGAGAAAGGGTGTGAAAACTTGTTAGTCTATTGAAGAAAAAGAGCTAGGTTGGAAAACAATTTGATGACAGGCTTCTTACGTTGCGAGGTTTCGATGTCAGGCATAAATTTCAAGGAAGTATGGATTTATATAAGGGGGAGGATATACACTTAAATGCATTTTATATCAGGAGCCTAGAAAAATTATTTAAGCTATTCGACCTAAAATAAAGTCAGGGAAACTAGATCATGAGGAGAGGAACGGTGAGAATCTATGAGCAAAGACAACCAAGTCATTAAATTGTGTTAATGATACACATGTGATTAATCATGGAATTATTATAATGAAAGGATAATTTTTTCGTTCGGTTTGGGCTTGTGAGCACGGATGTCTGCATAATTGAGGCATTACATATGAACAGAAATCTGTAAGATGTCCAACTGAATATACAGCCTACATATGTGTGTGTGTGTGTGTGTGTGTAAAACGACTGGATGTAACATATGCGTATACATGTGTCAGGAATATTTTTCCTATATTTTCCTGTAGGCACTAAAGGAAAGCTTTGTTGCTTGATGAATACGATGTAGCCTCATATTATAGGTATTAGTAAGAACTGACTCTCAGAGGAAGATATACTAACTGGAATCGACTGTGAAGGGTCCAGAATTTTTAGGAAGGCAGGAAAGGAGAAGAGGTATTTGCTGTTAATGATATAGGACGATTTGAGCCAAGTCAGGATAGAAACCTATTAATTCAATAGTAATAACACTTTTCCATGTATCAGTGAGTTTGAAGCTATCTGGAGTAAGGCGGGTTCTAACAAGATCGAATACATCGTGAGGTTGCTAAAGGTCTGGTGAATTAGTTGCTTGTGGCGACGAAATACACTGCCGAATAAACCTAATGGGGACTTAATGATTAATCATCAGGGGTGACTAATTATTCGAACAGTTATCGTGTATCAACGAAATCGCATAGAATTATAAAGAAGTTATTGAGCTGTTGTGAGACAAGTTCCTCAACCATAAACGGTATGTGAAGGAAGGAAATCGAGAACAAAGAGTGTTACATTTCATTATAGTGTCAAATGGGGGATTAGATAAAGGCGTGACGGTTCTTCATCCCCCCAGGTTGGTTATAGTGATCATTCAGTACTGACCAGGAAAGGGGGATGTGCATGGGTGCTCAATTTAGATTGTTACATATTCTGAACTACAAAGCAGCAAATTATGTCGAACTAAGGATAATACCAGTTTCGGTCCCATAGTATGTTACGTGTTAACACTTATAAAACGCATCAAGCATTAAAAACAAATAATGCGAGATTGGGACAGTAGTAGGGTGGCCTTTAGTGACAAGATCGAGATGAGATAAGATAAGGATTCGTAACGTCGTTGTGTGATGAGATCATTGACGTCATTATGATGGAGGCGTGGCGTGACGTCATGAGATTGGAATGTTTGGAATTTTTCTGAGGAACATATGTGTGGGTGACATGGCGTTTGTTTGTTTTGTTCGCGTACGGAATTGTGGGTGTAGTTGGAGATAAGGATTCGTGCTGTGATTGGTGGGACACTTTAAACAAAATAGGGGTAGGATGAATAGGGGAAGTGACATCGGTGTCCTGGATGTGGTTTGTTATCAGATGTAAGGGTATTCTTAGTTTAGACTCGAGATGGCGGCAGCGTTTAGACCTTTCTGAATAATTAATTATTTAATAATTAAACAATTTAATAATATAATTGATTAAATAATTAATCAATTATATACATAACTCCTCCAAATATTTTGATTTGTCTATAATTTAAGATCTTAAAGAATCAATAAATAAATATGGGAATTTTCAGTTTAGAGTCAAGAGAGATGATACCACCATTTAGACCTTTACTGAATAATTAATATAGGCTATAATTGTTGACCCCCCCACACACACACAGGTGATGGATAGTGATAAGATAAATTTGGAATGTTTGGAATTTTCACTGGGGTCCTCTTTTTATCAAGTATATCACGTGGTGTGTTGGGTTCACGTCATGCATTGTGGGTAATATTTAGAGATAAGCAATCATGTCATTATGTGTTTGGAAATTTCTGGGGAACATATCTCTCTGTGATATCACATGGTGTTATGGTTTACTTATGGAATTGTGGGCGATGTTTTTGAGATAAGATATCTTGGAAATTTCCCAGGGTGACACACATCCGTCATTGTCGTCATGTTTTGTCTTTGGTTGTCTATAGATGGCTGTATTAATTTTCCAATACATTTTGGGGTATTTCATTCCTGGGTGAGAATTCTTAGAGTACAGTCGTGATGGTGGCGGTGATTAGGCTTTTCTGAATAATTTAATTATATGCTGGTGTCCCTCAAACACACACACACACACATTAGACATGAAAAGTCGTAATGTATCCATGTTGATACTCTAATATGTACCCTATGATTCTTATGAAAAAAAAATTATTCAGTATTAGAATTACGCTTACCAAAACATAAGAGCAGTGATTATTGAAATTACAATTATCAATTGTTATGTTTATGTTAAAAAAATTAACTTACATTTCTTTCCAGAATGGAAACATCTTGGCACTATCTAGGTTTTCTGAATATTCCACATTGTTGATTTTTAACATATATTCACAGCACAGAACACAAACACAAGTCTGAAAATGCAGTTGACTTTTTCATTATAGGTTACTGGGGCTAATATATATTCACAGCACAAAAACACACAAAACATAGAAGTTGAAAGATATTTCTGTAAATATTTCTGTAAATAACCTGAAAATATACTTGACACATCGTTTAGATTACAAATCATTTGGATCTGTTCGTTTTCTTGGAGATGATTCCTTAAATTCCTGTCTTAGTTTTTGGTTCTCTTTTCACACTATGGAACTATAGTTACTCATTTTGTATACAACTAATCACATCCTGTATTAGATGACGTTCAAAATGTATAATTTCCGACGTTTTTTTCCCGCACTTCTGGAGCTTCTCTGATTACCGACATCGTGGAAGAAAAGTAAACTCAGTGCTTGCCTTTCTCTTAGTCTCATTTATTTCCGGTCTTAGTCAGTAGTTTAGTCTGTTTGTATTAATCACATCCTGTAATATATGGGTTGCGGTATTGTTCAAAAGGTATCATTTTCCCAGGGTTGGAAGTTTCTCAAACACATACATATGACTAATTGATTAGCATTCACATGATTGTGATGACACATATCCTAAGCTTATTCATTGCTGATTAAGGATTTTATACTCTTATTGTTTTCAAGTAGATGGCTTGTTTGTTTGTTTACATTTTGGATAGCTAGGAAACTGGAATTTATTTCAAATGAATATTAGCTCTGTAATATATACTTTGTTAATTTCTATGTTACCTTTTATTTGACTGTAATATCATTAATAAATTGTATTTACCGAATCTAACATACAGAAATTAAATAAAGTGAAAAAGACAGTATTTTTTTTTATTCTTCTGATTTATCATTCGAGATGATATTCATAGTGTATGATTTCCCACTGGTGCTTACGTATAATTCACGTGATTTTTCTCCATGTGACATTTCAAAACAAGCTGAACTATGGTTTTTGCATAGTTCAACTATGTAAAACTCATTTCCATTAGTCCCAATTGATTGTTGTCCTTGCAGCCTGATATTTATTTCACACTAGGAATATTTTTATATATATTTTAACACAATTATTATATTAGACATTCTTTCCAATACAAATAAATAATTATTTACTCTTATTTCAAATGAAAATTAGCTCAGAAAGAAAGAAAGAAAAAAATGTTTACCCTCAAATAAATATTTATGATCACAGCAAGCAAGAAATTCATCAGCGTTTTCAAATTTTTGAAATTCATGCAAATATTGTTTTCATTATTTGGTATCATCTAAATGAAGAACGGGTCTGGCTATTAAGTTTGTTAATGTTTTTTTTATTTTCTCTTCGAATGATGAGTATTATTTGATATATGCATGTTGATTCACTTGATTGTATCTGCACACTACAATACCTTTTACTACAGCAATCTTTTTAAGAGTTTTAGTAACGTGTTGGTTTAAAATATCTACTGTCTCTCTGTAAAATTAACAAATTCTAACAGTATTGTGACTTTTCAGGTGAAATCTTCTCCACTAAAATTCTGGCTATTAATTTAATTCCCAATTATTCCTTTTGCTTCCAAGAATTGACAGATTTATCTTGAAATATTTGGGGACTTGCATGAACAAATAAGACTTTTAATTCACTCAGTCAAAAAAAGTCTCTGGTTAGTTTTTGGCATGAAATTTCACAAGGAAAAAATGTTATAGTCTTACTTAAATTTGTATAACACATCAATGACACCCGATTTGTTCATTTAAATTTACACATTTTATTTGAGTGAAATATTATTTATAAATTGTATTTACTTAATCTCACATATAGAAAATAAAATAAAGTGAAAAATACAATCTATTTTTTTTCTTCCTTAATGTTCTTATTGTAAATTGGCATTGTTGTTCAATGGTTCTTTCCATGCTTGTGGAATTGCCATCATGTGGTTTTTGACAATGTCACTCTCATCTGAAAGTTAATTTTCATTTTCGATCATTGGGAATTTACTACTGTAGTAAAATTAAGGGTTGCATATTTATTTTTTTTAAAACCAATACATATACTTCTGAGAATTATTAAAAGCAGAGAATCTTTCGTTATGTTTCCAAAACATTTAAAAGTACACATTATGTTTTCACGTTTTGGACATGGAATTTCATTTAAATCAAGAACCGGCCTTCCTATTAACCTCGTTAATGTTTTTGATTTTTCTCTTCCTTTGGCGAGTAATATTTGATATTTGCATGTTGATTGTATCATCCAATTTCTTAGTTTGTCCAAAGATAGTGAACCAATTTCCCACTTCAGCTGATGGTTATATTTATTAACCAAGAATTATTTTTTAAACTCTTTCAGGTAATTCTTTCCAACTACAAGGTGATTTTGTCAATGCATATCTTACAATAATTCCATCAGAAATAAAAAAATGTTTAGGAAATAAGTTTGAAGTCTTATTCAAAAGAAATGGTACATCAATTATAGCAATGATAACAGAAAATTCGCATTTTTCACCCACTGTACATTTTGCATACTCCTTTTCCTTCATTCTTCTTCTTCTTACATTACTTCATTTTGCACCACAAATAAATAGTTATTTATTATAATAATTATTATTATTTCACGATTATTAGCTCTGATCTTATATTTTATGTTAACTTTCTGTTACAAAATTCTGAACAATTAGAACTTTTCACAAAGAAAATTTCAAAGAATTTTGTGGCTCACCCATTATTTTTAGATTACCAAACACAAAACACCACAACACAATTCAACAGCTTCAGTGGATGAACGATTACCTGAAATCGAAAGTCACTCCACCCTAAGATTTTTTCTTATAGTACTGTTTACCCTTACTATGCCCTTTTTTAAGGAATTACCTGTTCCTTAAAAAATGAACCTTTTTTGCAGATGACTCAACGACATCTTTTTGCATGCTGTTGGATATACTCTTCGTGTGTTTTTATCTTACTTTGTATTAAGGAAAGGTAAAATATGTATTTGTGTTAACTAGAGAGTAAAAACATTTTTTCTATACTAAACTTTAAGAGTTTAAGTCATGTTTTTTGGGTTAATTATCTGCTCTTTCTCTCTCTCTCTCTCTCTCTCTCTCTGTAAAACAACCAAATTCTAGCAGTTCGGATTTTCGATTATGTGATTGAATTGTTTTCAGATAAATCAAACATTATCAATAGGTAGCATTAGACAATTTCTAAAATAATCAATTACATGGATATCAGTTTTCACACTCCCCCCCCCCCATTCCTGGCATTAATTTCACAGTAGCGATTTTTTTAAATAATTAAACAGAATTGCATTGAGGTATAAATTGTGGATTTAAATATCAAGTTCTAATGAGAATACTGAGTAAAACATTCACTGTGGAAACACACAGCAACAAAAGCACACATCTTTGTTCATTTAAGTTTACAAATGCATATTTTATTTTGCTGAAATACTATTTACAAGTATATTCACAGAGAAAAATTTGAAACATGTAATTACCTAAAAATATTTCACAATATTTAGTTTACACTCTTAATATTTTCCAAAGAGTTGAATGAATAAAATTTTTGTTACTCACTGTTTCTTGGTTACATTACATGAAAATAGCTGGTCATGCAAAAGTTTTTAAAACGGATACCATGGTAAGCACAGCTCCGTACATTTGATATTGTGTCAGTCCAAAGTTATCAGTATCAGTTGGAAGTGACATCACTAAAAGATATCTGAAAATGGGGAGCTCGCTCATCTCCAATAGGCTGAGCAGTACTGCAACTCATATATTACAGGATGTGAATAATACAATCAGACTAAACTACAGACTAAGACCGGAAATAAATGAGATTAACAGAAAAGTAAGCACTGAGGTTACTTTTCTTCCACGATGTCGGTAATCAGAGAAACTCCAGAAGCATGGGGAAAAAACGTGGGGGGAAAATAGCATTAGGTGGTGGAAGTGAAAAGGTAGTCAAGAGTGTGACAGCGGTCTTCCCTGCAATGCTCCCCCACCAAACCTCCCCCTAACCCCATCATCTCCATATTCTCTCCTTCTCCTCCAGAAGATGTCTGCTCAGGCTAGTGAACATGAGTGAGCTCATCATCTGCAGATATCTTTTAGTGATGTAACCTCCAACTGATACTGGTTACTTTGGAGGAAAAAAAACGCGTTTTTTTTCTTTCACCTGTGAGTATAATGAAGAATATTTTTCGCCATGCCATTTCTAAAGCGATGTTTTTAACGGAATCTTAGTTGAGGGCTAAGGCATGTCATCATTTAAACACCACATTCTTCCAATTAGTAGCATGTAGGAGGCCTAGCAATGGGTTTGTCACTGTCTTTGCTTTAGCGTAGAGTTGAGGAAAGCTATGAATTATGTGGTACTTTTAGCTTTGTGGATGGTGCATTCATTAATGAATTCATTATTCATTAATTTCCTTAAGGAGATTAAGGAGTTTCCATGTTTTAGGATGTAACAAAGCATCCTAAAAGATGTTTTGTAACGTCACGGACAATCCACCAAAAATGTTGCATCATACGGGCCTAATGGTCCGTTGAGGCTGATTCGCATTTCCTCTCCTTGCCAATTTAGTCCATTCACATTCATTTACTAAAGAAAACAGCTCGAGTAGATGGAACATTACAGTTTGCCTGTCCCCCGAAGTCAGGTGGAACTGTGCGTGTGTGTGTACGTGCGCACGTGCATTCCAAAAATGTTTGTTTTGAAATGTTCAACAGATAGTCCCAAAGTCGAATGTTTGTGATGTCCATAGCTGACAGAAAAGAATAAAGCAAAAGCAAACAATATCCGTTTAGGGGGTTTATTGTTTATCTCACTTCACATCACTAGAATTAATTTAACTTGCGTAAACGAATTCATTTATTTTACTAGTGTCTGCATTTTTGTCGTGACTAACTTTAATCGCTACACAGGAACAAAGCGGAGGCAAAATTCCTTAAATGCAAACCTTTTTGATGTTATCTTGGAAATGAAATAAAGTTCCGACGATCGAATATTAAGAAGCAAAATGAATACCTGGACTTCAAATCATCCTATTTATTGGATAAAGAATACATTTATTCTGTTTAAAAATATCACTGCGTTTTAGATTTAAGACGACCATGTTAAACAGCTACAATCCACAGATTTTATTTTAATAGTTGCTATTTTACGACATCTTTAGAAAAAACGACCCGAATTCTTTCGACGTTTTATTGCATAATGGAACTTTAAATCATATGCTGGATGTATTTAAATGCTCTTCCTTAGTAAAAGATTCAAGGCAGACAAAGAATTGTATTCTTTTAAGAGAGAAAGCGTTAGCCTCATGGAATTGAGGTTTTTATTAAGGCCATTGTACACAGGGGAATATTTTTTTTGCTTCCACAAGCAGTACACTTACTGTCGGAATTCAAATTCGATATTGTCCACTTGTTTTTCAGTGCAGTCAACTGCAAGTGTTTTCCCCGATAACCAGCACCGTCAAATAAATGTGGTAATTTTTCTTAGGAGAAAAGAAATCAGATACTTTGGCTCAACATTCTTAATACAAAAACGAATGATACATTCTGACATGTCTAATATTGAGTGTTTTAATATCCAATATATTTAGAAATCCGATAGTAAAGAAAGAGATCGCAGAGCAACCCAATAGGTAGAAGTGAGTGATTTTCCACAGAAAAGTTTAGGAATACCGGTTCTACTTGGTTAGTTTTGCTACATGTCGTATAGGAGCCTGAAATCTGAAATGGAAATACCAGAGAATGAAATACACGTTCATAGAGTGTCTCGTGTTTATTTATGTAAGCCTAACAAGAAGTCTGCAAAATCACTACCAATTTAATGTCAGTGTAGGCAGTGCATAAAAAAAGCAAACTTATTTTTTAAATCTCTTAAGCGGTAGAATAGCATTGCGGCAAACAACGCGAGAAATGCTGCGGGACGTTGGTGGAGTGTAAGATGAGAAGTTGGTTCTGTAGACTTGAAGATGAGCAGTAAAAGAATATTAACTGCAACTGAGTGAAATTTTATCAGTAATGGAAACATACTCCACGAAAGTAACTACAGAAAAGGTATAAGGAACAGAATGTCCAGAAGTAACTAAAATGAGTCCGAAGTCATCAGTTTTCCTAAGTGGGAAATGGAAAGCATTAAAAATTAAAAATGTTTACGAAATTTAGTGACATTAAGGACTTAGTGCTGGTTCAAACCGAGCCTATGGCGATAGCGCCAACCAACATGAAATATTCAAGGATTTAAATTTAATATGGGGAATTTCTTTTAGGTATAGCAATGGACTTTCAGGGTTTTGGTTAGAATAATTCCGTACTTTTCTTAATCAGCGTGTTTGTTATAACTGAACTTTGTCCGGACAGTTCATCGCTGACAATTCATTGAGGAGAAAAATTCATCGCTGGAAATTTAATCGCGGGAAAATTAATCGCACGAAAATTCATCGCGAATATATGTGAAAAAATTTAAAAAAAAACGTCTAAAGCTATTCATATTCTTTCTTACTACAGGTTCTGTAGATGGAATATTAATTGTTACAGAACTGGAACAGGATGGTGAGGGAGAAAGAGCACCATATTTAAGAATATTTAGGGAGAATAGTTATATCCAACTAACTGCTGATCAGTTAGAAATAACTCGATTATTACAACAATCAGCAGTTGTAATAATCAAGACTTATTTTTAGCGGGTAAAAGAACACCGTAAAGGATGTTATACATGAAAAGATAACACGAAATCTATTAGTGAAAATTAAAATTATTGGAACTTTTTATTATTACTAGGTGCACAACGTTAAAGCAAGCATTGTGCACCTAGAAGGCATGAATGTCGTGATGTTCGGTTTTTAATTTATTCCTTCAAAATTGCACTATTAGTCACTTCGAAGGAGCAATTATTAGTGTTGTTATTTAAAACAACTTAAAAATGTATCTTCAAGAGGAACTGGAATCAGTACAATCAGGCATCTCTCTATCAATATTTGAAAACGACTGTTTTGATGATCATGAAAAGGAACACTTTTTATTTCATGTTATTCAAAATTGAGCAGCATGGGAAAAAAATATGAAAAATAAGGTGAATGCACAGCCACAAAGTTTTCAAAATAACAAAATTAAATGGGCAACTCCTCTTAAGTAATCACGAGTTTAACGATTTTCATAATCATTAACGATGAGCGTTCAGGTGGCATGTGCATTCAGCGAACCAGTTAGTTCGTTGAACGGCCGATGCCACCCTTCGCATGAGTTGTCTTTGGTAACCCTTCCAGATTAGCATGGTAAATTCCCTAAGGCATGGAGAAAGCGAGGTGGACAACGAAGTGATCGATGATCAGCTTGGCCAATCCAGGTGTCTTCTACGTAGTGCAGAACAGACTGAGCTTCAGCAGGATAGTCATTATTTTCACATAACACTTCAAAAGCACGTACAACATTTGTAGATGGCACAAAAGCAATTGACGATATCATGCGCATTTTTATTGCAAATTCGGAATCAGTTTCGTATCGTTGTTGAAGACTATTTGCTTGAATGTTGCGAAATATACACGGAATGCATTTATTGAAGCCACTTCAAAATCTGTAATGATTAAATTTGGCGACAAATTTGGTTCCAAAATTTTTAACGTGTTTATAACTCTTCGGTATGTATTTCATTTCTTCGAGGCATCAATGCATAAACAGCAGGAATCACGTTATCGTTTATAATGCGATGAATTGTGTACAGCTGCTCAAAAAGAGGTGTAGTAGTTTTAAAAGTGCCATCTGCATACCATGTTGTCGATTGCGACAATAACTGTAGATTTAGTTTAGTAGGAAATATCAGCAATCTGTTGTGGCCATCGTTGCTGTCATGCTAAAGGAACTCTTCATTTGCATAGGTGATTTTATACATAGGATTTTATGCATATTCAGTTACTTAACTAATTTGGATTTGGTGGTACCTGTCCTGCTTGATTTCGGGTTCTTCGAATAGACTTCTTTACAGAGGCATTGCTCGATGATGGCAGGAGATATTTTTGTGTATACTTCCGTGATAATTCGATGAATTCCATCGCTAGTTGTACGGGCTCGATCTTTAATCTCATTAAGTAACTTCTCTGCTTCAACCCATGACATGTTACTAATATGATTATGTTGGTTAATTCATTTGATAACGTTGTCGCCAGCTGTATGAATACGCGCATGGCAATGCGTTTTTTGAAACTGATCAGATTTCCAAAAAATCTTGTCTTCATTTTCTTTGTCTTTTATAAATAAATGACCATTACCACTCAATTTACGCTGCATAAATTGGAGAAAATGGGTTACAACATTAGCATGGATAAGAGGATGGCTGACTGAGAGATATCAAAAAGTGGTATACGGGGGATCTGAGTCTGCAAGGCTTAAAGCAGCCCTGGTAGGGTTAAGTTTCCTCGCTTGCAATAACTCATCAGATGAAGGCTCCGACTCTTATAGGCCGGAACTAGGAAACTCGTCGAGTGTGAATCCAGATGTCTGTTTCTTGTTTGAAAGTGATCCTACCACCCGTACCAGCGGCGTCCTCAGGAAGAAAGTTAAAACAAAGCTCTGCAAAGACTGTCATCAACCCATTTATTCAAGTTTTCATCATGTTTGTTCTGGCGATCAAGGAGTTCCCAATCTCAGACACTTCATATGTCAGGTCTGCGATCGTGCATTCTCTACCGCAGTTGGCCTTGGCGTGTACCACACCGCGAAACATCCAGCCGAAGTCAACGCTGCAATAAGAACAGAGCGCGTCAAAGCACGTTGGACTGCCGAAGAAGAAAAGCTCCTCGCCACTCATGAAATCGAGTTGACTGCTCGAGGGATAAAGAACATCAATGAGGCTTTATTTAAGGTGTTCCCATTAAAATCCTTGGATGCCATCAAGTGTCATAGACGGAAAGCCAGTTACAAAGCCTTACTTCAGGAATTGGCAGCCCATCCGCCCAGGAAGGAACAGATAATATCTCCGTATCTCCTGTGCCTGCCTGTCCATCTTCCACCCTACCATCCTGCATTTGAAGAAGAGGCTTTGATTCTCAGACTAACATCATCTCTAGATTATCCTCCTCTTCCAGAATATAACCATTAAATTCATAAATATCTCATCCAGACTCACCTTCTGGGAATGGATATCACAGATCAGTTAAATGACTACCTCCACGCTGATTTATCTGAACACTTCATGCCTCGTCAACATCAGCCTACGTCTCATTCTACGATGACTTTATCAAATAGGAAGCAGAGGAAGAGGGCCTATGCAGGCCTTCTATAAAAAGAATAGAGGGCAATGTGCCAAAACCATCCTTGACGGTGCTCCCCCCCCACCTCTAGCAGACTTACATGATTTTGTCAAATTCTGGAGTACAGTCTTTTCTGCTCCACCTCCACACTTCCCTGATTATGATGACCAACCTACGATATTGAGGTCCATTCCTTACCTTCAAATATACCAGCCTGTCTCAATCCAGGAGATTAAAGCAGCTCTTCCATCCAATTTCTCTGCCTCCGGACCCGATGGCTTTCCTGCGTCTAGGCTTCGGAAGTGCCGTTGAAGATTCTTCAAGACTTAGTGGACATTCTCCTTTCCAGTAAAGTAATACCACCATACTTACGTGCTTCAAGAACAATCTTCATTCCGAACAAAGAAACTTCAAGCTGTGCATCAGACTTTAGACCTATTACTATCTCCCCTGTGTTACTTAGACTATCATAAAATATTAGTTAAACGATTTCAGCAACATATACAGCATGATTATAGACAGAGGGCTTTTGTCTCTTCGGATGGCTGTGCCGAGAATATATGTCTTCTTTCTTCTGTTCTCTCTGATTCCCGATACCACCTTAAGCCTCTATATATGGCGTCGCTGGACCTCCAAAAGGACTTTGATAGCGTCTCCCTTCCTGCTGTCCTTCGAGCGCTGTCTATTGCTGGATATCCAGAACCTATTATTTCCTATGTTATGGAGCTATACTTGGGTAGCTCCATCATTATCACTAAGGGTCCCGTGCAACTTCTATTCCCGTAGTGCGGGGTGTTCGCCAGGGTGATCCTCTATCTCATCTTTTCTTTAATTGCGTCATAGATGAGTTTCTTCATTCTCTTCATAGCCATATAGGCTACTCTCTAGGCGCTTCTTCCTTTACTGCTATGGCCTTTGCGGACGATCTTATTCTTGTAGCCTTTACTAAGATAGGCTTACAGGAACTCCTTGACCGGGCAGTTGACTTCTTCTCTATTCGAGGCCTTTCTATTAATGTAGAGATGTCCTGCTCTTTAGCTCTTGTCCCCTCTTGTCGTGACAAGAAGCTTAAGGTCGAGACTATAGTTTTCCCTGCACGGGAGGCCGTTGCATGCTTTGACCATCCTGGAAGAGTGGAGATACCGCGGGATCATGTTCACCCCAAAGGAAAGGTCTTCTGTCCCTTCTATCCAAGAATCTGGGATCGCTTCTTTGAGGAAAGCTCCTCTCAAGCCCCAGAAAAAACTGTTCCTCCTTTCCTGCTATCTCCTACCTCGCTTTTATCACAAGTTGGTGCTTGGTGGAACATATATCTCGGCTGTCCCAAATGGACAGGAATATCCGTTCATCCGTTCAGCCATGGGATCGTGGCTCCGACTGCCGCTTGACACTCCTACTGCATATTTCCCTGCGAGGGTGAAGGATAGTCGGCTTGGGGTTTCCATCACTTAGATGGCCGATCCGACGCCTGCGCCTATCAAGAATCGCGCAGTTAGAACTACCTTCTTCCCCCATCTGCAGAGAGGCTTTCTATAGCCCATTAATACAAGAAGACTTTAGGCGGGCTAAAGGCTGGTCCCATTATCAAGGTACTTTAATCGATTCAGCACCCGCAGAACACAAGAGATGGGCATCTCTGTTGCACTGTTCTGTAGATGGTGCTCCTTTAAAATAGTCATATCTGGTGCCATCCCAACATGATTGGGTAGGGAATCGCACCAGACTCCTCCCTGGGTTCGAGTATATTGACCATTCTGAACAACCGCTTTAAGAACAAAGGTTGGGAGACTGCGGTGGAACCACATTATAGGACCTCCGCGGGTTTGCGTAAGACAGACTTAGTGATTAAAAGAGGTGGTGACATTTGGGTAGCTGATGCCCAGGTACTTTAATCGATTCAGCACCCGCAGAACACAGGAGATGGGCATCTCTGTTGCACTGTTCTGTAGATGGAGTTGTTGTAATGCATTTCGAATTAGCTGGACAATAAGTGGGTTCATTTTACGGATTATGGGGAGAAAATTGAGGTATTCCTTATTTCCATCGCAAACCGTACGTACCCTTGACGATCGTAAAGCTATTTGAGCCTTGTAACGATCTCACTATTCTTCTCCAAGCCACATGTAAGCTGGCGATATTTGCTATCGATGTGTCCATTTAAGCGCACTGAACCAAATGCTGTCAGCATTGGTGTATTTCGGGAACATTACACGTATAATTACCAAGGCACAGTCACTCGCGACTCGATATCTCCTGGCCACAGTATGTAATCTACAATGGAATGACCTTTTATGGACACGAGTGCACGCTTATTCATAGCAGGCCTGACCAATTCAAATAACATTCAACTCAAGAGTGATAAATTCAAATACAATGTCAAACCGGTTTCCGAAATTATACTACAGAAAGCCATCAATTTTAATTGGTTAATTGTGGCAATTCAAATAGAAAAACTCCAACATTCTTCTGTTAGTTATAAAAAAACGCAAGTTTAACGCATCTTATGAATAATAATTTATACTACTCTACTAAATACTACATTAGATGAATACTCACTAAAATTAATTAGCTCGCATTAGATCTTTATTTCCAACTATAAAACTTCCAAGAGCGATTTTCAAATACAAGTAATAAAACTTTGCTTAATTTCATTAATCGCTATAATAATTAAGTCTATTATCTTGAACTTCTGCTGTACTTCTCTCTTATTCTATTGCATGATAAAAATAATTGCATGATAAAAATAAGCTTTTAAACTTTTGCTTTTTCTTCTCGTTTGTGAGATTTTAGTTAATGTAATCTCCCTTGAAGTTTGCAAACTTCTACCCATCCTTTTGTAACTCTTTCGGTCTAAATAATTAATGTGAAAATTTGGGAGACATTCCTCCGAATTTAGTAAAACTGCTGTCTTCTAAGTCAATTACGCTCTGCTCGAAGAGGGAGGCAGTAAATTAAAGGTTTAAATTTTCTTGTTGCGAAGAGGAATAAAACGATTTAAGTAGTTAGGCTAACTTAAAATTTTAGCCTGTCAGAACTATCTCAAAATTTAAAACCAAAATCTGTCTGCCCAATAGAAAAAGGTCAGATGTGACGAAAAACATTATAAGTTGTACGTACGTTAATAATCCTCTCTACTAGCGATTATTACATAGCAAAATATAATTATGAGTTTCTGGAGAATAAACTACCTTCACTATGTCTCGAATGCAAACAACATGGCCAAACTGAACTATTAATTATTGAAACAATTTCCAATACAATATTTTGAAGACAAAAGAAGAAAAAACTATTTTGGAATAATCAGATAACGACATGAAATTGCTTATCAGCGTGTGTGTGTGTGTAACACTTAAATAAGGGTGAAATAAAAGCCACACTTCAGCGACAAATTGTTTTCTTTCGCTGCTTCTCCGAGGGTATATCCTAGAACCAGTGAACAGCATTTATACGCAATAGGAGATGTTTTCATACCATATAGTGAGTGGGCTGTGATGTTCAGAACTGTCTTTAGGAGATAGATGAATTTCAGTGTGAGAACACATCCCCGCTTATTGGAGGGCCTGATGAGGCTTCAAAATGTTCTGTTTGCTCTGAACAGCAGCAGGGCTCTACATTGAATAATCCTTGACCTACCGAAGGTATTAAAATGCACGATAGGATTACATTTTCTTTGAGAGACTTATAGAAATGTAACAAGAATCACAATTTAGCTTGAAATGTAGTCTACAATGCTCAGACGAAGCGAACACTGCTTGGAAGGCCAAGCAGTGTTCGCTTGGCCTTCCAAGCAAAAACAGCACGGCATTTGTTGATAAATACAACATAAACATTTATACACTCTCTCAGAAAAATATTTTCTTGATATCAATGTATAGCAACTTGACTTTTTGCATAGTAGAGTGTGTGTGTGTGTATTCTCAAGAAAGGGTATTTTTTTCTCAAACAAATCACTCATGGAATTAGTTATCAATAGATTATGAAGAATGCAAAAGTCATAACAAATGTTTAATGAAGATAAATTAAAAAAATAAATAAATTCATATTTTGTATGAAATATCATAAGCTTCCGCTTCTAATTTCTTAAAACCTTGAACTAAAAGCGTATTTAGTTCGTATATTTTGGCCTCAGATAATTCTGAATACATCGGAAAAATAAATGCATCCTTTGTAGGATGTTGCTGGTTGTCTTCTTATTCAGTGGCATCCGACGATATACATTTTTCTGCTGTTATGACTGAAAGGAAAGGGGGTTGGAAAATTGGTGATAGAGAGATGTGGGAGAAATTTCGGTGAGGCAGGAGGTGTGTGATTTTTAACGCGTTTTTTTTTTTTTTTTTCCAAGAGTAGACAGAGAATTCTTTGGAAGGGTGGTGAAAGATAGAAATTTTTGGGAAGGATATGATGGGATAACCCCTGAACTTTTACCATCATATCCTTCCCTAAAAATTTCTATCTTTCACCTCACTCCCAAAGAATTCTCTACCCGCCCTTGAAAAGAAAAAAAAAAAAAAGGTTAAAATTCACACACCTCCTTCCTCACCGAAAATTCTCCCACATCTCTCTATCCCCAGTTTTCCAACCCCCCTTCCTTTCAGTCATAACAGCAGATAAATATTTATCGCCATACGCCATCAGTAATTCCCTAAAAATTGAGTTAAAAGCCAATGACATTATAAAAAAAGGGATACTCCTTAACAAAAATAACCATACAAATAATATTTACTTACAGGAGTAACATGGAATTTTTACAGAATACCTATAATAAATGCATCCACCTAAATATCATTATGCAAGTTTTTCCAGGAATTGCAATCAGCACTTTTCCATGCTGAAGTATTTTGTTCGGCTTGAGATTTCATAAGCAGGATGTTTCCATGCGAATTATCATTCGAGTAGTTGCTGCTGCCCAGCATTTTACTGCTCAGCAGCACAGACAAGCGGTTTAAACGAACAAAGAGAAGACGAATAATTGATCGTTAATGCATTATCTTGTGTAGACAAACCATTCACATGTGGATAATGCGCCTAGATAGCTTGTCTTTTCCCTTCAGTAACAAAAAGGGGAAGTTCCGTTTTTACTGCTAAGTATTGTAAAATTTCTCAATTTCCAAACAGCTCTCAGCATATTTCTCAAGCAAGAACGTTGACGTATCCGAACGTAATTTGTAAAATGTGTACAAGATTCTGGCAAAGTAAACTCCGGAAGGATACTTAAAGTTCCAAAAATGACCAGGATAAATACACGGATCCCTCGTACGTCAGACGCGAAAAACTGTCGAATCTCAACGCTAATACGAACTTTATTCAATGTCTCAAGTGACGGAACACAGTTAGTATCAACTTTGAGTGAATGATGCTCATAAACTAGCTGATGAGAAGCTTCATTAGAGAAACTGAGAAATAAAAGTGATGCATGGGAATTGAAGCGGAGTTTATGGGATTTTGTATGTTACTAAATAAACGACGCGAAACTCAAGAAATTGTCAGATTTACTGGGAGCAATAGAGACTGAAAGGGTGCATGGTGGCCACGGAGTGGGAATGATGAACCAGGAAGGAGAGAGGGTTGTGGACTTTGCAGTAGCGTTTGATCTGGCAATTGTGAACTCGTTTTTCTACAAGAGGGAAGAACATTTGATAACATTTAGGAGTGGTAACAACAGTTCACAAATTGACTACATTTTGACTAGAAGAAAACATCTTAAGGTTGTGACAAATTGTAAAGAAATTCCAACAGATCAAGTGGCACAGCAACACTGACTGCTGTGCGGAGACTTTAAAATAAGATCGAAGATAAGAACCTCTGGATGCCATGGGATGAAGACAATTAAGTGGTTTCGCTTAAAAGAAGAGAGTGTGAGGAATCGTTTTAGGGAGAGGGTGTTAGAGAGGATTTCGGATGGACTGGAAAGTGTATACAAGATTGGTGGAAACATAATTCAAAAGTAATCCCGAGCTGTGCAATCGAGGTGCTTGGTGAGACATCTGGAAAGATTAGAGAGCAGAAGGAGGGTTGGTGGTGGAATAATAATGTACAAGTGGCAGTGACAGCTAAGAGGAAGGCAAAGCAGAAGTGGGATGAGTCAAGAGTGGAAGAGGACAGAGAGGTGTACAGAGAGAGAAAGCAAGAAGCCAAGAGATTTGTGCCACAGGCAAAGGCCACGGCATATCAAGATCTGTATGATCAATTAGAAACAAAGGAAGGACAAAGAAAAATTTACCAACTAGCGAAATGCAGAAATAAAGCAGCAAAGGACATCTTACATGTGAGGCAGATCAAAGACGCTGAAGGAAGAGTATTATGGAGGGACGTGGACATAGGAAACAGATGGAGAATATACTTTGAGGGACTTTTGAATGAGGAAAATGCAAGGACTCACAGAAAAGATGGGCAGCCTTCTGAGGGGATGGTGCAGAACATCAGTAGAGTGGAAGTGACGAAGGCCATGAAGAGGATGAGGAATGGAAAATCAGTGGGCCCTGACAGGATTCCAGTGGAGGCATGGAAGGCACTGGGGGAAGAGGGAATTGACCTGCTGTGGGACCTGTTCATGAAAGTTTGCCAACAGGAAAATATACCTGAGGAATTGAGGGAGAGTACACTTGTTCCCATCTACAAGGGTAAAGGAGATGCACAAGACTGTAAAAATTACAGAGGAATAAAGTTGATGTCCCACACAATGAAAATCCTAGAAAGGGTTCTCGATGGAAGATTGAGGAAGAAGGTGGAGATTGCAAAGGAACAATTTGGCTTCACGCCTGGTAGATCAACAACAGATGCTATCTTTGGGTTGCAGCAGATGATGGAAAAGTTTCGAGAGAAACAACGGGAGCTATATCTGGCATTTATTGATCTGGAGAAAGCATACGATAGAGTGCCAAGGCAAGAAGTCTGGAGATGTCTGAGCGAGAAGAAGGTTCCGGAGAAATATATCAGGTTGATGCAGGAGATGTACAGAAATGTGAAGACAAGTGTTCGGAACTGTCTGGGACAGACAAAGTTTTCAAATAACAGTTGGCTTGCATCAAGGGTCAGCATTAAGTCCATTTCTGTTTAACATTGTGATGGAGGTGCTGACGGAGGAGGTGAGAGAAGATGCGCCTTGGACAATGTTGTATGCAGATGACATCTTGCTGTGTGCAGATTTAAGAGAAGAAGCGGGAACTAAACTGGAAAGATGGAGAAAAGTACTGGAAGAGAGAGGTATGAGACTGAACAGAAGTAAGACAGAGTATATGTGTTGCACAGTGGGCGGCGGCCAGGAGACAGATCTGGAGCTGGAAGGAAATGTCATCAGGAAGGCGAGAGACTTTAGATACATAGGTTCAACAGTGGAAGGAGATGGAGGAGCTGAGAAGGAAGTGGGATGCAGGATACAAGCAGGTTGGAGGAACTGGAGGGAGATGGCTGGAGTGTTATGCGATAAGAGGGTGCCGATCAATCTGAAAGGCAAAATTTATAGGACAGTAGTGAGGCCAGCTATGACATATGCTATAGAAACTGTGGCCCTGAGGAAAAATAACATTAGCAGGATGGAAGTAGCAGAGATGAGAATGCTCAGGTGGATGTGCGGTGTGACCAAAAAGGATCGTCTGAGAAATGACTATGTGAGGGGAACAGTGAAAGTTACGAACTTAGGAGCGAAGATACAGAAGGCAAGGTTGAGATGGTTTGGTCATGTGATGAGGAGGGAGGACGAATATGTGGGAAGAAGGGTCATGAAGATGGATGTGGAAGGAAGGAGGAAGCGTGGGCGGCCAAAGAAGAGATGGAGAGAGCTGGTAGAAGAGGACTTGAAGATGAAGAACTTGGATGTGGTGACAGCCCAAGACAGGAAGGTGTGGAGGAGACTCATCATCAACAGTGATCCCACTTAAGTGGGAGAAGCTGCAGAAGAAGAATGGGAGCAATAGAGGTCACCAGCGGAAAAGAACAATTCCACTGCGTCCGTGTTATAATCGAAATTAAATGAAAAATATATTTGAACTTCATATAAACAGGTGGTTAATATCCTTTATATTAACAAAATAGCTTAAATTGTTCGAGATTTTTATTAAACTGTTAATTATTAAATCATCAAACTTGATTCATGCATTCTCGCACGAATTAAAAAGGGCAGACAGAAAAATGACCGAACTACACCTTTGAATACCACATAACAGCCTGTGAATTTTGAGGACATTTTTCGATCTGTTTAGATCACTGGTGAATTCGCTGACAAACCCGTATCGATATCCTTCTAGAATAAATATAAAATGAATAAAAATAAAACACGATGAGTATTTTTCAGACACATTACATCAATTAATAACTGCAGAAAAATACCGCACTGCCGATGTCCATTCATTCTCAATCGACGCTGCTGACTTCTTTTCCTGAGCGTGGAAAACACTAAAACAACCAACTTTCATAAACCTCAAATCTAACTTGAATTTCAATAACGACCCACTTTTTTTTGCGCTCTCCACAAACAACAATTGGGCAACGGAGATCTTAATAAACAGAAACCAATGGAACGGGGTAAGAAACATTCTCCTAAGCCTTCCCATGCAGCGGGTGATATCAGTTCTCTGAAATATCTTTTTGAATGCTTCAAGAAACACAAACTGAGGAGAAGGTGAACGACAAAAAGTAAAGAATTATCTTACGGATATGCACATGATTCAGATAATGGAAAAGCTATTTTAAATACAACTTCATCGTGCTTTTACTGGTCATCCTATAGCATTAGTGTTTCAATTGCATGACTGAAGTTTAATAAAAGACAGACCAGAAGTTGACCTTAATTAGGTCACCTCAGTAGTAGTGCAGCCACTTCTGACCAGATCAAGATCAAGATAAGATAAGGAATCGTGACGTGATTGGTTGATGACGTCATTGTGTGCATGGCTTCATGGGTCTGGAATGTTTGGAATTTCCGTGTGGGCAACTGTGTCACTGGCTTCAGCTCTTGTGTTTTGGTTCGCGTATGGGATTATGGGTGATGGTAGAGATAAGGATTCGTGTTGTGATTGGTGGTGCACTAGTGACCAGATCAAGATCAAGATAAGATAAGGAATCGTATCGTGGGTGTGTGTTGTTTTCAGAAGTAGATAAGTGACGTCATTTGTTATTTGTAAATAAATGTCGTCATTTGTTATTTGTAAATAAGTGACGTTGTTGTTTTGAATGGAAAAGGGAGATATATTAGAGATAAGGATTCGTGTTGTGATTGGTGGTGCACTAGTGACAAGATGAAGATCAAGATAAGATAAGGAATCGTGACGTGAATGTTTGTTGTTATGAGATGTAGATAAGTGACGTCATTTGTTAGTTGTAAATAAGTGACGTTATTGCTTTGAATGGAAAGGGAGATATATTAGTGTATAAGTAATCGTGTCGTGATTGGTGCTCACTTCTGACAAGATAAGAATCGTGACGTTATGTCTTTGTGTGGTATTTTGGTTTGGCTATGGAATTGTAGGCTATGTTTTGAGATAAGATATCTTTGAATTTTCCCAGGGTGACACACATCCGTCATTGTCGTCTGTGGGAATTCTTAGAGAAAGTCGTGATGGCTCACGTGTTTCGATCTTTTCTGAATAATTAATTATATACTTAAAGTACCTGTCCTTAAACACACACACATACACATTAGACATAAAAAATCGCTAATGTGTCCATGTTGATACTCTAATATATAACCTATGATTATTCTTATGGAAAAAAAAAACTATTCAGTATTAGAATTACGCTTACCAAACAACATGCGATCAGTTATGTTTAAGTTAAAAAAGTACTTACAGCTTTCCAGATGACTCTTCGAAATTCGATTATTCCAAAATAGTTCAATTTTATATCCACAACACAACACAAACACAAAAACCACAAAGAATGAAATTTCTGTAAATACTGTAACCTGAACTAGTTACTTCGTCCTTTAGATTACGGAGCGTAGATGGTGAGGTTTCGTCATTGCAATATCCCCCAGCGAGCGCTTTTCTTCAAAGGGGATGACATGAGTCACATCCGTAAATTGGGATATTGTTCAAAGGCCAGCATTTCCTCAAGTTTGGATATTTCTCAAATATTTACATATGACTAAGGGATTAGTATCCACATGTTTGAATGAAAATTATTCATTCTTCGTTACCGTCGGCATTCATTGGTGTAGTAAATTAATGCTTACATTTAATGTTAATTTAGATTGCTGTTAGAGTATGGAATTCAGACAAGTGAAATTATTATTATTTTTTTTTTCAAATTGATTGGTTATTTTCTGTATTTTACTTTTAAAAGTCATATTCTAACAGAATAACTGAGTAGAATTAATAAATATATAAAGTATATGTGAATTTATTTTCCAACACTGAATATTTCTCATTAAGTCTTTTACAGTAGGTTTTCTGAATATTCCAATTGTTGATTAACATGTATTCACAGAACACAAACACAAATCTGAAAAGAACATTTCACTTTTTCGCGTTTTTTCCTAAAAAGTTATCATAAAAAACCAGTTTTTTAAATTTTTTTTTTCCCAAAAAAGTTATCAGTATCAATTGGAGGTGACATCACTAAAAGATATCCGCAAACGATGAGCTCACTCATCTCCACTAGACTGAGCAGACATCTTCTGGAGGAGAGGGGATGGTGAGAGACTAGGGTGATGGTGTTAGGTTGGGGGAGCATTGCAGGGAAGACATCTGTCACCCTCTGTGATATCACAGTATGAGAGACATATGTTCCCCAGAAATATCCAAACACATAACGACATTGTTGTCATGTTTTGTTTGGCTATGGAATTGTGGGTGATGTTTTTGAGATAAGATATCTTGGAATTTTCCCAGGGTGACACATCCGTCATTGTCGTAATGGTTTATTCAACACCATGTAGAAACATGTCCGTGAATCATCTGCACAAAAGTTTCATTTTGGAAGGAACGGTCAGGGTTAAGGGTCAGGTAAACAGTACTATAAGGAAAAATAAACGAGTCAAGTGTCTTTGCAGTTATGACAATTCGTTCATCCTGTGAAGTTATCGTATTGTGTTGTGGTGATTGGTATCCAGGAAAGTAATGTAAAGTAAAATAATGGGTGAGCCACAAAAGTCATTGAAATTTTCTTTCTTCAGGAAAATAGCACGAGACAAAACTCTTCACCTAGCTCTAAAAGGATGGAAACCGATTATTATTTTAGAAGACACGTACATTATGATGTATTTATCCCGGACCACTTGGGAAAAATTACGCAGGAAGTGGTCTGATATCCTCGGCTACTTGCAAAGAAGAGTTGACTATGAAATGGACCTCGGTGATTGTTATATTCTGAAATGCCAAGATGGGGAACTAATACTTGATGATACAGGAGCTGATGGAAGTAAGGTTTTTTCTATTAGTTGTGAAGAAGCTGAGAGATTTTCAACAAAAATGTACGATATTGATAATCATTTACTATTTTTGGAAACTGAATTACCATCTGTCCGTTTAATGGGAAAAATTATCGCTCAACATATAAATTCATCAATGGTAAAATTAGACTTTCAAGATTTTATCCAATTCGATAAAGATTCTTTATTTTGGGACATTTATGAACATTTTACAAAAACAGTTTGTGTATATTTGCTGACAAAAGAATACACAGAATGTTTAGCGAGGCATGGTGTCATTTCCAGACTGACACAATATCAAACGTATGGAAGTGTGGTTACCATGGTATCTGATTTAAAAATTCTTTTGTATGACCAGCTATTTTGATGTAATGTAACCAAGAAACAGTGAGTAACAAAAATTTTATTCATTGAACTCTTTGGAAAATGTTAAGAGTCTAAACTAAATATTGTGAAATATTTTTAGGTAATTGCATGTTTCGAATTTTTCTCAGTGAATATACTTGTAAATAGTATTTCAACAAAATAAAATGTGCATTTGTAAACTTAAATGAACAAAGATGTGTGTTTTTGTTGTTGTGTTTTTCCACAGTGAATTTTTACTCAGTTATTCTGATTAGATCTTGATATTTAAATCCACAACTTTATATCTTAATGCAATTCTGTTTAATTATTAAAAAAAAATCACAACTGTGAAATTAATGCCAGGACAGGAAAAAAAAAAGTGTTGAAAACGAAAATCCATGTATTGATTATTTTAGAAATTGTCTAATGCTATCTATTGACATTATTTGAGTTATCTGAAAACAAATCGTTCACATAATCGAAAATCCGAACTGTTAGAATTTGGTTATTTTACAGAGAGAGAAAGAGAGAAGCATCTAATTAAACCAACAAAACGTGACTTTAACACTTCTTTAAAGTTTGGCATAGAGAAAATGTTTGTACTCTACAGATAACACATATACAAATTTTACCTTTCCCTACACAAAATAAGATAAAACACACCAACAGTATATCCAACAGCATGTGAAAACATGTCGTTGAGTCATCTGCGCAAAGGTTCATTTTTGAAGGAACGGTCAGGGTAGAGGATGGTAAGTGTAAACAGTACTATAAGAAAATACCAGAGAGTCGAGTGAGTTTGGACTTAAGGTAATCGTTCATCCACTGCAGCTGCTGTTTTGTGATTTGTGTTTGGTAATGCAAAAATAATGGGTGAGCCACAAATTCATTGAAAGTTTCTTTGTGAAAAGTTCTAATTGTTTAGAATTTTGTAAACGAAAGTTACCATAAAGTATACGATCAGAGCTAATAATCAGTGAAATAATAATAAATAACTATTTATTTGTGGTGCCATATGAAGTAATCGAAGAAGAAGAATGAAGGAAAACGATTATGAAAAATCGACAGTGGGTGAAAAATACGAATTTTCAGTTATCATTGGGATAATTGATGTACAACTTTTGTTGAATAAGAGTTCAAATTTATTTCCTAAAGAAATTTGTATTTCTGATGGATTTAGTGTAAGATATGCAGTGACAAAATCACCTTGTAGTTGGAAAGAATTACCTGAAAGAGTTAAAAAACAGAATTCTTGGTTAATAAAATATAACCATCAGCTGAAGTGGGAAATTGGTTCACTAGCTTTGGACAAACTAAGAGATTGGATGATAGAATCAACATGCAAATATCATATATTACTTGCCAAAGGAAGAGAAAAATCAAAAACATTAACGAAGTTAATAGGGAGGCCTGTTCTTGATTTAAATGAAATTGGATGCCCAAAACGTGAAAATATAATGTGTACTTTTAAATGCTTTTGGAAACATAACGAAAGATTCTGTGCTTTTAATAATTCTCTGAAGTATATGTATTGGATTCGAAAATATAAATATGCAACCCTTAATTTTACTACTACAGTAATAAATTCCCAACAAACAAACACCAAATGAAAATTAACTTTCAGATGAGAATCACATTGTCAAAACCATACGATGGCAATTCCACAACCATGGAAAAAGCTTTGATGTATTTTTCAATTTATTTATTTTCTGTATTGTTAGATTCAGTGAATACAATTTGTAAATAATATTTCGTTCAATAAAATGTGTAAATTAAATGAACAAATTGGGTGTCGTAGATGTGTTATACAAATTTAAGAAGGAAGATAACATTTTTTTTTTTTTTTTTTTTTTTCCCTTGTGAAATTTCATGCCACAAAGTAACCAGAGAATTTTTTTTTTTTGATTCATTGAATTAAAAGTCTTATTTGTTCGTTATCTACAAACAAGGTTAATGAATGAAAACTAACAGTGTGGGAAAATAATTCATAAATAAATTCTACTTACAGAAATAGGTTAAGAGAACAAGGAATCGAAGGTAAAATTAATAGTTATATTGGTAATTTCCCAGCGGAAACCAAAAGTTCGAAACAAAACACACGATTTCTCACCTACGTACAACAAAAGGCGACCGGATAAGGCTTAATGAGAAATATACAGTGTTGGAAAATAAATTCTCATATACTTTATATATTTATTAATTCTGCTCAGTTATTCTGTTAGAATATGACCTGTAAAAGTAAAATACAGAAAATAACCAATCAATTTGAAAAAAAAAAAATAAATAAAAATTTCACTTGTCTGAATTCCATACTCTAACAGCAATCGGAATTCGAAAGCGGAAATAACACTTACCCTAAACAAAACGGTGCATAGACTTTCCCACTAAGCTTGGGGAACTTTAAGAAAAAACTTAATGAGAAATATTCAGTGTTGGAAAATAAATTCACATATACTTTATATATTTATTAATTCTACTCAGTTATTCTGTTAGAATATGACTTTTAAAAGTAAAATACAGAAAATAACCAATCAATTTGAAAAAAAAAAAAAATAATAATTTCACTTGTCTGAATTCCATACTCTAACAGCAATCGGAATTCGAAACCGGAAATAACACTTACCCTAAACAAAACAGCGCATAGAGCTTCCTACCGAGGATGGACACCCGTGGGAAAGATTAATACAGAGAACCAAACGGATACTAAAGTAAATTAAGTAGTGCACTAGCTTTTCTGGTTATTTACAGAAATATCTATCATCTCCTATGTTTTGTGTGTTTTGTGGCGTGAATATATGTTAGCCACAGTAAGCTATAATGAAAAAGTGAAATGTTCTTTTCAGATTTGTGTTTGTGTTCTGTGAATACATGTTAATCAACAATTGGAATATTCAGAAAACCTACTGTAAAAGACTTAATGAGAAATATTCAGTGTCGGAAAATAAATTCACATATACTTTATATATTTATTAATTCTACTCAGTTATTCTGTTAGAATATGACTTTTAAAAGTAAAATACAGAAAATAACCAATCAATTTGAAAAAAAAAAAATAATAATTTCACTTGTCTGAATTCCATACTCTAACAGCAATCTAAATTAACATTAAATGTAAGCATTAATTTACTACACCAATGAATGCCGACGGTAACGAAGAATGAATAATTTTCATTCAAACATGTGGATACTAATCCCTTAGTCATATGTAAATATTTGAGAAATATCCAAACTTGAGGAAATGCTGGCCTTTGAACAATATCCCAATTTACGGATGTGACTCATGTCATCCCCTTTGAAGAAAAGCGCTCGCTGGGGGATATTGCAATGACGAAACCTCACCATCTACGCTCCGTAATCTAAAGGACGAAGTAACTAGTTCAGGTTACAGTATTTACAGAAATTTCATTCTTTGTGGTTTTTGTGTTTGTGTTGTGTTGTGGATATAAAATTGAACTATTTTGGAATAATCGAATTTCGAAGAGTCATCTGGAAAGCTGTAAGTACTTTTTTAACTTAAACATAACTGATCGCATGTTGTTTGGTAAGCGTAATTCTAATACTGAATAGTTTTTTTTTTTCCATAAGAATAATCATAGGTTATATATTAGAGTATCAACATGGACACATTAGCGATTTTTTATGTCTAATGTGTATGTGTGTGTGTTTAAGGACAGGTACTTTAAGTATATAATTAATTATTCAGAAAAGATCGAAACACGTGAGCCATCACGACTTTCTCTAAGAATTCCCACAGACGACAATGACGGATGTGTGTCACCCTGGGAAAATTCAAAGATATCTTATCTCAAAACATAGCCCACAATTCCATAGCCAAACCAAAATACCACACAAAGACATAACGTCACGATTCTTATCTTGTCAGAAGTGAGCACCAATCACGACACGATTACTTATACACTAATATATCTCCCTTTCCATTCAAAACAATAACGTCACTTATTTACAACTAACAAATGACGTCACTTATCTACATCTCATAACAACAAACATTCACGTCACGATTCCTTATCTTATCTTGATCTTCATCTTGTCACTAGTGCACCACCAATCACAACACGAATCCTTATCTCTAATATATCTCCCTTTTCCATTCAAAACAACAACGTCACTTATTTACAAATAACAAATGACGTCACTTATCTACTTCTGAAAACAACACACACCCACGATACGATTCCTTATCTTATCTTGATCTTGATCTGGTCATTAGTGCACCACAAATCACAACACGAATTCTTATCTCTACCATCACCCATAATCCCATTCGCGAACCAAAACACAAGAGCTGAAGCCAGTGACACAGTTGCCCACACGGAAATTCCAAACATTCCAGACCCATGAAGCCATGCACACAATGACGTCATCAACCAATCACGTCACGATTCCTTATCTTATCTTGATCTTGATCTGGTCAGAAGTGGCCGCACTACTCACCTCGCCTTCAATAACAGCGCGATATATCATACAAAATGGTTGGCCATTTCACAGCTTACGAAACTGATCAGATGACTGGAAATCAAATAACTGGCGAGTCCATACTTAACATCCCTGCAATCTATCTGTGGAAACACTATGGTCGTCATGACAAAATGATATTACATTCTGTTTGCTGCGTTTTAACCATTTCAGTTACACACGACATTCTTCTTGCATCTCATTTCTGCCGTTATTTCTGGTGTAGCGAAATTATTAAGATCAGGCGAAGCAATTAAATCTATAAAGTGAGCTCATCTTCAACTGTCTGGTAATGGCGAGTCCTCTTTAGGAAGTTCAGCTTCGGGGGATGAAATCTTCAAGAGGGGAGGAACCTGGCGATCACTTGACGAGGCTAATAACGCCACGTAATAGCTCCTTTCTTTTTTCCCCAAATGAAACACAGACTCGCTCATAACCAGACGTTTCTTCGTTTGATTCATATCTCCTATTAATTGACAACTTTAATATATTAGCAGTAATAATGACAGATCAGCAGGAAACATGTGAATTAATGCTTGCGATAAAACAATAATTCTTTAAGTCATTGCTGTGGTTGGAAAAACTGGAACGAAAACGAGATGCGCGCGATTCGAAAGCATGCATCACAGTACTAGAAATCAGTGAAATCCTTATGTCGGTTTTCTTTTATAAACAGAACGACAGGGTACAAACCATCCAGAAATCGTGGAAACGATGTACCCGGCTTAAAATGGTCTTAATCTCTAGTAGGCATAAGAATCATTACGCTGATTATTTTCTGTTGATGAAAGGAGAGGAAAGTATCCTCTGACGTGCAATGCCCTCCCTTGTAGCGATAATGGATGGATTAAAACACGCGTACTGACCAAAAATTCATGTGATCAGCACATCCTCTGCAAAAACAGTGCAATATGGTAGCAGATGACAACGAGTTTACTATAATTACAGTTTGCTATACTTTAGGCTACACATTTTTGTGACAATACCGAAACGGAAATTTTTTATTTTTATTTATTTATTTTTTTTATTGCAAACTTAATAACTGCCGTAGCGCAAGTGGAAGGACAGCGAAACATTGCGCCCTTCGATTAGAAAAGACCTGGGTACGATTCTCGCCGTGGCGAGGGGAATCTTATATGGGCTTTTTCAGTTGAAGGTGAGTTAACCGAACTTATACGGTGGTAGCAGGGTTTTTTCTCCCTGAAACTCGGGTTTTTCATCCTGCGTATAGACAAATCGGCCTTCAGGATACACGCAATTTACGACAAAAAACACTGTTGTTGGCGAAGATGGACGATAGATGGCGGTGATGGTAGTAGTGTCGTATTTGTAGAATTTCCAAGTAGCGGAGAGGACGAGATGTATTTAGCGAAGTAGAGTAGTGCGCCTTCCCACGATATGTTCTTGGACTCCCTGGAGGTGTCACGTAATAATAATAATAATAAAATTGATTAACTCACAGAATAGATTTTCTGGTTGAACAAAGAATGTAACCTTTAGATTCACCTATCGGAATGATTTTTATATTTTTGAAATAAAACACAAGGTTAACTTAGAATATAGCTGAAAGAACTCATTTTGACGAGTGGAGAAAAAGCGTAGTTCTAAAGATTAAGATAAGGTATGTCGGGTAAATTACAAAGAAATCTCTCTCGGCAAGGACGCATCAATCATCTTCAAGTAATCATCGAAGCGTAGAGTATCAAGTTCCAGAGTCTGGAAATGAGAGCACTGAAAAATCTAACAAGCTGAAATATTTGTCGTAGGCACATGGGAATAAAAAAGATATCAAAATTATCTTTAAGAAGATAATATTCCTTAAGTGAATTACTCACAGCCACTATTCAATAATCTTAATAATGGAGGTTTTCTTTTAAAAAGAGTTCTGATCTTGTAGGGTGGTGAAGAGAGGGAGTGATGGATAGCTCTTGTTTTTAGAAACGAACCGTACAAATAAAGAAAATGAATTCTCGATATCAACAGAAAAGTAATTAGGGAAGCTGTAGTGTTCTTTTCATAATTCACTTGAGAAAATACGATTCTAAAAAGCATGATCGAGTTAATGAATCATTTCTGCATAGTCGGACAGCAGCGGACTCCACTGGAGTTTTACAACGGTCTAAATTCGAATTACTCATTTCAGTTTTACTTGACTTCACTTTTATTTTCTTACAGCGACGCCATTTTTAGCAAATTATATTCCTTATGTTAAATCCACAGTTTACACTGAAATAAAGAAAACCAATTATATTCTATAAGGACTAAACGCTCTCCTTCAGAGGAAAGGTTATTGAAGTTCATATAATATTTAGGGCACGTTTTTTTCTGCTCTCGTGACATAAATTTGAAGACAGAGATCGCACGAGCGTATACGAGTGAAGCTTCAACAAAACGAACATTTCTATGTTTATTAAAATATCAGCATACTACTAGCAAGGGACGAACTAACACTTACATCCGTATTAAAATTATAAAAAAAAACTTTGGATGAGTTTTCGTCGTCTGCTCAATTGATTGCAAACCAGTCAACGGGTTGTCTGCACTAAGTATCTTCGGATCCCTCCCCTTCCCCCCACTATGGCAGATGAAAGCAGTAGATAAATGATAGTTTTCAGATTTGATAAAGCTTTTATTCTGAACATTGCCATTCTAAAATGAATTATTAAGAAAACTTCTAACAAGTTTCCAAGGATTACAAACTAAAATTTAAAAAAAATTCTTTGCGGAAAATAAAACTTCTACTTAAATACAAACGGGGAGAAAAGAATGTCTTGTGCTTTTTATATTCTTTACAACGATGCTGAGGTCGAAGGAGAACTACTCATGCTAAAGAAATAAACAGATTCTTAGTCTTAGTACTGAGAATTTGGATGAGTCAGCGTAAGAAAACCAAAACCTCCTCTTCAGTGTTCTGGCAAAATCTCCAAGTTTCTGAAAGGTAAATGCGGGTGCTCCTCCCATCGAAACAAAGACGCTATTTCTAGCGAAGCACGAGTGCTTCAACTGTCTGCGTTCTCTTCAAGGTGTGTTCTCCCGAGCATGCAGAATAACTTCTGCTGCGCTGCTCTAATTTCTTTCCAGACATTTCCTTCCCTTCCACAATTCCACGATTACTAAGAAAAATATCCCGTCAAAAGAAAACAAAGAAGTTTTCTCGATTATATTTCAAATCAAGATTTCCTTCTCTTCCAAAACAAAAATCTTCACAAAACTCCTTACATGAAAAACGAATTCCTTCTCCCTCTCCCCTTTTCTTCTAAACTGACCTTCTAAACATAAAAAGTCCATTTGTTGGCCATTACTTCATTTCCGCACGTTGTCACAAGACATTCTCTCTCTCTGTCGCAGTGATTACGTCGGTCAACTTCGGTAGGAAAGCAAAAAGTGGAGGAAGACGCAGGAAGCATTCGCCGACTTATCCTGAATGAAGATCATCAACTTTACAGGTAAGAACATATCAGTTCCTTCAGAAATAAAGATTATTATTTTTCATCCGGTAATTGTAATAATCACTCGATCCTATTATGTGTGCTATTATAAGAGCGCGCATGCGTAACATGATCTCGAGGCTGCCAATTTTAACTGGAAAAAGCTGACGCGATCTTACAGTTGATGGTATCGCAACAACTTTATGAATGGTTTAGTTTGCTATGCAGGTAATTTAAGCAAACAGAAACGAAGAACTTCAAAATAAGATACGAATAACTCTATTATATCAGTTAAGTACGATAATTATTGCGATAAATCACTTTTATGATGAATGGTTTTCTAATTTTAGGATTCTATGACAGCAACGAATGAATATCTAAAATTTCCACAGATTACATAAGGGCGTTTAAAGATTAGTTGTTAGTAATAACTTAAGTTCCCATATCAGAACAGGTCGAGACCAAAGAAATAGTCCAATATTTGGAGATCCATGATAATAGCCAACCTCTTGGATGGGGATGATACTTGGCAGCGTGCGATATCGGAACGTGTTTAATATGTAAGTGAAATATCGTTGGAATCTCTGAATGTTTGATATGAGATCGGCTACTAAATACTATAATAAGGATCATGAAAACGTTTATGTTAGTTTAGATAATTAGATGTCATTAGATAATCAGAAAATTTAAGTAGGCAAAAAAAAAAAATGCTAACAGCTTTTTGTTTCTGTATATTACAGAACTTGAACGCAAAATTTTTAAAATTTGTTTTTTCCTTATTCAAAGGAGCTCAGGTCTGTGATATCATAAGAGGACCTAAAACATCAATTCATAATATAATGCTTTACTACGCATTAGTGAAATATTCACTGTTCTTGCATTTGTATGAAATTATTATATTCTGAAGTCTATTGGTGACTATTTTTCCTTAGAATGAGAGAACTTAATGCGTAAGAAAATAATGTGAAACTCGTCCCCGCCTGCATTTACTGGAGCGCTGTCCTTCATTAGCAACCCTGTCCTTTCTAATAAAGAAAAGGAGTGAAATTACTAAACCCACTAAATAACAGTTGAAATGTAAACTTTGAAATAGTCTTTTATATAACGAATTGAATCACTTTGCAATTTTATACTAAAAATAAACTTTTCACTGTACTTGTTTGCTATATCAACGTTTTTCAAATATCGAAGTAATCGGTTAATAAATTCGCTGTTTAAGTGTCCTGTCGGTTAGCAGTGGCGGGGCCCAATGAGCTAAGACTTAATTTATATCTGAAAAGTTTCTATCTAATCCTTAAAACGAAAAATTATGTTAAAAGAAACCCAACAAACTGAAATATTTCAGATATTTGGTGAGAGGTTAGTTTCCTGAAGATGGTGAGTAGGATGATAATTAAAGCAGAATTCACGTTTTCCTTTCAAAAATCGGCCAGCGTTGACAGCTGTTATCGCTCATGTATGCTGTCGCTGCATTGTTAAGAACGGTGTTATTTTTATTATGATGGATGGATGAATGCGACGGGTGTTCAAAAAAAGACCGAACTTTTTAAATAGCGCGTAATCGGCACAGAGCGCGAGGTGCGTCTACTGAGCGTTGCGGCAGGTTGACAACAAACTGCTGTTTGACCCGTTCTGTTATGAGTATTATTCGTCGAATTGCATCTGCTGAAGTGAGCATGTGCACAAAGATGTTCTTCGGATATTAGGGAGAAAGTGATATTAAGAGCTTGATGAACAACGTGTGTGTGAAATTTTCTGCAAACTTGGTAAACAATTTACAGAGACATTTCAATTGCTTAACCAAGCATGCGGGGAGGACTGTATGAACCGAACGCAATGCTATGAGTGGCTTAAGCGTTTTAAAAAGGCAGAACGTCGGTCGGTGAAGATCCTCGGCCTGGACGACGACCATGTCGAGAGAGTTCGTGCTATTATTCGTGGGAATCGTTGTTTAACTATCCGAGAAGTTGCTGACGAAGTGGGTATTAGCATAGGATCATGCCATCAAACTTTGACTAAAAAACTTCAGATGCGTCGCGTCAGTGCAAAATTCGTTGCCGAGTTTGTTGACTGAAGATCAGAAAGAGAACCGTCTTGAAATCAGTCAGGAACTGCTTGCCAATGCAAATGGCAATGAAAACTTTCTTAAGAACATCATTACAGGAGATGAGACGTGGTTTATGGCTATGATGTTGAAACCAAGATGCAATTGTCGCGGTGGGCGGGGAAAGGATCTCCTCGACCAGAAAAAGCACGGATAACTAGTCGGTCAATGTCAAGGTGATGATTTTTTTTTTTGATCGGAAAGGCATTGTCCGTTATGAATTTGTATCACATGGTCAGATGGTTAACAAAGAGACCAGGAAGATTTAGCGCGCGCGCTTGAGGGATGCTGCGCGCAGGAAGAGGCCTGGATTGTGGGTAAACTAGACTGGGATGGCGTTCCTCATCCGCAGTTACATGGCAAAACATCAGACATCCGTAGTGTCCCATCACCCTATGCTCTGGAGTTAGCCCCAGCAGACTTTTTCCTGTTTCCCAAACTTAAAACCACTTGGAAAGGACGTCGTTTCCAAACAACCGTAGAGGAGATTCAGGAAAATGCGATAAGAGAACTGCGCACATCACAGAACGTGCGTTCCGTGAAGCATCCCAACAATGGAAGAAACGTTGGGAATTAAGAATTTCTTTGTCGAGGAAAGAAAATACAAATGGCTACACCAAAAGGCCGGGCTGACCGAGTGGTGAGAGATGTTTGTGATTGCCTTTAGGTGGGTGTGGAATGTTATCCCTCGGTGGGAGATCACTCCCCGCTTATCAGAGGCCTGAAAAAGTTCCATAAATAAAAATTTATATATTTAAAGGATGATCTTAGTGAATGCGGTTTCATAGATTTTTTTCTAAATATCATGTAACGGATACAGGGAAGGGAAACCCCCCTCCCCCTTCTTAATTGCGTTAGCCCAACTTAAAGAGCAAGTGACACCAGAAATGCGCGATAATTTGAATTTCATGTTTTACAAACATCGAATCTTCGCTTCTGTCTTTCCTGAATGATAAATTACTCTGTCACTGATTTGGTTAATGGTTTGTATGCATCAAGGAGACGGTTTAAGCCGACCGTTGATCGTAGCTGGTACCGCATGTGTCGTTTGCACTCTGACAAGCGAGTCACACCGATCTCTCCGGGATAATCGCGGCGAATGCGTTTGACTGTTTCTCCACTCCTCGCCTACGCCATTAGCAGGTCATAAAAGAGACAATTCGGCTTGTGAGCGCATTACCAGTTCCGGTGTCATTTCGACGAAAGGTTATGAAGCGTGAGTTTAACCAAATTAATTGTATGTTTAAAGTATCGACAGCATAAAAATGGAAGAGTTGCCCTCAAAGTGTGCAACTCCTGACTAATTCCACACATAAACAAGTATGAAAGTTTATGCATCCATTATATTATTGCCTAATTTCCCTCACGTTATGGACAGGAATATCGTTTAATGCAGTTGGGTGCAAGTTTTTGCTAATTTTATTGGCACTCTTCTCTTCGTTCTATTTTGCACTTCTAGATGTTTAAGAAATAATTTTCTGTATGCCATTCGTGTTTAGATGTTCCTTCATGAAATGAGACTCCCCAGTTTGGTTAAGTAAATAATAATAATAATAATAATAATAATAATAATAATTAAAGATATGATGTTTGTAGTATTTAAATGTACTTCCAATGGAAATACATTTCACTGGAATTTCAATTTAATTCAGTGAAGCCAAACGTGAAGGTATTTTAATGTCTTGAGTATGTATTAAATACAATCCTCGTTTCCTTGGAAAGAAAAAAAAACTTTTCGCATAAGATGTCAGTGGTAAAGTAAGCGTCTCCTAAGAAGTGCTGAACTATTTATTAATTTTCATTGCTTCTCATCGTCGCCCAAAGAAAATATCTGCTAAAATGATAGTAATGAATTTCACTCTATATTGTAACGTATATATTAGTAGAACATTCACTTGTACACGTTGATGCATTTCTAAAGTGAATATAAACTGAATAACATAACATTTACGATAGTACTTAGTGCTGTAAATTTTATAGCACCATAAAATTCAACTGCAGCAGGTAATCCTAATATTCAAATTTAAAATAACCTGCTCACTAAGTTAGAGTGTAATACGTGACGATAGATAAGACAACCCCGATTGTGTATAACTAAACTACCTTTTGGGAAGACGTTTTAAACTGATATGCAACTTTAGTTTATTAAATGCACAACTTTCAATTTTAAATTTCTAAATTTGTCCAGTTTCATCGAAATTCATCTTAGTTTCAGAGACGAAAGAAGAGAAGTAATGGACAGGCACGAAGCATTTGCCTGCGAATGATCTTTCCCACGAGAAAATTTCTTAAAAATCACTGTTGCTATTAATAGCGATGCGGGCTCACAATCAGCAATCGACTTCAATAAAATAACACGATGCTGTTGGGAACGTATTTGTTCACAGCGAAAGATAAGAAATTTGTCAAATCTTAAAGAAAAAGAAATATCGTTTGTTCAGAAGAAGTGTACAGAACAGACAAGGCACGTCTCTCTCTATATTGGTCGGCTTGAAGAAGCTGAGAGGATTGCACATGCTATGAACAAAAGATAAAGTATATAATAACTTGACATTTTGTTCATTTTAACCAGTAACTATCCGATTAGCATGTCTCGGTTTAACTAAATGAGGGAGGGGGCGACACGCACGCAAAAGGATGAGAAATGGGGATAAAAAGTGAAAAATGTACTTATAATTGAAATCAGGAATTAAAGCGAGAAAAATTGCATAAAACGTTTACGTCAAGATATTATTGTAAATTTGGTTGTTAACTAATGAACAGCCCGTCTTGGCTATTTATGGACCCATTGTTCCTTAGAAAAAATGTTATAATTAATCGCACAATAATAAATATATTTTCAGGAGCAGCAGAATCAATATAAAATGAACCAGGAAAAATGGGTCACTATCATTTATCTTTGTCTCAGTTTCTATTGATAGTAAGGGGCCATTGAAGAGTCTTGAGTGAGGTCGCATTAATTTTATGGATATAAAGCCACTTTAATCCTGGCATTTAATATCTATAAGCAAGTTGCTTGTAAAAGAAAAAAAAAGTGGTCTTTAGATGCTGATGATTTTTATACTAGTTATTTGTGTTCAACCTAATTTTTGGCACTTTCCCGAATTACCTCCATCAAGAAAATCCTGATCTCATAATTATGTCTCACTTGGAATTTAACAGTCGCTTTGGGAGTACTTTTCTGAAGTCTTTGCAGAGTTACTTAATTTACTGTAATATTAAAAGAATAAACACGGAGCTCTTACTTTCGCATCTTAAAATTTAATTAAACAAATAAAATATTTCCTTGTGAATAATATTGCGAGTTATCTTCAGATGTTGTAGCAAACAGCGAGTTCCCTGATTTATTCACTTTAATATTTCTTTTTCATAAATTGGCAATTTCAGATGCCATAGCCGATTAGTTTCCAGTGTCTCATAAGATTTGTTAATCTTATTTTAATTAAATAAAAGGCGTGTGAGGGAGCAATGACTTAATTTTAGTAGAAGATGTTTTCAATATAACCTTCGTGAGAAAACTTTCTTCCAGAATAAGTATTAAGTTCAGTGCACGCTCAGTCTAGTCTAACATATAACAGAAAATTTCAAACATTTCAAGGTCCTTTTTTTATTATATATATACGTTTAAAAGATATGAATTAAGTTTCTTGAGAGCAACAGAGCAAACTTACTCTACTTTGAATCCAATTATTAAAGCACAAAAACCGTCATGGAACAAGAGCTGGTTGGAAAGAAAGCTAGGAATTTTCTCGAAAACTAAGTATTTACATTCAGAATATCTGATTGGGCATTCCATCACAATTTTATAAGTAGAAATCAAATAATCGTGAGTATGTGGAAGATGATTATTCTAAAATTGCTAATAACAGTTCAATTCTTCATAATTAGGTCCGCATTTTTGCGAATATTTTTGTAAAGGTTTTGCAATTTACTTTTATTAATAGCTAGCTTAGTGACATTCGATAAAATATATTTTTACGTTTGCATTAGCTAACAAAATTAAAACGGATAGCAAAGGTTTCTTTGAAAGCTCAATCTAGTATTACTTTTAATGGATGTATTTTTCTTGGACAATGGATGCACTCGGTGCCGAAATCCCAGACGACATGAGTCTAACTATTTTCTATGCACAAAGTCGATTTCGGCTTGTCTTTATTTGAGTTACTAATTATTTAAAAGGAGAGAGTAATTCAATCCCTCCCACTTCCCTTCAGTGGGATATTGCTTTGTTGACAGAGCACATTTCACAATCAGCGAAACATTCATACCCACGGAACAACAGTCCCCATTCGAGAAGAATTTACAATTAAAACATCAATTAAGAAATCTAATTTCTCTGCAATTAATAGGAGAATATCGTTGCGAATTTAGAAGCATACTAAAAGATCTTATCAATCTTCGAGGATCATTTTATTAGAATACCGGAATAAAAAGTACCAATGTTTTTGTGTGTTTATACACCTACATGCTTCCCGAATTTCTTTTCTTATCATGGATTTCAAGCCATCGCTATTCTTCCAATTGTTTTTCCCCAATTATTTTATATCCGTATAGCATTTTGGCAGTCTACTATTGTCCATAACATTTAGATGTTCTAACTATATTTGTTTACATTTATTTATATAGTGGTTAATTGGTTTCGAATTCTGGGATTGTAAAATTCCATTTGTTTTATGGTCCCACTTGGTATATCGCGCTGTTTATTTCGATGTTTGAATCCAGTTTTCATTCTTCTCTTTTATGGTCCATTTTTCATTTCTATATAATAAAGTCGGTTTACGCAAGACGATTTTCAGTTCTGGTGTTTTTTTTATACAAGGAATGGCTTAAAATGCATTCTCTATTATGCCATTTAAAATATCTAATTTTTGTTAATGCGATCCATCTTTTTTATTTCACATAAGTAGCATCCCAGGTATTTCAAAGTATTTACTTGCCCTAATATTTTATTATCTATCGATAATTTATTTACTTCTTATTGGGTTTTCTCCTCTGGAAGCCATTATTCTCCTCTTTACATTTGATATTCTCATATTATATTGTCCTTCATCTCTGTAGATCACCTTCTAATGTACCTAATACAATGGTCATCTGCAAATAGTATATCTTCATTTGTCTGGTTATTTGTATGCCAAATGAGTTATACTCTTTCCAGATTGTTACAATTTTATTTACATATACTGTATATTAAAACGTAGAGGCGACAGGGAACATACTTCCTACTCCTATTGATATGTATTTCCATTCTGATATTTGTTCTAATTTGATTGCTATTTTATTTCCTGTGAATGTTCAACAGACTGCAATAGTCGGTTTATTTAAATCGGTTAATATTTTAAATAACATTTGTCTGGTAATTTATAGTTATTACTGTCACGTGTGTTTCTTTTTGAAATTCTCTTCGCTTTTCAATTAACAATTAATATTTAGAGTGAAAATTAATCCATGCAAGATCGGACTTTTGGAACCCATTTTGTTCTCCAAGTAGTTTCCCAGCACAATGCTGTTTAGTTTTTCTTTTAATATTCCTGCCTATATTTTGTGAATTTAGAAAACAAACTCCATTATAGTTATTGCTGTCATTTATTTCCTTTTTTAATATAAACTGGGATATGCAGTACATTTTCCCCCCTAGAGTTTGGAGTATTTACAAAACTCAGACCATGTTAAAGAATTTCAGTCTTTCATTCAATTTTTCACCTGCATTCTTGTATAGCTCCATGTTTATGTTGTCTTATTCTGGTGGTATTCTATTTTTCATCTTATTTTTTTAGTTCTGACATCATAATATTTTCTGTTTTTGAAATTTTTTGTTATATTTCAAAACATTATTTGTTATATAAAATTTTCCTCCGTTAATATCAATCACCACCCACAGATTTTGAAAATAAGTTACCCATTTTTCTAAATCTGCTGTTTGTATTTTTACTTTTTTTCCCTTTGTTCACGTATTTTATTGTAAGTTTTTGGTTGTGGCTATGATATATCATGTTCTAATTCTGTTACAAAATTGCTAATCTCTCTCTCTCTCTCTCTCTGTTCTTTACCTTACTTCTCTTTTTACAATTGCACTTTTTAGGATTTTAGAATTGACACATTTCTGTAACACTTTTGTTTTTATTATTGTTTTTTCTATGTCTTTGTCCTAGTTTTCTTCTTTTCCTGTTCTATTTACTCGTTATTCTTAAGTTTTCTATTTCTGCTTATATCAGGATTTATTTCAGATTTTCCCATTCCTCTTTTATGCCATTTGATTCACGTCTGTTTGTTTTAAATCAGTGCATTTCTGATCGAGTTGCGTTAAATGAAAAAATCTTGTATTTTTCATTTAACGGATCGCTCTCGATCGCCTTGCGTGTCCTTTCCAGCCAATAAGGTATTAGAGGTGAATTTCGGGAATGCGTACTCAAGATCCAAGGATTTGTCCACGCTAACATCCGAAGTAATATATCTTACTTCCGTAATTGGTCCTTTGTGTATGAATAATGTATTAGTGTGTGGGATTTTAATTGTATTGAGTTATTTAGTACCTCTTGAGTTTTTATTTTAGAGTTAATATATTGAATTTCTTTTTGAGTATTTTAAATGATTATCGAAGTTCGATTTAAGATGTGAATATATTTTCTGATTAGAAACGCATTAAATTTCCAACTATTAAAAATTCACTACTGAGTAGCGGTTTTGATAAGTTAGTTATTACCTGTAACCCCTAAAATATCACTTAACTATTCAAGCATTTGCATTACCTCTGTGTAAGATTCTACGGAGAGAGGACATACTACAAATGTGATATAATACTGGAAAAAAACATTTTATTGACTTTTGCGAAAAGCTAAAGAACAGCTCGCAAAAAAAAAAATAAATGAATGACTGACTATAATTATTATTGCTCGTCATCAAACAAACAGGCGTTGAAGAAAACAATTGTGCTGATTAATTGAATGTAATCGAAAAGTTTTCTTGCACATTTATCACCCTCCCGCGCATTCTTCCCTGATAAGAAATAGTGACAAAGTGCACATTGGCCGTTCACAAATGTACCTTTCTTAACCCGAAGACTGCATTTCGCATCAAAGGACGAGGCGTTCGCCAGTAACAACAACAGCAACAAAAATAAATAAAGCAAAGGTCTTCATACTCAACGGATATTTCTTAGATTCAAGCCCCGTCCTAAAAGATGGAGCAAATTATATCCACCCAGTAGAAACGGATTTGATTTTACTATTATTATGTGACACCTCCAGGGAGTCCAAAGACTCATCGAGGGGATTTTACGTTATGCTTTTGAGACTCTCAGCTTACCCAAGTGTAAACGAGATATTTCCGAACTGACGTCAGCTGGTACTAACGCTGTTAGTACAAGACACCTTTGCCGATTTGCAAATAAAATATTCACATTTTATTTCAGCGAATTAGATCCATATAGCTTAAATGTTATATCAATGCAAAATCAATGATATAAATGTAGCACTGATTCCTCACTATGATAAAAAATTGACCAAGTATTCCATAGGAATTTTTTCTCATAATGAAACCAACCTTATAAATTTGATATTTATCGCATTGCTAATCATCTGATGAATGTAAGTTACTTAGCAAAATTCCTGCATTTCTTTAGCTTTCTGCAAAACAATGAAGTCCTATCGAACAAGTAGGAAATAAGACAAGAACAATAAATAATTTTATATAACTACATTAATTAAACAAATAAACAATTTCGTTTAAATTTGATTTCGTTATACGATCTCGAGAAACTTGGCATTTCACTGTCGGTTTAAGTCTTATCATTTAGTGAATGTTAACGCACGAAAGCATAAAAATGCCAAACATTAAAGCTGTTAGTGAAATCTTATGTTGGGTACAGCAAATTCTCACCTAACACTTATTTCTTTTAAGCAACAATCAAAACAGTTCAATCTCTCTCTCTCTCTCTCTCTCTCTCTGTGTGTGTGTGTGTTCCCAACTCGGAGTCTGCCTTTACGGTGCGATTTTAAAACAGTAATGAAAATGCAAGTTCATTTCATCGACAGTTTTATAAATATTTCATATATTTATCATAAAGACATAATAAACCAAGTTTATAGTCTCACAGATGAAGAGATTAAGTAACAATTGGCAAAAGAAAACGATTAAGTAGCACTTGAAAAGTAAAAAAAAAGCATTTGTATTTACAATCGAGTTCTGAAATCTCTATTAAGCAATACTGCTGATGACAGCTCAACTCAACGGCGTGGATTTTTTTTTTTTTCCTATTGGTGTTTTAGTGAACTACGTTTAGTGATTTTCTCAATGGCATTAAACAACGCAAACTCGTTTGCGAACAATTCCTACAAAATTATTTTAACCGATTTACCACAGGAAAGGAGAATCCCATTACGAAAAACTCATTTGGGGTTTTGAATCGGTCATTCCCACATCTCTCGCTGTTCTGTCTCGCCAGTTGCGCAGACTGTTGTGTTTTCTTGTAGAAAAGAAATCTAAGGTTTTGAAAAAAAAAAGAAAGTGAAAGAGACTGGGCATACTTTAAAAGGAATGCATTTTGCTGAAGAAAAACTTTCTGGAAATCGATGTAACGATTATCATAACTGTTGTTGAATACAAAAATAAAATAAAATAATTGATTTCCGTCACGGTGAGATTCATAAACTACCTCTTCAACCGATTTCATGAAAACGCGAACGTGTGTCTATTTGTAAAGCGAACCGAATTAAAACATTTTTCTTCCAAACTGATAGCGGAATCCAATGATTCCGCTTTAAAGATAATAATATCAGGAAAATTAAACGAATACTAGAAAATCGGGAAAACAGGGGTTCGCGCTCGACGTGCAATATGGAATCGTCTACTCTGGTAAAGAAGATTATTATAGAAGCTAACGAGTTTACTTCCACGTGGTAGGTAATCCCCCCTTTAAAAAAAAAAAAAAAAAGAGAAATAGTTTATTAAAAAATTTGCTTGAATGTGAACATTCCTTACGCAGTTTTGACGATTCAATTGTAATGGAGAGTGTTTTAATCTGTGGTTTAAGAAAGTAGGTACTCCGTTAGACACAGTTTTTATGAAATGTATGTAAACAATTCTGTCTGGATATTATTTTATTTTAAAAGAAATTTCATGGTGAGTGCACCAAATATGAAGATCAGTGCAATAAAGAAATCCATGGAACCTGAAACCATACATAGCTGTCATTAAGTTTCTCACGTTAACCTCAAAGTCTACGTCAGAAAATATGCGGAAATAAGCATCCACTTTTATAATTAACTTTTTTATGGCAGCTTTTTTTTTAAATTCTTTCAGAAGCCAAGAAATCCCCTATGAATTTGTGTGTGTGTGTGTGTGTGTGTGTGTGTGTGTGTGTGTGTGTGTGTGTGTGTGTGTGTGTGTGAAATGAGGCGGATCTCGATAAGAAATAAATGTGTGAAGCAACATGCCTCGTAAAGTTGAGACAATTCTTATTATTAATGTTTTAGTTTTCTTTAAAGAAATTCTCTTTAGTTTTCTTTAAACAGGCACACCCGTAGATGGCACTGTTGTGCCATAGATTTGCATCAACTCGCGAGAGAGGCTGATATACATAAAACATATGCAATCAACTGATAAGAAAATACGACTGCCTCAGACAGGTTACACGTTAGCAGTGTAAAACACTTTCCTCGTGGACATTTTCTATCATTGACATCTTCGGACTCAAAGGAAAGTTCAGAAAGTAGCTCGATTAAAAAAAAAAAAATGACAACCATAGTTTCTCTTTTATGGACTTTAGTTGTTTCCACGAACAGTTTTTGCGATTTAAAACCTGAATGATGCGATAACATTATTTTTTTTTAATTTCCTCTTAACCACAGTGATTCGACATATCTATTGGAGTAGAGAGTTTTGACTTTTAGGTGGGCCAAACTTTTATCCAATGATTTCTGGAAGGCTGTTTTCGGAAGCTTTAGAATGCGGGATAAATTATCTACATTGCCCTTTTCATAAAGTATACAGAATAGATATATGGTTAGGTTTAGGGGGAGGGTGATTTTTTTGTTTGTTTTTATTAAGGACTTTCGCATAAAAATTAGAAATTCCGAAAAGAAGAAAACTCCGTGATTATCGTTACTATGACATACTCATTGTTCAAGAGCATAAAACTCTTCCAATAGAAGATTCTAATACTGATATTTTATCTCAATAAGATTTATCTAAGTCTTATATGACATCCGCTTGTCAGATTAAGAAATAAAACAGGCGTTATAAAAATATAGCAGGCAAACGAAACCCGTTTCTTGTTATTGTGAAGCATCTGAACAGAAAAAGAAAAGCGAGAAGAAGACTTGGTTGTAAACCCAATGGGTTTCCTGAACTTTGTTGTCGTCGTCAAATAGATTTTGATTTTCGATCGCAGTTTGATGAAAAGTTGAAATTTATAAAATCAAAACCATTTAACGAAATGTAGCGCTGAAACCATTAGAAACTAAACAGGCAAAGGAAATGCAATATTCAAACGTTTGCATTAATTCTCCAGCGCCCAAAATCTTCAGTCTGATAACAGTAGAGAAGTTTCTCACTAAACGGAAAATTGGCAAGACACGAAGCCACTTTCAAAACTGCACTGGACAAACTCATAGTGCGGAAACGGCAACTCAGAATATCGAATGTATATAGCAAGATGGATGCTGCAAGTAATTATTCAATTACTGAGTTATTCAATTTATGGGGGAGGGGATTATACCACTGTGGTATTAAATTCATAGCGAGTCGTTTTAATACTGTGGTATTAAAACGACTCGCTATGAAGCGCCTCGTTCATTAATTGATATGATTGATATAATTGATACGAAGCGCCTCGTTCATTAATATTTGGGAGTAAAAAAGATTAACATTTAAATAAATCTTTCAAAAGCACTTAACCCCTTAACATACAAAGATGTCTGTGACACGTCTTTTGTTTATTGCACCAAAACTGATTTTGAATTTTGGTTTCACATATAAATACAACCGAATATAAACGCTAGACAATCTTGTGCCTTTTTCCTTTCAGCCGAGTATCGGCTATTTCATTTGCGTTTGCACAAATTCATCATTATTTTTCAAATAATGATGAATTTGATCCAGCAAATCACTCTCTCCCAAAAGATTGGCAGAAAAACGACCGCTTTCTGATTTTTAATTGGTACGTTAAGGGGTTAATATGAAAAGTTTTTCTGATAAAGAAAATCCCAAACAGAAACGGAAATTTTCACAGCTGCAGTTGGCACAAATGCAAATTAAAATGTCGAAATTAATACTGGTCGAAGTTCTAAGAAAACAGAATTTGCGGCATGTTTCAACTAATGGGCAAGCAAAACTCTTCTTACGATACATAATCTGGAGCTTTTAAAGGTTCCGTAGTTCCTAATAAAGTTCCAGAACTAGACAGGAAAAGGAAACTCATATTAGCTATTATTTTGGAAAAAAGCTGAGGATGGTTTCAAAATTGGGCACCAGGAATGAAAGTATAAACAAATTCGAATGGCGCCTCTTCCCCGTATTTCTGGCGCACACGAAGGTGCTCTTTAGGATCACGAGGAAGCAATTGAATACACGAGATGAGTGCATCCTTAACCGTCTGAGAATGCCTCGCGTTGTCAGTCGGTTTGTACCGAGGGATGAAACGCCAAGGTTGTAGATTAGGCAACCTCGCTACCGCCTTAAGCGGCTGATAATTCTGTTGAAATTGAAAGATTTCGTACAAAGGTGAGTTTTCTGGCGGGATTGAAGCCTCGGTCTTCGAGCTAAATGTCGCGTTATGTCAAATGAACTACCAGTCGCCAGTGCCTCAGAAGTTTCTTCTTTTCATATATATCTACTATTTCTTAACACATTTAATATATTGACCATAATAATGATATTTATGTAGATAAAATGATTATGACATTTGCAATAAATAGAAATACCTTCTGCAAGTAAAAAAAAAAAAAAGACAGTACCCTCTGAGCCCAAAAAGAAGACGTTCGGTACGCTATTGACGTCTTTTGAATGCTCGCATTACACTATCAGGAAATCGGTAGAACCGAAAACAGAATGAGAGAGTAATAAATCACGACGAAGTAACGGAAACGATGCAACTCCCTTAGAAATGCTCTTAATGTACATTACGTGTAAGAATCATTACTCTGATCAATTTAGCTGTTGATGACAGGAGAAGAAAAGTACCCTTTGATGCAAAATGTCCACCCTCGTAGCGATAATGGATGGAGAAAATCACGAGCACTCATGAAATATAGAATTTTTCTTTCCAAATGAAACTTTTAATTAAATACAAATGTTGAACAAGAATAGATCTTTATAAGATTGCATATTCTTTCCAAACGATGCCGAGATATAAGGGAAAATGCAACACTATCTGAAACTAAGAAAAGGAACTGACAGATTACTCTTAGCACTCAGAATTTCAATGAGTAAGAAAACCGAATCGTTTCTCTGCGTAGTCTGCTGGTAAAATGTCCAAGTTTAAAAAAGGCAAATGCGAGTGCTCCTCTACTGGACAAACATGCGTTCACTCTCTCTAATAAAACCGAAGTGCTCGATCTGCACTCTCGGCCTTAGAATTACACCGCAGCGCTTCGAAGCATGTCTTAAACACACTGCACAACAGAACGAACTCCGCTACGCATGCTGCAAACACAAGATTCTTTCCATTATACATTTACAGGATAATTGAGAAATATCTCCTCGAAAGAATAAAAAAAAATTACACTCTTGTATTCGCTTAAGCGACATTTGGTTTCATAATTAATGACCTTTTCAAAAGAAGCGATAAAGTTTTGATCTGCAATTAATCAGAGGAAAAGATTTCAAAATGGACATTCTTTACTTTTCTCAAGACGAAAATTTTCACAAAATTCCTCAACACCGTCCACTGTAAGTGAGCATTTCCGCAGTCTGCCAAACGATGTTCTCTCTCTCAGCAATGACGTCAGTCAACTCGGTATTAGAGTAAATGTGGAGCAAAATCTAACTGGCTTGTTCTCCTTTATGGTACTTTACAGGAAAGAATACATCAGTTCGCTAAAAAGTGACTTAGTCCGCTCGGTAGCCTAGTGGTTATGCGCTTTGCAACCATATGCCTGGGAAAGGAGTGTCCTGAGTTCGATTCCCATCGTCGACGTGAGTAACTTAAGGATCTTTCTCAGACATAGCCAAGTTAGCTGGGCGTGGACTGCATGTTTTTTCTCCCGAGTTTATCTGGGGTTTTTCCTCCTGCAAACAGGCAAACCAGCTCGGTGAATACATGCTGATACAGCCATAGAATATACCGGGAAGCATAGGGCTAGCCACCTTATCCTCGCGACGAGTACGGTTTAAAAGAGCTTAGGATAGCTCCGTAAAAGGCCACTAGGCCTAATACCTGAAGTGAAGAAGAAGAAAAAATGGCTTATAAGAACATGTGTAATAGGATCCTCTGGTTGTCAAAAATCTAAAATGCACTTATAGTTAACGGTATTATTTGCTATTTAGATAATTGTTTCTGAATTCTTTAAAATTAACTAAGAACTTAAAGTTGCTATTACCTCTGTTTTAGTATAACAATCAAGATAAAAGCATTCTTATAAAAACTGTCCACTGTTAAAGATTTTAGCACAGCAACTAGTGATGCATGAATATTTCACTCCTTGGTCTAATGTTAATAAGAAAGATATTAACGGGAATCTATGGAGATCCTTAATAATATCCAGTCTCCTGTATGGTGACGATACCCGATAGCATAAGATAGATTTGGTTTTCAAGTATTGTACACATCAAATGTAAGCGAAATATGTAGGACTCATTTAATGTGTGATATGAGATTGACTGTATGCAGTAATCAACATCAGAACTCAAACGTTTCCCTACATCATAAACAAATCTCTCCATTAAATAGAAAACTAAAGTAGAAAAAGGTTAAATGTAACGTACATTATAACTACTTAATAATTATGTATCTAGCAAAACTTTAATGAAGAAAATTCAAATTTCTTCTAAAGAACAGCTTAACTCTACCAACAGATTAGAGCACCACATCGCATTATTGCGTAAAAATTATAATAACAAAAAAAGGAGTATTACTCCAATCTCAGAAAATGATCACAAAACCCAACTTTAACCAAAAAAATGACAATTTTATATACATTATATAATTACTATATGACGCTATATTTAAAATATTTCAATTTCAAAATTTTCATTTCTTTCTCATTTACAGCACGGCAACTCAACTCTTTATTTTTATTAAAACATTGCAGCTGACGAACGACGGCATTTGAACGCTCATTATAGGAAGCTTCGATTTGTCAACATGAAGTTATGGAAACAGGATATTACAAATGGATTATTATTTTATAGACAAATAATTGCATCGCAAACGTAATCTTTAAAAACTGAACATGGATTACAGCATTCGGTATCGGAGTTGCTCAGAGTATAACACCATTTTAGATAAGATCCATGCCCATGAGCCATACCGTGTGTTTGCCTTTTATTAGTTATAAGGATCACCCTGCCGCAACAGATGCTGCGAGCTTTAGGTTATCAAAGATCAGGCAGAAACCTTAAGAAAACAAAAATACTGTTTTTGAATACTCTGTAGCAATTTCAAATTGCGTTTTATTTTAGGTACATGAGTTAGAGTGGTGGAAGAGAGTTAAACCAAGGCAACGGTGATGCCAAAAATTGTATAATCTCATAACTTATTTGGTCCATTTGGAAACATTTGAAATCATTTTGGCTATGAAATTGTGATCGAGTTATGTTTACTGTTATAATTAAAATAAGTGTTCTAATTACTGTAGTTAATACAACAATCTTTATTTCATGTAAATAATATTAATACATTAAGTTGTAGGCTGTCTTGCAGTAGCTCGAAGAGTAAGTTCATCTTGCAATAAACCAGAAACTTCCATAGCTTGAATTGTGGTGTCTCTACCGAGCAAGTCATTGCTTTGCAAAGTATCCGAATGAAGATGGAATGGCGTATTCTTCACCAGGTAATCTCCAGTGAAGGCATTTCGTTTAGAAAGTCATCGGTTTCCTATGGTTGGTGTATCCTATGCAGTGCAGAAGCAAATTCGTGATTTTTGTTAGTGGGTGTTTGGAAATACTAAGCCAGGGCAACTTTAATTAGCTGTAAATTATTGAATATCATCGACTTTACGAGTTCTTTGATAAGTCTGATCGCCAATTGAACTGTGGTGGGTCGCTACTTTCCGAAAAGTTCAAATGACATGTTCCTTCCGTACCACAGGCAAACAAATACATTTTCCGACATTGCAGTGCATAAAAAATATTCACCTGCCTCCAGAATTTTTCCACCTATTTCACTGATGAAACAATAAAGTAAGGGAAATAAATTATTACTAAAAATAAACGCATTTGTAAGTATAAGACACAGAAGGAATGAAGGGAAGAGATCTTGCACCTTTATTCCTGTATTACAAAACGAGATTTCATGAAGCTCTAACAGAGTTTAACGGGTTCAACTTTTAAAGAGCTTTTGATTGCTAGATCAGAGTTTTCAAATATTCGAAATCCACGGTAATCTGTTAGCCAATTGGCTATTTAAGCATCCCATCAGTTTAAAGTGGCGGGGGTGTCCGCAATGAAATTTATAATATGCTAAGCGAAACCAACTGATTTCCCAGGTCAAAATTTGGCGAGAAGGTAATTTTCTGTATATGACGAATTTAGACAGGATACATGCATTCGAATACGGGGAGGGGGGGGGGGAGTTCTGATCAACACCTAGAGCAAGAATGATATTAAAGCAACTGATATAACCACAAGAAAGAACATAATTCAAAACCCTTTAAATTCCATGTTTCATCAAATTGTAATAATTCGTTCTTTTTCTTTTAGGATATATAAGAAAACGTGTCAGAGGTTTTGAAGAAATTCAAAGACACAGAGGTAGGGACCGACATCAGGTTTATCGTGATGCAATAAAAGTCCGCAGCTGATTCACCACCCTCTATGTGAAACTTGTAATCCTCACCAAATACCTTAAAATAGGTGAAACTGTTACAGCAGCAGCTCATTCAACAGCTCAGGAGGAAATGGACTACTGAAGGAAAAACGCAGCGGGAAACTGAGCAGAGACGTGTTCCTTTTGCAGGATAATTCACCTACTCACGAAACCCAACAGGCAATATACAACTTGGGCTTTCAATGCCTGCTTCACCCACCCTATTCGCCAGACCTGATCTCTTGAAAGCACTAATAAAAGCTCTTCGCGTGCAAGACGGAATTCGAACCAGGTCTTCCATAATGGCATATTCCATACCGACCTGAGCTAAGTAAGCTCTAAGAAGAATCCGTTACCAATACCATTTACTAAGCCTACTCAAGTAAAAAATAATTTTAATAATGGAACTCAGCATGCTGATCCTTTTTAAAATATTATCCTATGACTTGTCCCTCAGACAGTTCCTAGACTTCGCACATAATCAAATATACATTATTCGAAACTCATAATGATTGCATTACTTTCCCGATATACAGAGAAGCAGCATTTAAGTGGCTACCGTTAACCATTCAAGTATTTAAGGGATGAACCTACTGAATGCAGTATTTTTTAGGTATGTTTTTAAAAATATATTCATGTAATAGACACGAGGAAGGGAACCACTCTTTAATTACATTAACAACTGAGCCTACTTTGGACTAGTAGGAAGTTAATAATCCAAGTGACGTCAGAAATGCGCGATGAGTTGAGATTCGCATGTCTTATAAATGAATTCCTCTGATACTTGATTTAGTTAATGGTTTGTATGCATCAGTGGGAAATTACAGGCTGTTCGTTAAGCAGGCATTGTAAGCTCATTGCAGTGATAAATAAATACATACTGTTACGTTGCGAAATAATCTCTGTAATCCAAGAATGGGAAAAGTTTTACTATCATCCAAATACGGAAGAAGCGATTCCAAGTTTGTCCTTTGTAATTTTCCCGTTTTTATATAATTTTCTTAAAAAATTTAGAGAACAAAATATGTCACGACAGTGTACAAAATATGTCAGTAAATTAAATCGCGTGATTTACTGGATTAAGATAAAGTTGCATGGAATCCAGTCGTAACTTGCAGATAGACTTTCAAGTGATTTGATTTGTCGTTCAGTGTTAACAATTCAGTAGAACTCAAGTTAATAATGAGAAATGTACTTACTGTACATAAATTAAAAATGAAATTTAAAAAAATGTTCAGAAAAATATGAACATCGGCCTACATAAATAAAAATAGCTCATGCGTCTACGTAATTAAACACTACCTGTTGTGCTCATGAGGATAAAAAAACTATACAGTAATTCAAATCGAGAATTAAAGGGAGGAGAAATATTAAAATAAAATGAGCAAGGAAAAAATCTGAAGAAAATGCTTTGTAGGAAACGAAAATTTTTATTTGTCGCAATATGCAGAGAATCTTTAGTGGGTTGTAAGGAAATGTCCTGAGTGCGACAGTCTGTTTTCCAGTTAATCGAAATTAAGAATTAATGCATGCAATTATTGCATGGGTGTAGAATAAGATTTTAATAAGCACTGAAAATTTTGGGATCGGTATAAAACTATTTAGATTCTGGCATTTATGTAACTCAGTTTTTTTCGATGATTATCTCAAAAAAACATGGTCTTTAATATCAAGTAAGTTTATGCCCATTACCTATTTGAATTAACGGTTAAGGTTTTTTTTACACACTTTTGAATTCCCTCCAGAAAGACAGCTGATGTCTCCTTTCCCGTACATTTCCCAGTCTCACTTGAAAGTTTAAGAATTGGTTTGTAAGTACTTTTGTGAAGTTACTGCAGAAGTCTACTGCATATTTAACATTTCAATTCTCTTTCTCTTGGGCATATTCTCATTTCAAATGTCAGGGTGGACTTCTTCTCAGTTGAATCTGTTTCACATAAGATTTGTTAGGATTATTTTAATTATACAGAACATGTGCGAGTCACTTCACGTTAGTGGAACTTTTTTCTTAATGTAACCTTCTTGAGAACTGCTTTCCGTACAATGTGGATTCTGTGAACAGTGTATGTCTGAGATATATTATTATTATTATTATTATTATTTGTCACATCCAGGGAGTCCAAAGACTCATCGAGGGAGGGCATCTCCACCACTCACAAACTACCAACTGACCGCAACTACACGAACGCCATCTACCGCCGACCATCCCACTGGTATTTCCACAGACAATCACAAACATTCATGCCCAAGCGGGATTCGAGCCCGCAGCCTCTTGACTGGAGAGCGGACACGCTGACCACTCGGCCAGCCAGGCTGGCCGAATAGTCGCGTTAAATACTTAGCATTCTATGAAAATGATCGTGCGAAAATGACAATTTGTTTCTTCGTAATTGTTAGTGCCGTTTTTCTAGTATTTTGCCGAAAGTAAGAGGCACGCAACACAGGTCAAATGTTTTGCTGTTATTAATGGCTAGCTTAGCGACATTGTGGCAAAATGTACTTTCACCATGGAATTGATTAAAAAAATCGAAATGGTTAGCATAAAATGCCTAAGAGCTCAATCTAGTATCACTTTAAATGGGAATACTTTTCTTGCTTATTACAGCGTGTTCGAAGTGTTAACTGGGACATCTCTTTGCTCAACACAATCGTTTCTGCCGTGTATTTAGCATTTAATGATTACTGAATTGGATTGAGTAACACTTGTCTATTTAGTGTTCTATTTAGTGCGAGTGTTCTTTACTAATATACCCCCCCCCCTTTTGTGTTCGCCGATATACAGTATGTACTTCTTTTTTCTGATACTCACTGAACACCCACTCAAAATAATATGAAACAACTCCCAAAACCTCGGTTCTGAATTTTCTTGCGTCTGATATCCAGATATTTTATGAACTTTGAAGAATACTAAAGAATGATAATAATTCTGAGGCATTAATTTTTATTAGAACTCAGAAAAAAAATAATAATAAACGCATACTTCCATCTGTTGCAAAGTCAAGTGCGGTCACGTTATATAGCACATCAACATTCTTCATACCAAGAATGTTGACATACCGAATCATGATTTATAGAATAAATAAGCAGTGAAGGCTACAAATCCTAACCGCTATCATACACTTCCTAATTATAAATCGGTGATACATTAAAATAAATAACTTAAATGATACTTTACAGCCACGCACTTATTGCTTAGTTAAGGAAGAGCAAATTGCTGGGTAGAAACGTTCAGTCATTAACTAAAGCTGAATTAGCGAATAACATCAGAGGTCTGATAATGCTATTGCAAACTCATAGATTTAAAGGCGTATTCTACGTCTGAAACGAAACAAACGAACTCAATAAATATGGATCCAGAAACTTCGCATTTCGGAGACAGACCCTGTACGAAAGCTGATAATCATCAGTGCAGATATTGAAGACAGAATACCAAGAAATAAGCATAAATCCCTTGATAACCGGAAAAGAAAGTGCAAGATGAACGTTTTTCAAAGCAGGTGTTCAAACAACCTCCTACTTTAGCCACGCAGCTACTGGGACAACTCATCATTGACTCATCATATGCACTGAATTTCGAGGCCGATTAAAAGGCATGCATGTTCAGTTTCTTGTAGGGAATTGTTCTTCACAGATCATTACTTCCATTAGCACATTCATAATAAAAGCAAATATCAGTCAATTCAATAAATTGGAACTCAGGTTCCATTACAAACCACTGAGACAGTAACCGCCAGATGCTCTAGGCCAGTGTTTCCCAACTTGTGGTCCGCAGGCAGACAAATTAATTAATTATATATTTTTAATTATCCAAACAAATTAAAATTGAATAAGTAAGTAAAACATTATTGAAATCAAATGGAGGCTTAAAAAAATAACAAATAGCCTCAGAATGTTCAAAGGCGAAAGCAATAAAAATATATTGTTGTTCACTTAACCCCTCTTTTATTACTCGTCATTCTGGCACTACAATAATTTGTAGAAGCAGATTGACCAATAACACGAGGGGTGAAGTGAACAACAGTTCACTTCACCCCTGTAGTTTTATTGCTTCTTCCTTCCCTTGCTGTTTTGTCAGAATGGAAGTGAACATGTGTTATCCACATTTCAACTAATCGCTTGTTGTTTATTGATTTTTATTACTGAAGGTTTTCCTCCTTCAACCAATGCTCAGAATACCTTCAGAAGTGCTATATGATACTTGGATAAAGTGTGTCTTGAGTTAATCGCAGTATTTATATATTTCCCGGAAACGTTTTTTAATAATGAAAAAGTGGATTAGAACTAGACTTTGAATAGAAGAGCAAATGGAACAGGTGATGCTAACCTTAATTGTGATACACGTGTTGTAACGGCGAGTAAATGTGATACTATTACAGTAGAAGAAACAAGCAGTTCAAAGAAAAAATACAGTAGGAAATATAACAGTTCATATAGAAAGTTTTTTAACTTGGGTATATTATGTATTCAAGATACCAAGTAATTTTATGTAAACTTGGTTTGCGCCTGCAAGTAGTGCAAGTCCATTGGACTTACACTACTTGCAGGTGCAAACTTGTCTTTCTTGTCTGTTTGCTTACTTGAGAAATAGGATTAAAAACCAAGTTTATATAAAATTACTTGGTGTCTTGAATACATAACAGTTCATATTTGGAATTCGGGTTTACTTGGTGTGGAGATGAAATTTAACAGAAACCTCAATGTGTTTTGGGTTATGAAATGTAAAACGAGTGCATGAAACCTACGAAACTCCGACATTTAGAAACTAAACATTCTGATGTGAAAAATAAGCTAATTGAAAAAAAAAAAGCCAATTTCAGCGATGCTTATCGGCATTAAATCATGGGAAAGATGTAGTTTCGGCCATGGGTTCGATTAATAGCAAGGCACTGGAAGCATCCCTCGCGGTTAGCCTAGTGGCTATGCGTTTCGCAACCATATGCCTGGGGAAGGAGTGTCCTGGGTTCGATTCCCGTCGAAGACGTGAGGATTTCAAGGATCTTCCTCAGCCATAGCCAAGTTAGCCGGTCTTGGGTGTGGACAGCAGGGATTTTTCCCCAGTTTATCTGGGGTTTTTCATCCCGCAAGCAGGCAAACCGGCCCCGTGAACACACGGATCTACAGCCATATATACTTAACCCCCCAACAGGGGGCTCAACTCGCCCCAATATGGACGGGGGAGAAAAGGGAGGAAACTCCATATGAATAAATAAATAAAAACTGGAAGCATCTATCTCTTAAGTTTGCGCATAGCGAAAGCAAGGAAACCTCATTCTGTTAGGGAAAATTTATTACTTCCAGCAATAAAAGATGTGGTACAAACTATATTTGGCAACAAGATACTAAAAGATGTCGATTTGACTCCTCTTTCAATGACACTGTAGGTCGCAGAATTAATGATATGGCAGGTGACGTAGGATCTCAGTTAATCGAAAGGGTTAAGAAGAACTCTTATTATGCATTAGAAATAGACGAGACTGCTGATGTTACAAATGATGCGCAGTTAATATGCTACGTAAGATATGCACACAATAACAACATTTACGACGATATTCTGTTTTGTAGAACTTTGTCATCCCGAACAACTGGAGAAGAAATATTTCGCACTCAAAATAATTACATAATATACAAATGGATCCAGTGAGAAAAATGCATGGGCTTTTGTTCGGATGAAGCTCGCGCCGTTACAGGCAGGCATAGTTGGGGGGTTGTTTCTATGGTCAAGGAAGTGACTCAGGATATGAATCGGATATATTGTTTCATACATAGGGAAAGGTTGGCCTCCAGAGGAATGCCACCAGAATTTAAAACTGTGCTATACAATACTGTAAAGCTAGTTAATTTTATTAAGGCTCGACCGCTAAATAGCAAGTTATTTTCAGTATCAGTATTCTGTGAAGAAATGGACAGTGAATATACGAGTATACAACTTTTGCTTCATTCTGAAATTCGCTGGATTTCTAGAGGCAAAGTACTAACAAGCTTATTTCCATTAAGTCACGAAGTTTTATTATCTGTAAATGAAAGTAATTCTAATTTTGCAACACTCCTTGTTGACAAAGCATGGTTATCGACACTATCCTATCTTTCAGAGATTTTTTTTTTGGAAATGAAATGAACTACAAATCTCTCCCTTCAGGGAAATTCTCTAACTGTTCTTGATGCCTACGACAAAATAATAAAATCATTCAGAAAAAAAAATTGGTGTTGTGCATTAGTTATGTAAAATACAGATACTTTGCATATGTTCCAACATTGGAAACTTTTTTTAGTGGAGAATGATCTTTTTGTTGATTCTGAGTTTCTGGAAAGGGAAATTCTGACCACCTCAAAACTCTGAAATAGAATTTTGAAACATATTTTCCGAATAACGTTTATAATAAATATCTGGATTCGAGATCTATTTCAGGCTAATAGTCACGAGAACGACCTTTCGTTATCGAAAAAAAAATCAGTTAATTGAGCTTTCAAGTGACAGTGGGCTTGAAATGCAATTACGTGATCTTCATTTGGCTCGATTCTGGATCTCGCCTTCAGTAAGAAGAAGTGAATTTCCCGAATTATCTGAAGCAGCACTGAAAATCGATATGCAGTTTTCTATAACCCATCTTTGTGAGAAAGGATTTTCATCGCTCCTTCAAATAAAAACAAAATAGAGAAATCGTCTTAGCGCTTACCGACCTTCGACTGAAGTTGACCAACATTGAGCCAGATATCCAGCAATTCTGCAAAAGCCGAAAAGCTGAACCATCGCATTAAAAGTAAGTAGTAACATAATTATATTGTATTATTTATTTGGACTGCAGTTTCCGATTATTCTCGTTACTGGTTTTGGAATTAATCCATTTCAAAAATCGGACAAAATCGGGGATGAAACGACAGTTACGCAAAGTGACGTCAAGTTGAGGCTCAGCTCTGCTGGCGAGGAGGATAGCTGCCCGCGTCCCGTTTTATGAAGTTACGTATCTCGTACGGTCGCTTACGAGAATATGCGGCCGAGCACACGGAATCCGTTGCATGCGGACAACAACATCCGTACGGTCATGGATTATACAGAAACACACATCACAACGTAACGAATACAAGCAGCACACAGGACGGATATAAATAAAACCACCACACGATTAATGAATCTGCCAGATTTACGATGACCACTGTTGTACCTGTGGATAAAACAGGGTGGATATAATTAAAACGACCATCCTAACACGATTAGTACAAATCACACGCGTGCGTTATGTACGCCATACAGTCGCTGGCGGGAAAATGCGCCAGACCACGTTGGATGGCACTTTGCGACTGACATCGTGGGTTGGACTGTTTATAGAAAAGGGATGTTCTGAGTGAAATTTTTGGGTATATGCAGGGGATGGTTTGGACGGGAAAAGGGATGTCATCCATGATGGAATCCATGGACGTCAAGTTCGAATTCAGTATTATGATGAATGGAGTAAGATAAGAACAATGTTTTTTCTTTGTCTCACAACGCACTTAGCGAATGGAACAGTTTACATGTCGCAGGTCTAATCAGAGAGTGCGTGAAGATAAAAGTTGTGGACTAGCTTCATGTGTATGGATAGATGAATGGGAAAAACATAAAATATAAAAGTTGCTGTGGGTACATGAATGGGGATTGATGATAAACATCATTGTGGGCAGATGAATGAAGATTTCAGCGGGTGGCTTTGACATTTCCCATTCATTTGCCCGTGGTACGAACGGCGCTAAAAATATTGTTGTGGGGGTGAGCTTAATGAGGTGAGCAGGCAGATGAATTGGATTAACATATAAAATATAAAAGGTGTTTTGGACAGATGAATGGGGTTTTCAGCGGGACGGGGCTATTATACCCTTTCATTTGCCCACAGCAAATCGGAAACTGATACCTTTATTTGTTTAATAAAAATTAAAGCTTTGTTCGGTGATGATACACTTTTAATCGTTTACTTCCAAATTATGTTTCCATATATATATTTGCAAATGTTTATGTATATGTAAATATAATATGCAAATGTTGTATGTAAAATGTATATACTGGAAATCCCCACATACATTTAAAAAATAATTAAATAACTTAGTGGTCCGTAGAATTGTTTTAGTCATTTTACTGGTCCTTGGGCTTAGAAAGGTTGAGAAACGCTGATCGAAATTATCCTCAAAACATACGAAAACGTTGTGTGACTACTTGTATTAGAAACCATAACTCATTTTAGGAATGTTAGTCAAGTGAGAAATACTTATTATCCAACTAGTTTCACCGATACTATCATTTGTTCACAGACATTTCTCAATGCTATGATTTGTTCACAGACATCTCTAATAACCTTGGCGTAGATACCTGGCAATTTAGATAATATGATTTACAAATAGTATGCTAAAACCTTCAGTTACAGCAAAAAGACGCAAATTGATAAATTCAACCTGCTATATGATAATCGCATTAACTCTAAACCGTCTCTACCAGATAACCAATTCTAGTGAACCTATCTAAACACATTTTAACAAAACCTGAGATCTCAATTCTCCAAAAAGGTTCCAGTTTCGCCTTAAAACCTACTCCTACTCCTAAAATAGATTTCATCTGCAGCTTAGAAAAAGCCATCTCATTGCTACCACACCCGATAACTAATGACCTACGATTAAAAAGCAGCATAATCCTCTCCGCTCCGTCAAGATCTCCTAACACCAACTCTAACCAAATGGAAAGAAGAACACTATTAAAGAATAATAAAGACATCATCATACTTAAAGCGGACAAAGGCAATAGCACTGTTATATTAAATACAAAAGATTATGAAGAGAAAATTAACACTCTATTATCAGACACATCTGTCTATGATGTTCTCAGTACAGATCGTACGCCCAAAAAAAACCATGATGACACCAACGAACTATTACGTGGAATGACTAACTGGCCTATAGATTTAATAAGAAAGCTAAAGTCCATGCACCGATTGACCCCAAGATTGTATGGCGTTCCTAAAATACATAAAGAAGGTACACCATTACGTCCAATAGTTGATGGAATCTATTCTCCAACTTACCAACTGTCTAAATATCTAGCCAAAATTTTACAACACATTCACAACTCGGATAATTATATATCAAAATCTCACAACATTTTATGAGAAATTAAAAACATCCCTATCTCTGAAGATGATATACTAGCTAGCCGTGACGTCACATCTCTGTTTACAAACATTCCAGTTGTGGAAGTCAACAACATCTTAGACAACTTGTTCCCAAAAAACATCACTACGTTGTTCAATCATTGTTTAACTTCAAACTATTTCGTTTGGCAAAAAAACGTCTACAAACAACTTACCGGATTAGCCATGAATAGTCCTCTCTCTCCGTCTTGTGCTGATTTATTCATGGAAGACCTAGAAGATAAAATCTTATCGCAAATTACCCCAAAACCTACAACTTGGTACAGATATGTCGATGACATCTTTATTATTTGGAATCATAAGAAAGAAGAACTAATAGATTATCTCAAAAAAATCAATCGTTTCCACCATACTATCAAATTCACATTAGAAATTGAAAAAGATGAAAAACTTGCATTCCTAGTCATCTTAATAAAGAAACAAACCAATAACAGTATCAACTTACGAATACTGGACTTTACCTCCATTTCAACTCGTCACATCATATATCCCAGAAACTTAGCATTATCCATATGCTTAAGAAAAGAGCTATGCAGTACACCGCAGACCAAGATCACTTACAAGAAGAATTAACTACAATATCCAGAGAGCTATCCTTAAATGGTTATCCTAAAAGACTCATCAACAAGATTCTCTTTTCGGATATACAACAAAGACAACATGATGACACCCAATACATCAGCACTGTAACTATTCCATTTGTCACACCATTTCCAAAAAATTAGCTAACCTTCTAAAACCATACAACATTAGAGTAACATTCAAGCCAGTCAACACTATTCGGAAATTTTTAAGATCACAAAAAGACCCTCATCCTTTCTGCAAGTACTCTGGAGTATACAATATACCTTGTTCCTGTGGTGTTAGTTACATTGGTCAGACCTCTAGAAGCTTCGAAACGAGACAGAAGGAGCACATAGGCTATGCTAGAAACAACAGACAAGACATTTCAGGCCTTTCTTCCCACTTCGCCACTACCATCTTATTGAGTGGGATAAGAGTCGTGTGCCCTATATAGAAGAGAACTACCATTCCAGAACCTTCAAGGAAGCTGCTATAGTTGCCCGTTCAACAGGAAATAAGAATCAAGGTCTAATCCTACCGGAGATGTGGAAAACTTTAATTAGATCACTAAACAGTAAAGAAATGAACTTTCACGCCAATTGCATTGTCTCTCAACGAATAAATCACGTACCCGCGACACCCGCATTGTCTCGCACAGTACTAATTTTGTATGAATTAGAACTGTCAGTGAAAACCTAGTCTGTTACCTTCGCATCGCTTACCAATTGTATCCCTGAAGATGCCGATAGCAAAAATCGGTGAAACTAGTCGGATAATAAATATTACTCACTTGACTAACATTCCTAAAATGAGTTATAGTTTCTAATAAGAAAACGTTTTGTTATTTTTCGAATTTTAAAACGGAATTAGAAAATATCTCGTTCCGATTTGAAAATGGCGTTTAGCATGCAAAGTTTTAATTTACCAACAAAAAAAAAAGTTACAATCTGATGTTAAGGTATTTGGGTTTCTGTTAGTCCGATATCCAATATTCAAAATTAATCGAATCGCAGTGAAACTAATGTCCCCAATTACATCTGAATCAGTCAATCTAATTGGACAGTTTTATGCATGAATCAAAAAAAAAAAAAAATCTAGGGACAAGATCCTTATTTCTGTATATATTTGGAATATCAGCTAACTAAATTACAGATCCTACATAATTTACGTTAATGAATTTTAATATCGAAATAATATATTCACAGAACATTTGAAAACGTTTTTTTTTTTTTTTTTTACTTTGCTTAACTTTCATTATCTTTTAGTTCCCAATAGTTCTTCATACCACCAGAAACGTTCAATTGCATTTTATTTTTCTTTTATTTAAATTAAGGGGGATATTAGATCCCAGATTGTTTTAAACCCGAATAAGAAACTCAAAGATTGGAATCAGAGAGTTTCATGCCGAATATAGTATAATAAACTATAAAAGTATCGGCGAATGGGATTTAATATCCCCTTAATTTAAATAATGTTTATGTCGCCGAAATGAAGCCGACTGGCTCTTTATATTTAAGTAACTTAATGGGTGCACCTTTCTGACAACTCGTATCGCAGAGTATACAAGTTCTTTTCGCTTTACCCTTTGGTATTAATTTAGTGTAGCTACTCACTGATGAAGCCTCAAAAAAGGTTGAAACCAGTCTGGGTGGTGACCTCCCACCATAATGTAATAACAGCATACATTTCCTAGGAAATGTGTTTTTACATTATGGAAAATACCAAGAATAGCGATCAGAACTTTTCCCCACCTTTGCTGCGAGTTGCCCGAGTTTGTACTACGTACTTGGATTAGTTCACGCTTGTAGTCGCCGATACTTTTATAGTTTACTATATTCGGCATGAAACTCTCTGATTCCAATCTTTGAGTTTCTTATTCGGTTTTAAAACAATGTGGGATTTAATATCCCCTTAATTTAATTAATGTTTATATCGCCGAAATGAAGCCTGTTGGCTCTTTATATTTAAGTAAGTTATTGTTTCTTTTTCTTCAAACGCAAGCAGAAATGAAAGAAGGAAGATTTTTCCGAATGATGTCAAAGGAATAAAGAACACAGGTCAAGAACAAATAAAAAGTTGTTGCTTTACTTCCACGTTGAGGGAAAATGAATTAGAAAAAAGATTTGCAGGTCCGAAACTTATCACCATCCAGCATAATGCATTACTAAGCTGAAGAGTGGTCTTTGATTGAAAAATCTTCCATCCTACCCGAGAGTTCAGATTTAGAGTTTCAAAAGCAGATAAATTCCACCTTGGAACTAAATATTTACGAAAATTCTTAAATATTGTAATTTATAGCTGCTTTATTTCAGCCCCCATTTCACTAGGGACGCTCAAAAGAATTTTTTTTTAATAAATAAATTTCGATGCCTATCTACAGAGTGAATTTCCTCCCGCTCTCCATATTGAATTCAGCTGGAAGAAATACCAGATGACAACGAAAAATAGTACAATAACAGAAGCAGACTGCACGATTTCGGTTGTAATCACGGCGGGACAGAGTTCAATGCGAATGAGACATTCGTATCCATACAAGTCCGCTTTCAACAGCGAGTATCTCTTGATCCGTTCGTCACGTAACCACGTCGTCGCCGGAGGAGTGACCTCCAACGTAGCATGATTTATTGAAAAGGGCAAAACGCAGGGCGAATGGTCTGAAGTGTACGTGACGAGCAAAACTTTGAATCGTAAATGCTTCGGAAGGAGAAATCGAAGGAAGAGCAAAGAATTCGAGTAGGTTACGGATTAAGTTTTTATTGAGCTTTCAGGTGTTATCATCTCAGAAAGTAAGAAGTTCATGGTTGTAAGATCAATGCTTTAAACTAAGGAGGAAGCGACCTTGCAGATACAAGAATATATGGCGTTACTTTTAATAAACTCTGACGGTAAGAGGAGGGCCAACTCACTGATGTGTGTGTGTGTGCGGCACGTGTTTTGGGAGGGAAGGGGGAGGAAGAGAGTGTGGCGCGTTCGTTGCCCACAGGTATCTACCCGGTCGAGTGCGGGGAGAGGAAGTATCCATGAGGGAGGGGAGAGCTAGGTGGGGGAAGTGAGTTGAGGGTGGTGGTGGAAGTGGGGGTTGGATAAGAAATGCATGTGTTCATTGTCCCTTGGGTGTTTCCTTAGGTCGTGTTTGGGAAACAGGAAAGTTTTCTGAATCTCTTAGTCTCCAGGGAGGTCCCTAGCGGGTGCATCTATATTTGTGGGATGGTGTGTACATTTTTATGCGTATATTTTGTGTGGTGGGGAGATTTATTGGGTTGCAGTTTTCTAGTTAAAATTACTTATTTTGATGCTCAGTTTCATTGATGTTTTGCGAAAACAAATATCATTCTTGGGTTTTGCAGTTGATGGTTTAGTTATTGCAGATTGTCACTGATTTCTTTAGGATTAAAAGAATTTTCTGTATGTAGGATTGAGTATTGGTGAAGCTGTAATTGAATTATAAGTTATTTATTCATTCATATTCAGATGCACTAGTTTGCGGTTTCTTGACGATTTAATCATTACCGATCTTAAACAAGACTAAACGTACACACGTAACCACAGTGATAAGATTTTTAATAAGTAAATATTTCGTCCTAAGTATCATAGGACATCGTCAGTGCAGCTAATTCAAACAATACTAGAAATTCCATACAGTTAGGGCGCATGCTTACAATGGAATCCCTATATGCGTGCAGTAGCGTGTCATAGAATTAAATTAAAATATATCTGGAGAAAAAAAAAGATTACATTAAAATGAGATAATATATATAAATTATTTTACGCAATTTAGGATGAAAATTTCCCACACTTTAGGTTCAAATTAGGTCTGTGACGTAGGAAATAGGAAACACCGAACACATAACTCTCTCATCGCACCACTCCTCCCTTCTCCTTTCCCTGTCGATACATATTCACTCCACCTAATACGACAGGCTGGTAGCCGGGGAAACGAACACAGCACCATCTCTTTTACCTCCCCCTTGCTGAACACATGACTAAACACACATCAACTGGCACTCCTCATACCCACAGGGAGGAGGTGACTAAAATGGTTTAAAGTAACACTGTATCTTCTGATACACCTATAGGTTACTCTTATGTCACCGACTAGAGTACACCATTATTGCGTACTCTAGTTTTTGGTCATCTTTACTAGTATATTTCGGATAAACAGTATAATCGGATAAACTTTACTAGTATATTTCGAACAAATCGATAAACTGCACAAAGTGAACAAGTATTGGAATAAATAACATGCTATCACTTCTCTCTATTTAAAAGTGTTAATTTCTCTGAAGTTTGAGATATGCTTTGAGTGATCTTTCCTAAGCAGCAATGGACTCCAAGAGTAACTGATTTATTCATTCGACATTTGAGTTGTTTTTAATCAACTCAAAAGACTTTCTTAGAAAATCTGATTTGCTAAAATTTGAAAAATTACTTAAGAGGAACAGAATCTTTCTTGTACTTTATAACCTGGCTTCCGAAATTCATAACTATTTAGTAATTTTATTATAATTTCAAATTATGGCATGATAAATGCATAACTTAGGTGGTAGATGATAGATGACTTTCATCTCCTGGTGAAACAACGCATTAAATATCACAGGCCCGAAGTGGTTGCTATGATTTTCATCCGTCAGTGAATTCTTTTGTGAAAGAGTTTCTAACCCTTCCCCTTCTTAACATTCAATATAAGGAGTTACTACCTACTCCATTCCAAGGTACAGCAATAAAGCTGTTTCACAGGCTGCCGCTAGATAACACACCGCCCCAATCTTTGTGATAACTAGCGACAAGGGTTCTTGATCAAACGAGAAATCCTGCAGACATGGACTCTGCTCGCAAATAGTGTTTTTCATTGATCTCTTTACCAGTTTCCAGTGGAGGGAGGATGACCTAGTGAATTGTGACGCTATCAAAAAACTGATGTCTCAATTCGTAAGGAAAATAATCACCTTGGAACTTCTTCTTGAGCTTAGTAATATATCCAATTAAAATTCCAGACATTGTATTCGGTTGTGTGTGTGTGATCTGGATTCTGTGACCAAGCTGGTAGGAAAGTTACGATTGTTGAAAACAAAACGCGACGAATTTACTGTAAAATTTAAATTCTTTCGAAGCGAGAAAGAAGCGATATTTTAGCGCTCTGAAATTCGAATTTGTAATTATTCGACTTATCAAAATAAGATAGCAATTAATTGGAAATTAATTAAGATATTTACATAATAGTTTTCTTAAAAACATACGAACATGTAACAAAAGATGTAAAAATGGTACGAGAGATCTATATATAGAAGATAACCCTTTTTCATTAAATTCTCACTTAAACGTCAACTTAGAATTCTGCATCAATTCAATTTCATCCTGTTTTAGTTTACAAATGACGATTAGCTGAAATACCGAGTACACGTCTAAAATAATTGAGGCTTTCGAATGCCTTCGGTACGTTTAATTCGCCAATTTCCTTTTTGTGTCATCTGCACTGCTGACCCAACACGAGATCTTTAAAGCAATGAACACGATCCGTTTAATCCAAAGATGAACTTCACAGCCGTCTATAATTAGGATAAGAGACCCCTATTGGAAATTGATGTCTACCAGAGAAGACATATGCTGAGATCGCTACATGGTTTCTAATCGCAATTTTGATAGGAAACATTTTTAAAAATTGATATCATAATTTGAAACGCCACTCAGACGAAACAAAAGTGTTTACTAACAACGCACAGATTCCAGCGGAATTGATAAGACAGTTGAAATGATGCCTCATTTGCGATATGTTAAGACTATTCTAACTGTTTCAAATATTCACAGCGCGACAGAATTTTCCCCCTGTTTCCTTAATTTTTAGTCATCTGTATGTGTTCCTACTTCACTTCAAATTCACTGTCACAAATATTAGAAGGACATCCACTGTTTTGCAAACCCAAGACACGCTTTACCGAACTTCATAAAGCCACTTTTCTCTGTAGATGTTTCATCAAATGTTGTTGATGATGATAAGACATTTGTCTCTTTCCGTCCCTCCCTTCCCAAAGTATCAGTTCCGTGTTGGGTTTCATCCTCGATTATTCTGAATCCCTAAAGAGATTCACAGAATTCAGCTCGAGAAGCTGTGCTATTTGGTCTTGTGTTTGCACTGATTTCCTCAACTCCATATGTTGAGAGATCCCCCCCCTCCTTTCAGAGAGATTCGATGCAACATTCTGCTAATGCAATCGAGTTGCTTTCACATAATTGCACAGCATCGGTGATGCGAAACAGTACAAAATTTAATAATTTAATAATACGAAACAGTTCAGTGGTTTGGTTTTCTGTGAATACAAAGAGGAGGAGTTCTAAAATCCCCTACGCTTTAACTCTGGCGGTATCTACTATATTCTTTGGTGCAAAAACGTGGGTTCGAATACGGTCCAGGGCTCGAAGAACCTTCATTGGGACTTCTCAACTGAAGGTGGATGTAGCTACGTCAGTGGCAGGTTCTTTTCTTCGGAAACCGACCAGAAGAATGCACTTAATTAGCAGAGAATAATACACTAGACAGCACACTGATGTGTGGCAGCTTATAATATTTCGCCGGAAGTATTTTACTAATACTCCAGAATTATACACAATAAGTTAGGGAGAAACAATCCTTGACTTTATACTTTATGTTACGACATTTGGCAATGGAATCATTTTTCGAATGCTGATACAAATAGTGTATCAACGATTTCCCATCAACTGCAAAGCTCTCCCCCCCCCTCCTCCAAACCCATCATAACGAAACGGCCAACCCATGAATGCAACATTCCCTTTTCATATTTTCTAATAACTTCCAACTGAAAATATTAACGAGGTTTAACTGAGAAGCATCTTCCACAATGGAGTAAACTATCACAATCGTCTTAAATATTTAGTAACTTCTTAACCCTTTATTTCTTTTGTGACAGCTTGGAAACTAATTTTTTGTAACTTTTCATTATAATAAGATGCCCTATAATGATAAATTTAAAGAAAAGAAATGGTCAGTGCAAATTAACCATCTGGTTAATTTCTTCTAAACAAAAGAAACATGACGTACATGTTTCGTTACTAATTAAATTCGAGAAGCATTTTAACCGTAAAGTTCGCCGGATTAAGACTTACGAGAAAAATAAAACTAACCTATTCTCAAATGAATAACAAGCTATGTAGATATTCGAAATACTAACCCATGTGATTTGCCGTTTAAAACGGAATATTTTTTGCAATTCTTTTTGAAGGCATTCAGAAGAAATTATAAAAAAAGTTCATAATCGCATTCTATGGCGTTTTTAATTTCCTTGCCATCCATGAGATGGGAGAGTTATGCACTGTCACTTGAACAGAAATTTGGATTTTTATAATTAGAGAAATTTTTTGAATTATGCTGATACGAAAAAAACCCCCTTTACATGCCTTTTTTATGCTGTAAAAAGGTATTGCTGTATACGAAAAGCAATTATTTTTTAACCGATATCCAATTAACTATTTCAGAATTCTTTGAATTCTTTCTAAATGAAGACAAAAATAACTGCAATTCTTTGAATATTAAAGCAAATGACCCCGAACTGAATTTACCAGAGCTTTATTTCAGATCGCATTATCAAACACGGGGTCATCTTACGTGATGACTACCATTTATTGTGTTAAAAATTGGCATTTCTATATAATAAAATTATGTATAAATCTAAAAAAGCACACAAACCTTGTTAAAGAAAGAAGGTAAAAGATGAGAACTATCGAAGTCCAATGTTGTAATTCAGGATTCTTTTCTCATCAATGTTATTATTATTAAAGACCGCAGTGCCTTCTAAGAACACGAATACAAGTCATGCAAAAAGGAACTAAGACTGAACTAATGTTGGCCGTCTCTTGTCAGTGAACTAAGAAAGCGACACTTGAGTGGAACACGCAAGTGGACAGAAAAGGGTATGCTGCATTTTGGCCATTGTTCGGAGAAACTGAACAATGCAAAAGAAAATTAAGACAGAAGTATGACGCCTTCTTTTACAGTTTGTTTCCTTTATTCTCAATAAAAACATTTCTTCGTGCTTCGTTTTTCCTACACTTAGGGTTTAGTACTGGCTTTTCCTACACTTATAGTATGCATGCCTTTCCAATGTAAAAAGACAGAACGGGTGTCATCGATTGAGAGATTGTGGTAATTACGACAAATTGTGAATAGGTAATAAGCGCGTGGGTAATAAACTTTATTTTTCTAACGTCAGTGTTTATTACACTGTATATATAAGAATGCAGAAACATACAGAAATAGAAATAGTTTGTGATTAAAGCAGGAATTGAGACTAACAGAATAAACTTCACTGGAATTTATTTAATATCAACACTAATCACTTTCAACCTTCCTTACAAAGATTATTTGACAGAACTATGAAATCTGCAAAACTGTATTAGGACATCCAATATTAGTTGCATACGCGGGCTAAAGGTTACATAATCCAGAACATCCTCAAGAGCCCGAACATTGCACTTTTTTCCAAGAAACCGAGCAATGAAATTCGTCTCCCGCCTAGTGATATTCATATATTAATGCTCACGACGAGGATCAAAACTGACAACCAACTGGCTAGAGAGTGAATATTCTGTCCGTCGGCCAAACAAAACTACAAGAAATAATCTTACAGCAAAGCGAAAACAGACGTACTAAAAAATGCATATAACAAAATGTTCGGTTGGACAATTGCAAAATAAGAAACAGTTAGTAGACACGCTCGAACATATTTTATGGCAGAGTATCAGTTCCTAGCTGACGAATCAAACGGACAGGATTATGATTTAAACGCAGATGTTACCAGTGTGACATCATCCAAACGCAAAGCTGATCACCTAGCATATTTCTTCTCTTCCATCTCTTACGTTGATGATCAAGGCAAAGTATCTAACATTATTACGAACGGTATAATGCGTGCAAAATGCTCTAGTCTTTTTTAGAAAGACAATCCTCAGTAGCTTGTATATCAACAAGTCTTCGTTGCCGATGATGTTCCCGACTGTGTGTAGAACATGTCTTCCTGAATACCCCTCCCATGTTTTGTACAGCCCTTCGTACTATTTTGTCATCTACCCTTTGGATGGTAGCAAACCTCTATTTAAGTAATCCCAGGGAAAGGAGATAAGTCAATCATTCAATTCTCGTCCAATGGTGCTCATCTCAGATTTATCAAAAAAAGAAAAAAAAAAGGAAGTAATCAAAATCAAAACATCAACTCCTTCAAGATGTAGAAGACAATCAGTGATGTGACAGTTCACTTCACTGCTCTTTTTTCATTGGACAAACCCCGGAGTGCCTCTGTACCCCCAAACTACAAGATCGTTCGAATTCAGTACTGTTTCAGTAGACTGATGACACGTTTGTCAACCTCAATGCGCAAAAAGACAATCTTACCTTATTTCACTCAATTAAGCCCGTAGGCCACATTTCCTCCCGTTTGATAATAACAAGTTTTCCACTCAAGATCGCACATCTCCTTGGACCGACAACGTTAGCCTCTTCTGGGATAAGAGAATGAATGATAACGTTATGGTGTAAAAATATCGCTATGTTGATTGGTTAAAACGATATTCTACTGTAAGAAGAATAAAATAGCAGTGTTCATAATTTTACAATATATTAGATGACTCGCGAGGCGCTAATCTTAACAGTTCGTCCTCATGGGTCAAGTCATCGGTGGAAAAATCCCATCATCCAGCGGCATGAAGAATCGGCAGATGTCCACACCTTTGTACGCCGTTGGATTTAAAATACTCGAAGACGATTTTTATTATGTTATACTGAGTGCAGTGAAATAATCAAACGGACAAAGAATCTTCATCGCATCCCAAATAAACGCATCCAGTCCGCCATTGTAGAAAAACCTTCTTTGCTGTTCGTGATACCTGGCTGTCGTGACGTCACTTAGCAGCTGCAATTGAATGAGCACAGTGGATTGCTCGCTGAGATAGGAAACGGACAGCTGAGAGACACGAGAGAGAGAGATAAAAAAATGGAACCGATAGAAATATATATTTGTGGATTCGGTATTTCTTCAAGCTCATATCGAGAGGTTTATATAACTTCCCTTTTGTCATTTTTTGGGGCGGTGGGGGGGTTAGATGGAAATCTGTGGATCGTTCCCTTTAGCTGTTGTCTGCTTCAGGGATAACCGTACACCTGGATTTTATGAAGTGAACTGTTGATGTTTCGGGTACTCGTTTCAGGTGTAACTGGATATGCTTGAAGTACGTTGAAGACACAGGTATCAGTTGCCATCATTTTTTCCTGTGTGATTGTCGGAAAGAACATTTATTGCTGCTGTTTTTCTCAGCGAACTTAAAGATTAATCGGAAACGTGTCTCTTGATTTTCCAGAGCAAGATTTACCGAATTTTCTGTTATATATATTTGAGTCTCTGTCCCAAATATGCCTTGGCAGATATCTTGTATTTAATGCCAGACGCCTACGCAATTATATCCAGAAACGAAAAGTGCTGCGAAGAAATCGAATAGTTGAGAGAAAAACATCGGGCTGATTTAGCATTGCGAACGCGATCGAATAAAAAAAAAAAAAAACATTAACAAATAAAAAAGCGAACTTCGCTTTTCCTTTAGTGATGTAGTGTCAGCTGTCCTACTTCGGATTACTAAGCAGCAACCTTCTTCCTTGCGGCTTACCGTAATTGAAAAGCACGCGTTCGGGAACGGCAAAATCCCGTCCGTCTAGGGACTCTCGTACGTTCTTGAGTTCTTACAAAATATTGAACTAATAAGTGAGATTGGAGTAGAAAAGATTTTTGAGGAATGCTTAAAATTTCTTGAAAGCAAAACCTACGAAGAAAACTCTACTAGCAAATGGAAATGTCTCGGATGTTCTTCTTCATGCGTCGTGTTGAATGTTTGTAGATGGCGTTGCTTCACTTGCTCGGCAAACAGAATTTAACGTTGGTTTTTTTCCTTTTAATCACTCGCAGGTTATTAATTGGACAACATCCTGTTTGCGAATTATAATTAAACATCGGTTTTTATATAACAAATTAGAGTACCTGTGATTCATTGACTAGCGAAATTCTAATAAAATTCCTTTTTCAGAGAAAATTCCCGCATGAAGTGAAGATTTTAACCGCGCATGAACAAACTCATTTTTGCATGCGACATTACAAGTTAGGGTTTCGGACCACAAGGTGCTTTCCGCTCCGATGCCTTTAAAACCATCGGTAGCGACGAGATCTCTCGTTGTTGGCAGATGGTGTCAGTGTGTGTGTGTGTGTGTGTGTGTGTGTGTGTGTGTGTGTGTTTGGGGGATCTGCATACCATTTTCCAAAGAATAGTTACAGTTAAGAGTTTCGTTTATTCCACTTCCGAAATGAAAAGCATTTGGGGATTCGTGATAAATTAAAAAAAGTTGGTTTATAACTGAAAATGAGTGGTGAAAATTGTCTAATTTAGAACGTTTTTATGCGTTCCAACTTGGCCATACTGCCAAAAAGAATGGCTAGAGTACTGTAAAGACATCAATAGAAGTTTACTGTTTCAAAAGTGTTTCAAGTGTTACGATGTCTCTCCGAAAGAGTAGCATCTCTCTTTAAATGCGATGAGAACCTTAGCGCAGCATCCCAAGATGCTGGGATGCTCTGTCACTCGAAACGGCTTGAAATTCGATTTGTTGAAAGATTTTTTTTTCTCCAAGAATCAAGGCAGGCTTAAAAGAGGAAACGTTTACTTCGGAGGGCATACGATGTGAGAAACCGAATAATTTATTTTTACTTCAGATATATATCAAATATATATATAGTCCCATATTTCACATATACTCCCTGTGTGAATGCCCAGAGTTTTGTGTCAGGGTAAACAGCACAAAGTCTGAACCTTTCACAGTATCCGTTGGCCTCCGCCAAGGGTATGTTCTGTCACCCCTCCTTTTCATAATATTTATGAACTGGATTGATAGGCACAGCCGAGGCAGTGAGTGTGTCAGAATTGGAAGATGTAGCATTGGACGTCTGCTTTTTGCAGATGACCTAGTTCTGCTTAGGTCTTCCACAGATGACCTCCAGCGACCCTGGATAGGTTTGTAGCTGTTTGTGCAGACGTCAGAATGAATATCAGTGTGGTCAAAACTGAAACATTTGCGGTCTCAAGACAACCATCCCAGTGCACTCTGCATGTGAGTGGAGTCCCAATGAGGCAGGTGGAGAAGTTTAAATACCTTGGGTCCATATTCACGAAAGGAGGAAAATGGGACGTAGAGCTAGATACTCGAATTGGCTTAGCAAGCTCAATATTGCGGGAGCTTGGCCATTCGGTAGTATTGAAGCGGGAGTTAAGACAGAATGCAAAGCTGGCTGTCTTCAATACAGTCTATGTCCCCATCCTCACCTATGGTCATGAGAGTTGGGTAATAACCGAAAGAATGCGGACACGAATCCAAGCGGCTGAAATGAGGTTCCTTCGAGGGGTTGCCGGGCTGACAAGACTCGACAGAGTCAGAAGCTCCGCAATTCGGGAAACCGTCAATACTCAACCGCTGCTTCTCCGTGTTGAGAGATCACAGTTACGTTGGTACGGGCACCTGGTCAGAATGCCACAAGAGAGGCTCCCTCGGTAGGCCCTCTTTACCAAACCAGAGGGTGGAAGGCCAAGGACTAACTGGATCGATTATATCCAAAACTTTGGGTGGACACGTTTGGGAATCTCACCAGAACACCTGAGCTTGGTGGCAGAGGATCGTGACCATTGGAAGTTCCTCTTGCAGTTGTTGCCCCCACAACACCCAATTAGGAAAGGTGGGCCTTGAAGATATGTATATATATCAAAAAACATGATCTCGAAGAAAAGTGCAGCACCATCTCTTGATACTATGCAATATATCAACGAAGTATGATATATTGCAACGGTAATTAATTTAATATTTGGATTACCAATTCCTGTAATTTCCAACTTCAACTTCAAACAATCATTCCATCCCAACTTTATTTTTTTATTAAAAAATTTTTTTTTTTAGCTACACGTTGGTTAAGGAAGCAGATTGACACTGCTTCCAAGTCACGCTGTCAGCAGTGAGTCTATACAACGACACTCTTCGAGAATCTTTTATTTCGGTACAAGGAGAAACAAAAGTTTATTATCTAGAAAAATTATTGATTGCGGCATGCCTACCCTGCAGATAATCCCTTCACAACTTAAAGTAACTGTTCTTGACAAGCTATCCAAGAAAGGTTTAATCTTTTTAATCGTTCAAAAACATTGTGGTGCAGATTAAAGACGATTTCATAGGTTACAGAAACTTTTAATGGCTCCAGAAGATGAGGATTACTAAACCTCAATGCAATGCGATATTAAAAAAATAAATACATAAATAATTTACTGAAAACCCGCTAGTTTTTTTTTAATGTTCGTGTGACTAGTTGAGCAATTCAGACACTCTCGCTATTCTCGTAGCCAGGTAATGAAGTTTTAAAACGATGTTTCAAATTTACAGAAGAAGAAGAAAGAGAAAAACAGTTACTGAAAGTTTAACATCGGTTTTCTCTTTCTGGTAGTAATTAAAGAGAAATGCGTTGGAATTCTAGCGGCGCAATCTCCCTCTCTCTCTCTCTTACACGGATAGAAAAAAAATCTTAGTTATGCAAGTGTTGTCTTCGCGGTTGCTGCTGATGCATCCAGACTAGACAAAAAAAAATAAAGAATTGGAACCTTTTTTCTTAAACGCAGATAAGCAATCCTACAAAATAATCAGTTACTCAATGTATGCATATGTTTTGTTCTGCGATTAGTTACTTTTAATTTTCTTTATGACTTATTTCTTATGAAGTTGTCTCCGTTGTTGGAAGTCAAAAATAATTCGCTGCTATTTTAATTACTTACCAAACCTCTTCTTGTATATGAATATCAATCTTAGATTCGAAGTTACATCACAATATTCTAACTTCATGTCTTTGATCACAGCAGACAAAGAAAACTGCTCTGCTGACGTAACGATAATCACAACAATACCAAACTAAAGTGTTGGTGCTGCTTTTTCATATATCGTTTGCTGTTTATTTGTTTGACTCAGATCGAATGGTTATTAACATCGTTAAAACTCTAGATCTAACAGACATTAGATCTTAAAGACTACATTGCGTTCTTGGTTTTAGAATGCAAAAACGACGAAAGAATAATCGTGCATAATAGTTCACGTTCTACCTTTAAAGTTGAAGAAATTTATAATTCTGAATGAATGTGATTTATAGCAATTCACACAAATCTTAAGTGGCTCTTGCAATATACAAAAAAAAATATCATGTTGTGAAAGCCACTTCTTAAAGATATCAAGAGGGTTACTCCTTTTCTAAAGCTAAAGAGAGAAAAGGGGGGAAAAAAAGAAATGCATCGAAGTTGGAAGTCAAACGGGTATTTGGCAACGTCAGCAGATGGCGTGTTTGCTGAGAACAAGCTCGTCTTAAGGTTCTCACTGCGAGCATTCGATCCGATGATGGTGTTTGAGTTAACGAGTGCATTTTATCATCGTCCGGGATTTACGGCTCACTACCAGCATGTTTTCCGAGCAACGTTATTTCTTTCGGGAACTGATCTGGGATTACTGCTCTCTCTCTCTCTCTCTCGTGATATATCTTTTCGGCGATCATTCCATTAGTAAAATGGAAAGAGAAAAGCAATGTACCGGTTTTGTTTAATAAAAATATTTATTATGGATTTCATTCCTTTCTTTCCAAAAAATTTCCTGTGAGATGAAAAGATTAATGCTGACGTTGACAAATTCATTAGACCGGTTATTGTACGAGGTGATTTTTTTTCAAAAAAATTAATTCACTGAAATCGACCAAAGAAGATAAAGCAGGAAATAGAAATATACCTACCTAATAATCAATAGTATATGTGAATTTCAGAAATTCCTTCAATCTCCCCTCCAACTGACTTAGATTTTCTATCAGTGTTTAAATTGAGCATAAACGAGCCAATAAATAAAATATCGATTGTTAACATGAAACAATGAGATTTCGGCACTTAACAATTAGACGCTAATTGTGAGAAAGCAAACATCAAAGTGATCTTGTTTGGAAAACAATTGTCTTTGGTTTCTGCAAGCTTTGCATTCAAGATGTGTTAGAAGTAATTTGAAAGGAGCGAGCGATTAAAATTATCTAATGCTGACATGTCGAGCTTAGCCTATCACAGGCCACACTAATCACGGATCTGAAGATTAATTCCAGTATGCTTTTATGAAGCGACACCAAAATAAAATCATCGTCGTTATCTCTTCATTTGTCAGTGATGTTGGCAAAGCAACGACTAACTGACCTTTCTAAGAAGAAAAAATCACTCGAGGAAGAATTACACAGCAGCCAAACTCGGGAAAATTTTGGTTCGCTCTTTTAGTGAGAGAGATTCTTTATCTGTGATGGCTAACCGTAAAACGTGACTGCGATGGTGGGACTCCCAGTGAAGATTTGATTAGCTGAAGGACAAATTGGAAAGGTCGGCGTAGTGAGCGGCTATGTTTGTCCTATTTTAATAAAGGGGATGTGCACAAACCAAAAATATCTGGACGACATAAAGAAAACAAAATCCTTTTTACCGTTTAAGTTCATCGCTCAGTTTACCGAAAGGAAAGAATGATTTAAGTGTAAACGTTTCGATGGGAAAAAAAGAAAATTAGATTAGATATAAAATGGAAGTTTATTAGAATCAGGGCGACACCAAGAAAGTAGGTTCCGAAACGAGAACCTATTTTAAGTTTAGGTTTACTAAGCTTAGTATGAAATGGAATAACGTCTTAGACGGATAAATAAAAACCATTTCTTGCTTTGTCAGTGGTAAGATCGACTGAACGACTTTGCCAGAAAGTGGTGAACAAGAAAGATTCCTCGATGACAGACTTTCAGCTCAAGTTTGAGTAATTCGACTACTTTTGCCAATTATCTCACTTGAGAAATTAAGGGGCTCTTTTCACTCGTAACGAGGCTCCTGCAGTTCAATTTAAGTCATTTCGCATCGTCTAATTGTGCGTTAGGAGTCTGAAGGAGATTCCTCTTCAGTTTTGCATTGACAAGGAAATAAAAGGCCTTAGTTTTACTTGAGTTTTGCGACTCGCATTTGATTGTGATTTTTTTTTTTTTTAATTTCGTAATAACTTCGGCAACATCAGAGGCTCGGAGTGTGGGTGATGAGAAGCTAAAGGTTAAACGCAGATTCCTCTCTCAAATCCTTTCCTAAGATGGAATCCTTCATCGGTTTTTCAAGTTGCCTGTTTAGACAATTGGCATTTTTCTGATCATTAAAATACTTTTGATTTTAGGCCAATTTATTCGAATAATTTTTGCGGGATTAATTTTAAACTGAATGTTTAAGCTCATAATGCTGCTGCGCCTCTGTCCGCTTCATCTCCGCAACACAATTTCTGTTTTGTATCGCTACTCGAGCATCATCAGTCTTCCAAAAAAGTTGGCGAAGAAACAATAAAATACGAGATATCCACATTTAAAATATTGTTCAAATACATTTATGCTGTCTTTTTTATATCTCTTAATTTTAATACTTTGAAGTATATATTTCATATGCATGTCTGTAAACATAGAAATACAGTTTCCCTGCAATTAGGTGAGATAAAACTTCGATAACTAAGACAAACGAGAATCATTCTAATTAGTTAGTCAACATATCAACCTCTCCCATCTCTCTTCCTTGGTAAATTCCAATATTTTACAATTTTCTGGAGGATTCTGGGTTCTGCACCCTTCTCGTACCCGCAGCATGGATAATTCAAACAAAGAAACAAAAAAATATAAATAAAATATATCTTAAAGTGAGATTCTAGCTTTCAGTTTCAAATGTAATGTAAACATTCCATCTGATGTTTTGAAGTATTTCCAAAATTCTATTTCTGAAGGGTTCTTTTGAATCTGTTACCGTTTGTGTTTATAAAATTTCAACATTCGCCAATAAACTAAAATGAGCTAATTTATAGAAAAAAAATACCTTAAAGCAGGACCTTAAGAGTCATTTTATATAAACTCATTTATAAGGATACGTTCGAAATTTATTGCAGTAAAAGACACTGATGTCATTACACCAAAAAACCGAAATAGAACTTGAGAACAATCACGTGAATCTCGAACTTTAAAATGTTTGAAACTGATCCCTCAATTAAGATGAGTGTTTGTTATATTTGCTATATTTATTCGCTCAATTTTAAGATTGCAAACCGAATTCGAAATGAGGCTTGTAATATGTGCTACTTTCGCTGAGATGTTTTGAACAAAGAGATATTCTTCCAGAAATAAAGACTCGCGCATCGCCCACTCACTGGCACGTTAATACAGCGGCAGCAGAAATGCAGGTTTAAATCTTGATTTTCCACAATGCCCACTTCTTTCCATGTTTTCCAATTGAGAAGCCCCACACAAAAGCCACCCCTGTTCAAACAATCTCCCCAAAATTCTGACTCCGTTCATTTTTCATTCCGTCATTGTTTCCCGGATGATTCGTTACGATTCGTAATTTTGAGATGTTTCCCTCAGCGACACTTCGGAAAGTTAGTAAACGCAACTGTTTTGAGAGGTCACCAAGATCGTGACGTCTTTCGCCATCACCCTTGTGGATGCATTCGGAGAATGCAGCGGCGACATTTTTTTATCGCCACTCTTACACCGGAATGTTGCGCTCTTAACAGAAAGCAACGATCGCATTTATTCTTGTGTGCGCCTTTTCTACCAAGTAAGTAGTGCTTCAGTAAGCAGATTTGACGTTTTTTTTTTTAAGAAGTAATTTGAAAAAACAAAACAAAACTCCTGTATTCTCGTTATGTCTGTTCCTTTACTCGACATTTTAACGCGGTGCTGGAAAGCGTGATTAAATATTTCAACTGTAAATTGCGCATAAACAAAGAGCGGCACGTGGCATCACTTTTCACTGCTTCGGACGATAAACGTCTGCTTACTGTTGCCATGGGTACACGACATTCATTAGATTTGTTTTGAACATTGTTTTAATGCCAGCGGAAAAAATTACGCTGGCATTAAAACAATGTTCTGTTTTCAGACCACAATACGTACTTCGGAAATATTCGAGTAGCTTTTAATCTTTCGACTGTTTCGGAATATCACTAAACGAGCCAATTTCCCACTGCTCGGTTAAAGACACTGCGAATTAACAGTTAGCAAATGAGCTGTATAATATATTTCCCCTAACCCTACAAAAGAAAAAAAAAACGTTTTACACCATAAGCAATAAAGATGTTTTTATCTTCGATATTTATCGTTTATGGAAATACGTCATCTTCAAGATCAGCAAAATGATTGATCGGTTTACTAACAGAATTTCAGAAGGGGGAAAAAATCCAGAAATATCTTCCACTAAATTCTTATCATGCTTCATTAAGATACGCGCGTACATCTTAGAAAACCTTAAGGTAACATCCATCAGAGGTAATCGCTTCTTTGATTATGAACGTTGAATGATCCCAACACTGCTGTGGAACGTTTCTTCTCGTTAACATCTCGCATCTTCAAGCTTACGAGATGGGGGGGGGGGGGGGGGCGAAAGTGACAGCTTGGATTTTCAGAGATAAACTTCGTTTCGGGCGGAATTTCTGCCTCGAATGCATCATTTTGTCAACACCGCTCGTTCTGTTTTTTTTTTTTTTTTTGCAATTTCCGTTTGTTTCACGAAGAGTTATTTTACAGATGTTTTTACCCCCCCCCTCATTCCCTGAGGAAAACGTGAAGTTCGTATGGTATAGAAAGTGCTGAAGGAATAAAAAAAATAATTAAGGAGACTGCATTGCACTTATTTCTGTCTTTTCTTCGGTTCCCTTTTAAAAAATAAAGACCGCATTGTCTTCATTTTTATATTTGCAGTTCGGTGTGATTACTTGAAACATGTTATCTAAGATATAAGATGGCGTCTTAATTGGTTCATTCCTTAAGGAAGGAAAAGCGATGATTAATCAGCAGGTTAAACGAATGAAGCAACTTCGGAGCTCAGTTTTTCTGAAAGCATCGATTGCTAAATTCGAAGTTAGATTAGTTAAAAAGTTTGATTATTACTGCTAAGTGAGGTTATTAAAAAACGTTTCTTCTAAAAATTGAAAAAAAACTTTCATGACTGACTTGAATCAAACTCACTTAACAAGGGAAGAAAAACAGGAACGTGATTTTTAAACTTTTTGAACTTAAAGTGATCGCAGTCTAAGACGGATGCTCTGGATCTGTTCAAGTATTTTAAATGTGCGCCTCCTTTACACTTGAATTTATGCGAAATTAATAATTGCAGTAGGAGAGTACGCTGGAAGAAAAGTGCATCGATATTATATTAGCAAGCAGTGTTCGGGTGATCTTAATGATAAAATTAGATTGGTTTATCTTGTGATAAGAATGCAAGTTTCCAGGCAGGCTTAAGCAAAGCTTCTTAACATAACATCCTTACGGAAGTTCAACTTCGTTAATTCATTTACAGCTTAAACAAAATCTTATTGAAAGATCGGATTAGGATGCTGTTTACGAGCGTTAAATATGCTCAGATTGAACGTAATGCAATCGCACAATTGTGTGTTAAAAGTCGCATTTATGCTGCCATCTGTCTGCAATAGAAGTAATTATGTAATTTTGAGTGCGGGAGATTTTTAAGATCCAGGTTAAATCCAGAATTTGACCATTGGTAAGAAATTAGTATCACAGGAATGTCCGTTTATTTACTTAGAAGGGGAGTTCATTGAGAGGAGGTGATTTTTTATTTGCATTAAGACAAATAGGAATACAAATAAATTGTGCCGCATTCCGCCTGACACATAAGTGAATAAAATAAATTCACGTTCTCTTTGAAATAAGTCCTTTGGTTTCTACTAAAGAAAGCCTTAACGTCAAGAAAGAAAGAATGAGCAATCTCAAACTGCTTGCTCAACCAACCCCCATTTACCACATGAAACCATCAGAAAATAAGGGAAAGATCGAAATCGCCCCCCGGGGAAAAAGTAACCTTAGAGGTGAATCGCCTGCCTTTCGAGATGTGCGAAGGTGGATTCCAGCCCGTGTCAGGTGAGACCGCGAAGGGAAAACATCACGCTCGCCGCTTTCTAAAGGGTAGGAGAATCAAAGACAGTTGAGTGTGATGTGCCATCTGAAGAAATTCGGCGAAGGAGACTTGCTCAACAATGCGTTAATCTTCCGGCCGTAGCATCTAACGCAAGTTTCATTCGTGATCCGAGTCATTACGATGGTCGATTTATCTTTTTTATGTCATTGATAGCAATCGCCTAGGTCGCGCGTGGATTCAGCCGGCACAGAATTAATTTCTACCATCGCCCACACACACACTACAAACTCAAACTATGATTGGAGAGGATGGACGAGAGAAGAGGCATTTGTGCCGGAGGAGGCATGACAAATCGCCACATACAGGTCTATTAAAAGATCATTTTAGACGAGGCGATGCATCGCGAGTATCCGAACTATTAGAGTCAGCCATAAAAAGACAATCGATCTTTTGTTAATAGCAAATTGTGTAATATTATCCAGAAACTGAACCTAGAATCGTTTTGCTCCTGCACATTGCTTGAAATAAGTAATTTTGCATCTTTATGAGCTATTTTGCCATTCAAAACTGCTTAAGTATGTTCTAGAATCTCACATTTCAGAAAAATCCGTCCAGTCAGGGAGGAGTTGGTACCTGCGTACGGATTAATAAATTCTGTAGGTAAATACACAAATTTATGACACCTGCTTTAAACTGACATTTTATGAGTCGGCTAGTTTATTCTTTATAAAACACGTGGGAGAAATTTCTGCCTTGAAGCCTAATAACTGAATGGGCCTGACTTATGGACACAATTAAAGGCATAATTCCTGCCACGCTATAAAGGTTCCTGTATGTAAGTAGTTATTATGAATGAATGCTTTTCAGTTGCTGTCCGCCTAATCTTTATCAGGGGTGGTCAGTTAGGTATGAATTAAGACTTAAGAGACTTTTTACCCCACTTTTTTTTTTTAATAAAGCCCAAAGTATATCTTTCTGGTAGTGGGCTATGATATTCGCATAAGTTTAAATTAGGTCATATTTCTTGTGCCATAGATCCGATAATTAAGATAAGGACCCATAAATAATAGTAAAAAAGGAAAATGCATTTATTAAGAGGTAGCTAGCTAATTTCGTGAATAAAAACTTTTCCAAACACTTTAAAAGATTATTTGGAAACCACCGGCCCTACACAAATCTCCGAGAGTTGAAAGTTCCATAACATAAAAAAGTAGGTCACGACTCAGACCAATAGGAAACAACCAAAGATAGAACACCACACACACACACACAAAATACACCAAAGACAGAAACATTAAGCCGGCATGACATAGGCTCCACTTTCCCCACGAGCTACGAAGACAACACTGTGTCGAAACGGCTCACACCCCGTTACTCCCACCCATGATCTTATCCCATCATATCCTTTCCCTTCCCCCTAAAAAACCGGGTTTTACAAGAAGCTCACTTTGCACTCCCTTGCCTCACCAATAATTCTCACACATCTCCCTACCCCCCCCCCCTTTCAATCATACTCCCTTCCTTTACCAGCAGATGAACGTATATCGACACACGCTGGGATGCCGAGGAATAAGAAGACGGCCAGCAACATCCTACAAAGGTATGCTCGAATTATTCCTTCTGTGTATCCTTCACATATCTGTCTATAAAGCATCAGCAATCCCCTAAAATTTGAGTAAAAGCCAATGACATTATAAAAGGGCACTCCTAAACAAAAATAGGCTAAATAGTCATAAAATAGTATTTGGAAATAGATTAATACGAGTTGGGAACAAAGTCACAATATTTCTTCCATTTAAGTATGGTGTGTGTATACCCAAATGATGCAATGCATTATTCACTTGAGTAGCATTCGGACAATATTAGCTCTGCTATTAAGACGACTATCGTTATTAATTTTGTGGCTCCATTGAGGTAAATTATCCGCCCTATTAGCTCGACAGTTATTGCTATGCGAGAATCGTCGAACTAATAGAATCCAGCAATAGTTAGTAGAAATTCGTTCTCCTTTACTTACCCTATGGGAACTCCTCTAGTATCTTCTCTGTTGGTGTCTCTCTATAGTTTCCAAAAAATATTTTTTATCTGGATATTTACTTGTAAGTCTCACACTATTGTTCATTTACATCAAACAGTATCCAGCATAATTATCGGCATGATTTCTGTTCTGTAAAACCAGTTCCTATTACATAAAAAGACACAATAGCTCTTTTCTTAAATGCAAAACATCTGAAGTGATGGTTCTAATAAGATGAGCAAAAAATTAGGAGTCCTCCGGACTCAAACGTGCTAAATGTTTTACCACACATTTTATTATATGTTCAGTTCCTGTTTTAGTCGCTTGCGATGAGAGTTAACAGTTTGTTTAGGACTCAAGTTATCCTTCAAGAAACCCCGAGGGGTGTCTGGAAATCTCGCAATTTGCCAAGAAGAGAGATCGTATATTTTTATTACCCAACGAGGGCACATGTACAGCATGGTGACACAAAGAACTTCCTTAGTTGTGTGCACGCTGGGATTATATATTACAACTTCAGATGACTTCCCTTTGGGATTTTGTAGTCACCTGAAACAGCTTTCATTCCTGATCACTGTCGTAAGAAGGAGAAATTTGAACTGGAGACGAGGAAATAAGAGGGAAATGTAAGTTTCCTAAGAATTTCCTGCGCAGCAACGAAAATTAAGCGTTCCATATAAACCATTTCCTCTTTTCCTTTTATAGGAAAAGGGAAAACATTCGCGTCTTTTCCATTTATTTTCGTAACAGTTAAAAAAGATGCATCTTCTAATCATTGCTTCTAAGACATCACCGTGACATACAACTGGTTTTAGAATATTTAAGACTTGAAAAATAAAAACGCAGACAAAAATATCCTTCAGCTGGAAACATCCTCAGCGACAAAATATCAAATAATATTTTATCCCATCCAGTTTAAAATATTTAAAACAATTTGCAGTTTCACAATGCAGTACATACTTTGCCTCAATGATTCATAAGTACTAAACAAGTCTGCTCATTGAAATTTTCTCCTCCCCACCCCCTTATTAAAATGCTCAGTAGATTACAATTACTGTTTTAAAATGCTTCAGCGCTACATGATGTTTTCCCTTAGCAAAATGGGAAAAAATATTCAATTGTGCAAAACAACTCATTGCGATCCAGGTGATTATTTGATGGAGGGGGGGGGGGAGTTAGAATCACCAATTCCAGTACCCTCGGTTAATCTGGAACTGTCTTATGGCATACCGCAGTTAATCAGAGCATGAGGGTCTCGCTCAGTTTGATTCGGAAGTATCCATTGTCTCTACAATTGTAACTGCCACCAGCATTTAACAATTTGGATCGGTTGGTGATATGAAAATAATGCACGGTACTTAAGTCAAAATGGAAAATTTCTACGTTTGCATTAAAAGATTATTTACATTAGTTCGTTTTTTATTCTTCATATCCGCACATCTGTTTAATTTTAGTTTTGCCAAATTACGAGTAAATCTCATACTTTCTTTTATACTCCAGGTAGTAAAGATCATTTTGCGTAATGATATACTGATCTCTCTCTCTCTCTCTCTCTCTCTCTCTCAGGTTAAAAACCAATTCCATTTTTTATTTCATTATGATCTTCATAACAGTATTCAGCAGAATGTTCGCCTGTTCCTTCGTACTTGTCAAAGTCCATAAGAATCTTAAAATAAGATAAAGAGACGGTGAACAAAGGGAGAATGAAACTATTACAAATAGCAGGATCGATTCGTCTCTTATAGATTTCGTGTTACAACAGGAGAAGAAAGTAAATCTATAAATCTGTTGAACGCTAAAGATGTTGAGTAGAAGTTGGATTACTTACAGGAAGATAAGGAAAGTGACATCGTACGGGTTGAAATGATAATCATGACATTTAATGACTTCGATAAAATTTGCTATTGTACAGATTTCTTTGAGAGCCAACGTAAATAATGGAATAGCAAGGACATTCGTTTGAAAGAACTGCATTAAATCCAAGGCTGCAAAGAACATTAAAAAAAAAGTACTTTTCAGCTAAAGGTTGCCGCCAATCTCACGAACAGCGGCAGCTAAGCGTCTGAAAAATCGCTTGTATCCGTCTGGCCAGCTTTTCAGGGGGGAAAAATTCTGGGGACTTCGTATGAGACCGAGTAATTCAACTTTAGCTGAAACGTCCTAATAAAAGTTTCTTCACTTCAGGAGATCGAACCCGGGTCTTTTCCAATCAGAGGACATCATCGGCACCGACTAAGCTACGTAGGACAGGAAGTTTTCCTCCAAGAGAAGTTGTTTCTCTTAATCCGCAAAACAAACCAGCCTATGACCCACTTTGTGTAAAGAGAGCGGTTTATCCTCTCATGGCACAAAGTAATAAGAAGCTAATGTATTTGAACTCGACATTCCTGCCAGCTTAAGGAAATGTTTGACGCTGCATCCTTCTCCACAATATTAATTTTGCATTGTTCCAAGTGGGCTCAAATATGTGGATTAACCAGTTATGTGCTGCTGCTAGTTTATCTTCATCAGTAAAGAAGAATTAATTCAAAGAATAAGAAGAATTATCCGCTTCAAATGGTTGTCAGTAGGCGATAAATAATTCTTCCAATTTTATTACCGTGCAAACTCATGCATAGAACCACATTTACTGCTGCGAAGTTTTCTTGCAAATCTCACCGAAAATTATCCTATTTTGGATTGAAATTCACGCTAATAGAACAACAAGAAAAAGACGGTGATCTTATGTTTCCTTTCTTAGTTTTAAAAAGCTACTTTCCAGTATTCTAATGTTTACATATCCCTAACGACGCAAGCTTAACGGGCGGTTTTACGTCATCCGCTGAAAAAAAAAAAAAAAAGTGTAACGTACCAAATGCACGTTCAGTTCTTGTCCCAGGAATGCAAGCAGGCATTCCTGTAAACGTAACATTGATACTTAATGCGTCATTTCACCATCTGGGAATCGCTCATTAAAGGAGGGTGCTCTTTTACGAATATCAACTGCTGTAACTGTCTTAAGGCATACATTTAAATACGGAAATTATCTGCTAAGATAAAGAAAGGGGATGATTCATCTTTGGCCTGGACTAATGGTTTTTATCAAGAAGAAACGACCCCCCTGGTGGACTTCAAGAAACTTTCGATGATACTCAGTGTGTGGGAATGGACTGCATTTTAATGGACCACACGAATGATCCGACAGACGTAAAAAGGCGAACTGTTGTAAAGCGAATCGAGCCATCATTGCAACTGTAACGTGCACAATTTATTCCCTTTCGATAGGTAAACACTTCGGTAGTAACTTTTCTATTATTATCAACTTTGTCTATTTTTTTCAATAAATAGTCGAATTTAAATCAAAATTGTGATCATGCGACAATTTTAATAAAGAGGGATGTAAGGAAAACTATTTACCAAAGTATGCTGTTTTGTTTGCTAAGATTTCTCAACGGATTTTAAAATTTTTCGGCCCAAAAAATATGCAAATGTGGCTACAGAAAGTAAACTAAATCGCAACAAATGTGCTTCCATCCCAGCTGGTTGTTGCTTCTGTCGAACTGCACTTGACAGATCAATTGAAGGGAACCCGACCAGCTCGTACATCACTACAGCAAACAGTAATGCAATTCGAACCGACTGTCGTGCGGAGAAAATCTCTCTGGATAGAAGCGCACTCCGAAATTCCCCAGCTGGGATTTAAAGTAGGTGAGGGATGCCTGAAGTTTAAACTGTCTTGCTACACCCTCTTCTTCGTGATATTCATGTTTACTATAAACCTCTCGAAATTCTTGAACTTTGTGCATGAAGTTTCTGAAAAATGTTACCTTCTGTCTCCAACCACTCTTCTGCTTTTTCAAATATCTTGCCAGAAGCCATAAAAACTTTAAACAACCGCGTTGTGAACTTTACTGTTTAAGACCTCGACGTCAAAAGTATATCCTCCCTCCATGAATAAAATCTCGGAGCGTTTTACCGTTAAAAGATTTTCTTCACTTAAAAGGTATAAATATTTTCATAATATTAAAATAATGTTCTTAAGTATTTAAAACTTGGTCACCCAAATTTATGCACTTCATGCACAAAGTAATTTGCATTCTTCCCTGTTGTATTCGCAACGCATTCATTGAACTGGCGGCATTGCCTTATTAATGAATTTTCTAGGCTGTATTGTGTTCTGTATATTTTCTATTGCGCACATAATCATAGGATTATGTGCGCAATGCCAGAGCTCAGCTGTGTATATATTTAAATGTTTTTTAAACTAAAGCTGCTGTTGTTAAACTGGAAAATAAATTGTTGTCGAGGCGGTAAACAATGTAGAAGATCGCTTTCCATTTATTCATTCCTCACGTGTTCTAAAATGCAGTTTATTTCATTGTTTCAAAAGCAACAATGGCCTCTCATGCAGTCGATGAGACGAATACTGCAATATTGATTCGCTTCTTTCAAACTATTATCGTTTGCCTGAATGTCTTCAACAAGGGGAAAGATTATTTTGAAATTATGGAACCTTTCCACATGGGTTTGCTGGCACGTCTGGGAGAATCGCTGATGTTGTTACTAATAAGAGTTCGCCCATCACAAGTGGCGAGTAACCAACCTCGACACTGCAGCAGTTCCTCGGTGATGCTTGCCTATTCACTCTTATGTGACGCTGGTTATTAGAAGTGTGCATGTACGTGCGTTTTTCCTGTTCCTTCCGCTTGCGCTGGAAGAAGACAGTACAGGGAGTAATTCACTAGTCATATTTTCCGAAGAAAGCAAGCATATGGTCGGCTAATACCGTTAACCCAGCGCTGGTGAGGTGGGAAAATGTAACAACAGTCATAATGTGGGGTCCCACAGATCCACCCAAATAATTTATCCTCCGCCAAGTAAAAGGCGCTCTCTGTGTGGATTCTTCCTCTGAAGATTCTTCCTCACAGTCTTGTTCTGTATCACTCATGGTTACTGACTAATTCCAAATCAATTTCACTACCATCATCTCCGCTAAATGGCTCCTCGTCTGTCAAAGCGTCGTCTATAAGTTGACGTCACCTCTCTTCTTCCTGCTCGTAGCTCATCTGGTAAAAAAAAAAAAAAAAAAAAAAAAAAAAAAAAAAAAAAAAAAAAAAAAATATTTTCTCAAAATACCCTCTAAATACTTACGTAAGCGTATTTGCTTATAGTTGGTATGTAAAAATATAGAAGACACAGCAGTAACGATAATATTTTATAGAATATACATGAAAACAACTTACGTTTCGGAAGTAAATATAGTCACACTTTTGGTAAGGTGGGATCTGGTGGACCCCAGCATATTTTACACCTCTGCACGCTAAACTTGCTTGCGCGCAACAATCTGTTGTCTGACTTTATTGCGTCGAGTAGCGAGTTACGGGAGGGGAAGCTCTACCGAGGCATGACTCACTGACACGCGTTGTTAAAAAGTTGATTACTGTATGAGTCAATTTAAAATCTTTGGGGTCTGTGACACCCCACCTTACTAACGCCGGGTTAAAAGAAGACTAAAAAAAAAATAGAAAAGAAAAGTCACGCTGAGAAATAAGATTTGACAAACGATCTGCTTTGGTTTCAGAATAAGACCCCCCCCCCCATACGTGCCTTAATATGCAACTATTGCAAGTGTCGAAAATTCATAAGGCTTAGGAATCTGCTCCATAATTAAAGATATCAAGAAGGTCTTCCCTCAAATGATCCCCATGGACAGGAAAGAGCTCTTCTGGTTCAACATCAGCAAAATAATTTTGATATTTCCTCCCTTTTTTTAGCTAATTATTTTCTTTCAGGCTAATAGAGCTTAAGAGGATTATCTGGAGAAAGGTAGCTGATTGCATAATTAGGAATCAATATTTTTACCTAATTAACTCGCCATTGTACTCGCTACAAACAAAAACGCCCAACTTCGACGATCATAAAAGAACGCTGACGGTCACCATAATCTCGCAAAAAAGGAGCAAGCGGTGTACGATTTTTCTTTCCATATTTAAGAACGCATGCGTGCCTTAAGCGGGTACTTGCGAACAGAAATTTAGGTCGCTCGATATTGCATTGATGCGGAGAAATCATCTAAGGACACGATCTTAATTACTGTGTGAGTGACGCGGTTTAGGGCGCATCTTGGTGTTCTTCCCATGAAACGCAAATTGGAAGGCATTGATGATGGAGTGTTATCTCTGACGGTGCTTTTGTTCTCCAATCCAGTTTGACGTTTTCTTGAGATAAATTCTCCCTTTGATACAGGCTGGCACATTTTCAGTAGAAATCTTTTATTCCTGGCATTTTGGATGGGACTCGAACCCACAAGTCACTGCAAGGTTATTGCTCTCTATTACTTGTTGCTGTCCATCGCTGGTTTGTGTTTGATAGAAATAAAAGCTGAATTTTTTTCGTAGGTAATATAAATTGGGTATATTTGTTCTGTAAAACTGCGCGGGTCAAGGAATCATTGCGTTATCCAGAAGCGTTGTATATGCCAAGCGTTTATCGTTCTAGCACTAACAGAATCCATACCAGAAGGAAATCCAGGTCATTGCATTTCTACCAAAACAAACTTCATGGTTGGGTTGATACAAATCCGGAATGTTATGTTCCCGAGACTTTCTTCATCCATATTTGTCCACCTGAGTGAGCGGAAAAGGATAAAGCATGATTCTGTTTCACTACTCACCAATGGACTTCCAGCGCTCTACAAACCACTGCCATTCTCATTACATCATCGAAAGTCTGGCCTTTTTTGTGTGCGTGTTCAGTAATGCTGTTTGGATTAATACGCCACTGTCTTTCGCAGAAGTAGTAGGACACCGCTACTAATCTGATTTCCCTGAAAATCCTTTCAGAGTTAATCATCCATCGGACGGCGACATTCTTTCGAAGACCCCGCTTTGATCCATTTTTGTAGCATCGCATTTTGAGTGGTTGCGTACCGTTCATTTGCAGGGACGCAGTCTTTCACTAATGCGAGAAACAGATGAGTCGTTGTATGAAAAATCACCTCTTTTGACCCTGTGCGTCGTTCATTCACTGGTACGTACGATTGGCGATATACAAATGCGCAGTCGAGTCTATTAAGTGCATATCTGCTCGCTTATTATAGTAAACGTGGGACAGATGTGATAACAAAAATACACATAAGGTAACAGTGCTAAAAAAAACTTAAAAGGTATTCCGCATTTATTTCCGTGTGTGTGTGTGTGTGTTACCTTCTAAGATTTGATAAACTCCGTCTTAATTAGAAAGAGAGAGTAGCACATTTGCTTCGTTAACTCCATGGAAACGAGGTCTTTCCCATAGGAACATCCTTCTTCAATGCAGTCAGGATGAAGACCTTCAGATGGGAAAGAGTGGGCGCCTCGAATCCCCTCACGATATAAGGCCCAAATTTAAGAATTTTTACAACTGGAAATAAGTTTGGTCTCATACAGTGGGAGGACAATTATCGGCAGGAAAACTGGCCTATGAACACACAGTGAGAGACAGAAGAAAATTCAGTGCATCAGCGACTTGAGTGACCAGCAGGGCCAACTATTTATATTAGACTAATCATCTATTTCCTCTCTATCATCAAGCACTTGTTTAGTGTTGATATTTAAATAAATACACACACATTACGCAAATAGTTTAGTAGTGATTTAGTACTTTTGCACATGTGGTACTCCTTGGTAAATTTATTTCATTATTACTAATTAACTTTGTATCATAAAACTTATTAATCACTGCCAGGACAGAAAACGAGAAGCCTAAAGCGCTTTCGCCTCGATGCTTTTCAAAGAAAATGCACGCAAATTTAGGATCAGCAAAGAAGGTCACATTTTCTCTTTGGGCTTGAATGCCTATACATTCAAATACTACCTGAAAATATTAAATCATTCTTAAAAGACCTTAAAATTATAATCTTTACTATTGGAGTCATCAAATGACATGAGTTATCAAATCTCAATACGCCTTACGAGACGTCTTGCCTTCTAAAAGTTACATTTCCTTTATTTTCTTGTACTTGAAGCAAGTCCATTTATGATAAGGGTCAGAAGATATTTCGCAGGCCTGGCTAACCTAATATGAATAACCTTTAATTTTATTTTTGGAAAATCATAAAACAATACGATTTTAATGTCAAAGTTATACAAGTATTTAGCAAGTCTTAACTACTGTCTTGCTTTGTTGTTGTTTTTTTTCACTAATCCCGAACTATTTCAAAATTTCGCATTTCCAACAGATTCGTTGCTAAAAGACAAGCAATCTCTTCCTACCGATTCTAGAAAGACTGAATTTTTAACCCATAAAGTTAAATATATTTTCTATATAAAAGGAATTTAGATGGTGTTCCAACATATTATTTTGATAAAAAAAATAAAATAAAAGTTGTCTGCTAAGATGCACAGCATATTATGTTCTTCGCTTTACATACATCTTAACACATTACTGTCTAATAAATTGCAAAGGCTGAATTTTACAGTACATTTAATAACCATTTTCAAGAAACAGCTGCGTGAGTACTTATTTTATTATTATTATTAAACTGTGGCGTTATGTATATTTCCAAGCCATTTCTGATTAGATCGATATCCATCTCATGAACTAAAAGGAAATGCTATGCTGACTTTGCCATTGAACTAGGTAGACATTTAATAAATATCAGGATGAACGCAAGAGGTATATAAAGTTATTTTTAAACCAAACTTCCTACTACATTATATATTTTTTTTTGCTCTTTTTGAATCATCTAGACTTAATTTTTTTCCCTTTAAATTTTGAAAATGTCGGTTGGGATCAAATTAAACCATGCATGTGTAGAATCTGTCTTCTAGAGATCTTGAGGCAATACAATATTTCACTAAAAATTTATTTATTCAGCATTAAATTGACGTTCACAAGGTTATGTGTTCCTAATCATGTGAAGCAACTCTCTATGATGGTAGCACTTGAATGTTAGTTACTTATAGGCAAATATGGGTTTTGAAATTCTGTAGATGTAGATATCTTCTCAGCAAGCTCAAACAATTCAAAACTACACTCACACTCCGTAAACTGGTTTGGATTGCGTCATTCAATATTAACCTAGACAACGGACGTTGTTTGAATTCGACTAAATGCATAACCACCGGTATCAACGTTTCTTCTGATAGCTTGATCATTTGCGATGTCCTGAATATTTATTTGGTGATCAGAGTAAATATTTCAGCAGGCATCATAATACTCTCGAATACAACATCAATTTCATATCATCTGTGAATCTAATGCAAATCGTCAAATGGGAGTCATCCTGAATAAATAGGGAATATTTTTTTTTTTTTTAGTTTTTCGTCGAGACAAGAATCTTGCATTTGAACCAAAAGAGTAAAAACTCTTTCAAATTATTGGCTACGATAACATCCATATATCAGTGGATAAATCGAGCACTAAAAAGAGATGAGGGCTTTCCATCAATATTTCAAATATTTCATCACTTATGAGATTCTTATAAGATGGCCAGTCACTTGAAGTAAATGACATTGGATTACAGTGCAGAATATAATTGTGAGAAGCATTATCTGTTCATTAATTATTTTCTCTGGACTGTCTATTTGTCGTTCAGAATAAAAAAGAAAGTTTTCAGAAATGAAAACTATCATCTCCGTCTATGAGGGTGTGTTTGTAATTTGTGCAGATGGACAAAGTGCTCATTTAGTGTCCAGCGTTTGCTGCAAAGTGCATCAGGAAAGAAAAAAAAATGAGCATCCAATCATTAGCAGATCCATTAGCGGGAAATAACAATAATAGATATGAATTGTTATTTTCGTTTTGTCCTTTATTTCAAACATCAGGTGTCATTCTTTCTGACTTTTACATTGCACAACAGCAAAAAAAAAAGAATCTACCTTCTGTTTTCGTGTTTAATAAAAATTTCCACTCCGAGCAATTTTGCAAACAAATCTTCAAGAAGATAATTCTCGTTACTCGAGTTGCTGGGTGAGGGCGAAAATGTCATCATGAGACTCATAAGAATGCGAAACTTCGGGCATGTTTACTAAACCTATTCACATACGGTACTCAATCACTGTTTAATATTATTTTTATTTTATTTCTTTTTAAATTTTTTTTGTCAACGGCATCATCCGATACTTTTATTAGACAGTCCTACTGCTTAGAAAGCAGTCTGCATTTTTTGTAACTTCACATTAAATAGCGAGAGCTCCCTTTTCAGAAACAAAAAGCTACGACACTTCATAGGAAATTAGCTTTTTTGTGTGGAAAGCGAGACAGCAAAGCTGATTTATGCGATGTAGGAAACCATCCAATACTTTTGAGTACGTTTTCAGGCGCAGATATAAAGAAAGCATTTTGACTAAGACAAAAAATATCTTCAAGATGCATCGTTTGTTAAAAAAATGTATTTTCAAAAATGTTATTTATTCATTGGTGTTAGGAACAAGGTAAAAATTAGTTGTATTTTTATTATCGCATAAATCTTGTTAAATAATTATCTTCAAGCGAACACTACAAGCTGTGTTCTTAGGAGTGCAGTAACTGGAAACACTTATCGCATAATGATATTTAAAAAAAAATGTAATATTTCCACAAAACTCACAAGTTCTGTTCTCAGATTAATTAGCAGGTCAATGTACTTACATCAAACGAATGTAGTGCCCAAAGGAATCTGTTCAGACTGCAGAACAAAATTAACACGCTGACAGAAATTAAGAATATCGATTAATAAATGATAAAGAGAAAAGCTTGGCTAATACTCAAGAGAACCTGGAATGTTAACTGTTACGATGAATTTACAAGCTTTTACATTCTTATGCTCTTACATTTTAAGTAAACACTACAGTCATATTAACCTTTCATCGTTTTGTCAGAAGTTCCATAAGTAACACTATAAAGAATATACAGGGGGAGGGAAGTGCAATGATCTAAAAAGTAGTCCTTTAGATCAGTTTATTTGACCTTCGAAATCTTTTTAATGTTTGAATGACAAAACACGGTCTACTAAATAATATTTCACTGACAGGAACATCCTCATTTTCAAAGTAAGATGACAATGCCTCGCTAACGCAATAAGACAACTATGTTAAACATGCTAAGCACGAGATAAGAACACGAAATAAATTAAGTGCTGCCGCTACATATCTGCAACTAAAAAAAAACAAATAATTCAAACTTAATACTTTATCTGGAAGGCATCGTATGAAATTATAATCCATTTTCGCCTTCTTACCTCTGATATACACGGAAAACAACGTATTTCCACAGACTTCATAAAGGAATATCCTTCTACCAGCACTGAAGTTCAATCGCTAAGAGATACACATCAATTTCACGAACAAAACCGCTCTACGGCTGTTACTCAAATAAGCTGTTGCTGACATAAAAAAATCTGATTTTTCAGCTGCATACTTTAACGAAAGAGGGCGCTGAATACAATAGTACTTACGTATAACTAATTTAAGGATAGCAGTTGATGGATAACCTAATATTTCCTCTGATTAGCAACAAGAATTTGACTAATGCCCAGTCTCGAGAGAAAGCCGAAAAACTGTGCGATTTTGAACCTGCTTAAATAGCTGTCGTGCAGCATCATTTCCCTTTTCCAGATTTCTTAACACATTCATCAACTAAACACAAAAGTTCTCTTCCTTATAGTTTACTTCCATCTGTATAATGCTTAATTTCAGTAATTTAAGAAATTTGATTGCAACATTACAACGAAAGTTTTTTTTTTTTCAATTCTGCAATTTTTTCTCTAATTGTTACGATTTAAAATAATAACAGTTGGTGTTTTAGAGTGCAGCAAAGCTGCTACTAGTTCATAATCTAAAAAAAGGGGTTATGATTATTTCCCTTAACAAATGCGCAGTGTATCTACTTAAAGTAGTTATAGTAGAAGGGGAAGAAATTCTAATGTGAGTAGAATTCATGTGTGGCGTGATGGAAGGGTGCAATATTTGTTTGTTCGGATGATTTGGTTGCATAATAGAAGGAATAAATACCTTTCGTATAAAATGTTTTCATCAGGTAATTGATTAGTAGACAGCGGATGTTACAAGATTTAAATACTTTACTAGAAATAAAGTGATTTTTATCACTTTTGAAACTAGTAGCCCATTGTCACCACGTTTCAAATTAATTATATTTGGAAAAGAAATGGAAACGAATTCAAAAGGAACATATGATAAAAGTTGCTGAAGGTGTGCGAAATGCTTCATAAGCTGATATACTCGTATTTCCTTGCATCCATAAATACATTCAGCCTTTTTATTTATTTATTTATTTATTATTTTTTTCTTTTGTAAAGACAAGACATAAGGAACTTTATATGCTCCTATAAAACAGGCTTTTTCGGTAATACTTTTTCGGAATTTCTTACGGTAATAGTTTTATTTTTAACCGATTTTAAAAGCAAACACGAGCTATAACAGCTTGTTATATATTTAAAAAAAAAACGTAAGGCTAAAGATAACTGAACAACAAAAGCTCGGTTTATAGCACCTTCTCTCTTAACCAGGATATTTAAATTTATCAGGGTTACAAAATAACCCATTTAAAAATGCAAATATATATAAAATGAATAAAAAAATATATAGGTTTACGGCATTTAGTCGATTAGAATCACATGAAAATGAAATCAAAGATAAAGCGTTGGTTTAGCACAACTCTATATAAAAGAATAAAACCACCTTTATTGTATCGAGTTGCCATCTATTATCACAAAAGTTAAGCATGAAATTATGTAGGGCCAGTAGTTTAATTTACACCTTTGTAGCATCTAATTTGGTATTGCTTTGCCTAAATGTGTTACCAAAAACAATCCAAGCATTAAATTTCAATAAATGGATCTGATTGTTATGGCCGCCATTTCGAATGCCGAATTCTGTCACTTAAAATGCTCCGATTTATTAAATTAAAACTGAAAAAAATTATAAAAGGTTTCAAATACAGAAGTCCAATAAAATGTGTCGCTCCAGGGCTGATGCGTACATGGATAAAGAAGACAGACTAGATAGATGATTATGCATTTTGGAGAAAGCACCCAAACGTTTAAAATCAACTGCAGCATAGCCTTTGTTAACTAAAAACAACTAATTCAAATAAAGATAATTATATTTCTCTCCAAGTCAACAAACAATGGTTTGCACTTTTAAACCAAAGGTTCGTAAAGCGAGAACAGTTGTATTAATATGCGGATATTCTTCCCTCCCACCTGTATCAGGAATTTACTCGATATTCCCGTATTTAATAAGTACTATTCAGAAAGGGACAACCATTTTCCGCCTTTGGATTTTTTTTTTTCTGTCAAGAGAGGTATGTTTATTCACACTGGATGAACTGTTTTTTAAAATGAACTTTCGCATTGGTTCTTTGCTACAATTTGCTACAGTCAAGTGTTTTTTTTTTCATAATTCAGTCATGATAAAGCTGAAACATATAAAACAACACGCCGTGACATTTTTATAATAGTTTTAAAAATATTCATTGCCGACTAAGAATTTAAAGCGTGGCCAGCGATGTTACACAAGGAAGCATTTGTTTGTCGTCTTAAATCCCCTGAAGCTTTCAATGCAGCTTTGATTTATTGACGCAATAATGGAGAGACGAGCTAAGGTTACGGCTCAAAGGGATATTGACGAAAACAAGAGCATAAAGTGGGGTAATTTGTGCATATTTAAGCACAAAATGTGGAAGAAGAAAGTCAAATCTAATTGATGGTGTTAATTAGCGACAACACGGTCGACGCTATCTATAGCTGTAAATCACCCACTTACGTCACTGATTGCTGGGTGACTGTAACATATGCTCGAAGTATGTTTCTTTGGAAACAGATGCTAACGTCTCCCCTGTGGAACAAGCTTTCGGTCAAACTCCGAGAGAATTGTTTATTGGAGTATCATCTACTGGTAAATGCGGGGACTTAAATGAATTAAACAGTAATCTTCTTCTTTATCATCAATCATTTTCTATTCACTGGGTTTCACCCAATCTTCCATTCAGTACATCCTATCTTGCGCTGTTTGATGTCAAAGAGTTCCAGATATCTTTTAACCTATCCTCTCACATCTCTTTGGTATTCCTGAAGCTCTCTTTCCATCTTTAGGACACATAGCTCTCGCTCTCTCTCTCTCTCCATATCAGAGAGTAGCATAAAAGTATAAAATCTCACTACACTGCATAAAAGGTACAGGTAACCCTCGTATAACGCAGATGTTAGGTTCCACAGAAATGCCGCGTTATATAAATCGCTTTATGCAAGACTTAGATCACACAGAAAAAGTAGGGTTAGATTTCAAAATCGTTTTTCTTTTCAATTATATAAACAACAATGACATAACCAACAAAAACAATATTTTTATTTAATTCAGGTAATTCATGTAAATTAAGAAAACAAACTATGAGACAAATGCATAGTTTAAAAGTATAAAAATTACAAATTGTACATAATGCATAAATGTTTCAGACAAAATAAAATAAAATAATACATATCATAGAGTCATCTCCACGAAAGGTTCATTTTTGAAGGAACGGTCAGGATAGGGTGGGGTAAAGGTAAATAGTACTATAAGGAAAAACAAAAGCGTCGAATGACTTTGGATTTAAGGCAATCGTTCATCCACTGCAGCTGCTGTTTTGTGTTGTGGTGTTTTGTGTCTGGTAATGTAAAAATAATGGATGAGCCACAAAATTCTTTGAAAGTTTCTTTATGTTCTAATTGTTCAGAATTTTGTAACAGAAAGTTAACATAAAATGTAAGATCAGAGCTAATAATCAGTGAAATGATAATAATAATAAATATTTATTTATTTGTGGTGCCAAATGAAGTAATGTAAGAAGAAGAAGTGAAATGGTGAAAGATACGAATTTCTTTGTATAATTGATGTACAATTTCTTTTGAATAAAAGTTTAAATTTATTTCCTAAAGAAATTTGTATTTCTGATGGAATTATTGTAAGATATGCATTGAAAAAATCACCATGTATTTGGAACGAATTACCTGAAAGAGATAAAAAACAGAATTTTTGGTTAATAAAATATAATCATCAGCTGAAGTGGGAAATTGGTTCACTATCTCTGAACAAATTAAGAAATTGGATAATAGAATCAACATGCAAATATCAAATATTACCCGTCAAAGGAAAGAAAAGTCAAAAACATTAGCAAAGTTAATTAGAGACCAGTTCTTGATTTAAATGAAAGTGGATGCCCAAAACGTGAAAACTTATTGTGTACTTTTATATGTTTTTGTAAACGTAGCAATAGGTTTTGTGCATTTAACAATGCTCAAAAATATATGTATTGGTTTAAAAAAAAATATTCAACCCTTAATTTTACTACAGTAACAAATTCCCAATGACTACAAATGAATAAACATTCAGATGAAAGTTATATTGTCGAAAACCACATGATGGCTATTCCACAAGCATGGGAAGAACCTTTGAACAACATTGCAAATTTAATAATAAGAAGATTAAGGAAGAAAAAATAGATTGTATTTTTCACTTTATTTATTTTCTGTATGTTAGATTCAGTAAACACAATTTGTAAATATTATTTTACTCAAATAAAATGTTCAAATGTAAATGAACAAATTGGTTGTTGTTGGTGTTTTATACAAATCAAGTAAGACCATTTTTTTCCTTATGAAATTTCATGCCGCAAACTAATCAGACATGTTTAAAAAAATCCACTCAATGAATTAAAAGTCTTATTTGTTCATGCCAGCCCTCAAATATTTCAAGAAACTGTGTCAACTCTTGGAAGCAAAAGGAAACAGGTATTAAATTAATAGCCAGAATTTTAGTGGAGAAGATTTCATCTGAAAAGTCACAATTTTGTTACTATATCTGTAGATACTTCTACCAGACAAAAAAAAGTCATACTAAAAGCACTACTGTTAGAATGTGGTTATTTTACAGAGAGACAGTAAATATTTTAACCCAACAAGTTACTAAAACTCTTAAAAATATTGCTGTAGAAGAAAGGTATGATAGTGTGCAGATAAAATCAATTGACTTGAGTGCGAGTCAAAACTTATTTCACAACTTTACCACCCGTACATTCTAGTGATGGGGGAATTAAAAACAGAGACCATACCAAATAACAGAATTGTAGTTTTGTGAATATAGTACAAATGAACTGAAAAGTGACAATTTTGTTACTACATCTGTATATGCCTTCACCAGACTAGAAAAAAACAGTCGTACCAAATTCTAACAATACGACTGTTAGAATTTGGTTATTTGCAGAGAGACATTAGATATTTTAACCCATCAAGTTACTGAAACTCTTAAAAAGATTGCTGTAGAAAATAAAAAGGTATCGTAGCATGCAGATAACAAGTGAATCAACATGCAAAAATCAAAAATTGCTCACCATAGGAAGAGAAAAATCAAAAAAACATTAACGAACTTAATAGTCAAACCTGTTTTTGATTTAAAATTATACCAAATGATGAAAACAATATGGGTATGAATTTGAAAACTTTGAAAAGCTGATGAATTTCTTGCTTGCTGTGATCATAAATAGTTATTTGAAGGTAAACATTTTATTTTTCTTTACAATTTTTCTTTATTTCTTCCTTCCTTTCTTTATTTTATTTTTTTTTATGGTTGGCATTGTTGCATATTGTTTTAAAGAAATATGGTAACCCTACTTTCAGACACTTGTTAAATTTAATGTCTTAAATTTTGTTTAGTTAGGAATACAAAAAAAACCTTGTTTGTCTCATTTTCGCTGCTTAAACTTACTAATGCTAAAGAAAGAAAAATAAATAAATTTCAGTTACATAAGTAAGTTAAGAGCTTTGGAATTAAATTGCAAACCTTTGGTACCCAAAAATAGTGTAAAAAATTCGTGTATCACCTCGAAAACATTTAGCCAAATCAGAAACACGCAACCCAAGGAAAATTTTACCTTTGAAGAAAACCGTGATAGATCTGTGAAAGGAAATGATTAATTATAAACAAACGTTTAAACTAATGTTCCTAATCTCAAAGAGAGCGAAAACCAAATCAGCAGAAATGAGTCAGTCATCCTCAAGATAAATGAACATCAGGGCAAATGCCCCCCCCGTCAGTAAAGTTCACAAGTAGGCTCGACAAAAAAGTGAAGTGAAATGACACAGTTTAAAATAACACATTTGAAAAATCTACAGTGCAGAGGAAAAGAAATTCACACGATTTATTTATTGATTAGAATTATATGTATTGGTTTAAAAAAGTTTGTAGTGTTTTGGGCATCCCGTAAAGTTAAAAAAAAAACAAACAAACTCATTTCACTTGTCAGAATTCCATACTCTAACAGTATCCTGAATTCCAAACAGGAAATAACAAGTAACCTAAAAAACGGGGTTTAGACTTTCCCACTAAGCAAGCATGGGAAAAACATAGCATGGGCAACTGTGGGAAGGAATTAAAAGTACCAAACGGACGGAAATCTAAAGGAAGTAGTCAACTAAATTTTCTGGTTATTTAGAGAAACATCGTTCTTTCAACTCATGTGTTTTGTGTGTTTTTGTACTGTGAATATATGTTAAAATCAACAATTTGAGATAAATATTGCTTTCAGAACCTAGCTAGCTAGTTCTAAGATCTCCCGTTCTGAAAAGTAAGTTAATCTTTTTTGTTTAACTTAAACATAGCATGCGATATTTGTAATTTCAGTGACCAGTGATAGTATGTTTGGTAAGCACAATTCAAATACTGAATAGTCTTTTTTTTCATAAGAATAATCATAGGTTACATACATTAGAGTATCACAATGGGATACATTAGCGACGTTTCATGTCTAATGTTTGTGGTTGAGTGACATCAGCATATAATTATTCAGAAATGTGTAAACACTGCCGCCACTAGACTCTACTATACTCTAAGAATTCACATAGTCTTTAACAGGAAAGAAATATCCCAAACTGTATTGGAAAATTAGTAATGCCATCTGTAGACAACCAAAGACAAAACTTGATGACAATGGCGCACGTTAGTCACCATGGTAATTTACAAGATATGTTATCTTGAAATATCATCCTCATTTCCATAGGCTAACCAAAACACCACGTAATGTCACAGAGACATATGTTCCCAAGAAATTTCCAAACACATAACGTCACAATTCCTTATCTCGAAACATTACCCAAAATGCTATATGCGAATCAAACACACCACGTGATGCTCCTGACAGAAGGGGACCCCCAGCGAAATTCCAAACATTTACTTATCTACAACTCATAACAACACACATCCACGACATAGACGTTGCTTCCCTTATTCATCCTACCCCTATTTTGTTTATAGTGTCCCACCAATCACACCATGAATCCTTATCCACTAATATATCTTCCTTTTCCATTCAAAACAATAACGTCACTTATCTTCATCTGATAACAACACACATCCGCAACACGATTCCTTATCTTAACTTGATCTTGTTCAAAGTGCCGTACCAATCACGACAAGAATCCTTATCCACTAATATATCTTCCTTTTCCATTCAAAACAACTAACAAATGACGTCACTTATCTTCATATGATAACAACACACATCCACGACACTGACATCGCATCCCCATTCACCCTACCCCTATTTGGTTTAACCTGCCCCACTAATCACGACATGAATCCTTATCTCCAACCATCACCCACAATTTCATACGCGAATAAAACAAGCAACGTGACGTCACACACACAGATGGTCCTCAGAAAAATTCTAAACCCATGACATCACACACAATGATGCCATCTTCTTATCAACCATTCACGCCACGATTCCTTATCTTATCTTGATCTGGTCACTAGTGTCCGGCCTACTACTGATGCCCATAAGCTTTCTCAGGACTCTCATATCTGCGGTCTCTAGTCTTTGCTCAAGTGTTTTACTGCTGACCCAGCTCTCAGATCCATAAGTTAAAATTGGCTTGAATACCGTCTTCTGTATAGCTAATTTAGTGTTTTTCCTAATTTCTCTCTTTTTTTTCCCATATAACTTTATTTATTTAGTTGACTTCCTACCATACCAGCTTTGCTAATTCTGTTATCTATTTCCATATTTAATTTACCTTCTTCACCAAAAAATCGTCCCTAATTAGCTGAAATGTGTATGGTTCTCCATTCGCAATGCAGTTGATATTTACAATGATTCTGCCTATTTTCATTGTCTTTGTCTTTTTATTGCTGACCTTCATACCATATCTATTACAACAGCAATTGAATTTAGTCAGAGAATCTTGCAGACTTGTAGCGGATTTATTTAGAAGTATAACATCATCCACATAAAGCAAAGAGCTGAGATTAACATCTCCAATTTTGATATCACGTTTAATACCACTTTCCTTCATAATGTGATCCATATAGATAATGAATAACAGAGGGGATAAAGTAGATCCTTATTTAACATGAAACCACCTTCCTGTACTTCCTTCAATTTTAACTACTTACAACTCTGACTTTATTTCGCAGAAACTCCGATTACGAAGAGCTTTGGCAGCAAATCAGATTTATTGTTCAAGACTGTTCGTACTTCAGGCAAAATGTGGTTTGTATTGGAAACCATTTTTTCATTTCTCTAAAAATTCCACCGAACGAGCTTGAAGCCAGGAATGGCTTCAAACTCGCGCGGTGATTTGTAAGTGAACTGTCTGTAAGAGGAGCAGGAACAGATAAAGCCAACTGCAATGAAGTCCTTCCAGAAAGCGAGATCGATTGAATCCGCAATAACCTGGTATCTGCTTCTATTTTATTCAATTTTCGAAATATTGCCTATTTTTCCATGAGGAATGTTACGCCCCAAGTGAGCGTGCATTCCATTTGTGAGCAAATGGAATGATGAAATCTTAAAGTGGCAGGATTAATTTAGTTTTTCGTTCAATGATGAAAGGGAAGAGTACAATAAGACGGTACATACGATTATATTACAGCATTTAAAACTGAAAAAGAAGAGAGAAGATATCCGCAAATATTCTACTGGTAAAATAATATTGTGTATGGCATCACAAGCGACAAAAGATTCTGCTATAACTTTTAAAAATTGCTTTTCATCTAACGAAAGAATAATTCCTTTGAAATAATAAATAATTCTAAAAATTCGTATTCTACAAGTATGCGATTTATACTGTGATCAATACATTCAACGAGGCAGTCGCGTAGCTAGGGGGGGAGACGGAGGGGGCTGTCCGTCCTGGTCGGCACTTTGAACGTTTTTGAACTTTTGCAGTTAATTCTAAAATTCAGTCTCAAGAACTAATTTCCAAATATTGTAATACTGCTGCGAATTTTCCTGACAATTGCTGTGATTGTTGCTAGTTGTGAGAGGAGTTTTTCTAAATAAAATTGATTAAGAATTATCTACATTATTATGAAATAGACTTCGCCAATGTCATCGACGATTTTGCTAACTGAAAACAAGAAAAATAGCATGTTGAAATTAAAGTTTTACTTCAAAAATAAACACAGTGTTTTAATTTATTTCCCTATACGTCGTTTTGACTTTTTGTAGAATGCTTCGTATGTATTGGGAGGGGTGGCAAACTCAGGGACCTCCCCCGGGCGGCAAAAGCTCTAGCTACACCACTGCAACGAGGCTCTTTGAAAATCAATGTGTGCAAAGCGGTATTACAGCACTTATCGAAGCTTAGATGGATTCCTAATGGATCGTGTTTTCTTGAGCGTTGAAAAATTGTTCATGAAAGGTAAGTTTTTATATTGTTGCAAAATTTCGAAAATTTATCAATAATTAACCTAAGTATTTGAATCACGTTATGACTGCGAGTAGTTGTATTCATTGTCTTTTCTAACTTAACAAGGGAATCTTTTCTAGAATGCCAGGAAAGGGGATCTTTCAGCTGAAGGCGATTACTGGCTTCATATGAAAGTAACAGAAGTGTTCATCAAGGAAAAACAAACCTTTTTTAATGAAGAGTCTGCAAACGAACGTACAGCTGACATTTCAGATGAATAGGCTGTAATTCCAATTGAACTAAATGGACGAGGGAATCGGTCTCCTTCCAGTGTTCCTCCACAAATGTGATTACCCTACGAGGAGAGGATGATGGAGGAAAAGAATTGCGAAACGAAGCAACGTGAAATCGATTATCTAATACTATCATTCAGAATTTTCATTTATGGAGGGACTAAAATTGTGAGCAGTTTGCCCGCGGGGAAGAACTACCCCAGAAGCAAACCAAATAAGTGGAGTTCTGAATTAGGAGTTTGAAATTAGAGGGGGAGGGGTTACAAAATGTTCGCTTTCAATTAAACGTTATTTTAAAAGTGCAAGCA